>NW_028258381.1:17527777-17828888 GCF_053883595.1 Heterocephalus glaber
AGTAGAAACAATAAGAAAATGGAAGTGATCCTTGTATCGTAAAAGGTATCCATGTCAAAAGTATTAAATGAGATAAACTCAATGTAACAAGCAGCATTTTTAAAAGCAGCTATAATTAATAGTAAAATATAAGAGTTTTCATATCTATGTGCCAAATAATATAGCAACCAAGTCTAGGGGATGCAAGAAGTCATAGCCAGAACCCACAAAACGACATAACACCCCAATCTTAGCACAAGCAAATCAAAAAGACAATGAGTGAAAATATAAAATTTCATTTAATCATCAAGACAGTTTTGTGGAGATACATTAAACTTTCCTCTCAGAAAATAGACAATGTATCTTCTCAACTTCAAAGGAGAAGTTGAAAAAAGACTCACAAAAGAAACATCAGTACTTTCATAAAACAATTCTGAACAACCCCAAGCACAGTGCAATGAAATTTAAATTATTAATATTTTAAAAACACTATCTGTTTGAAAAAATTTAAAAACCTATACAAATCTTTGTTGACAAGGAAAATACCAATATCAAATAATTTTTAAAAAATAGTGAAAAATCACAAATAATAATCAGTGGGAAACTTCTAAGCAGTAAAAAGATAACTATTCAAAGCCTTAACAATTGTTAGCAATAAAAAGTACTAGGGCTGCATTACGAACTTGGAAGCCAAAAGCAAAAGTAAACCACAAGTAAAGCAGAAATGAATCCATTAGAGCAAGGGTCCCTATCCCAGGCCCAGGACTGGTCTGTGGCCTATTAGGAACCGGGCTGCCCAGAAGAGGGTGAGGAGCAAGAGAGCAAAACTGCATCTGTGTTTCCAGTCTCTCCCCATCACTGGCATCACCACCTGAGCTCTGCCTCATAGCAGATCACCAGAGCATCAGATTCGCACAGAAGTGTGGACCCTGCTATGCACAGGCATAGGCTCTAGTGTGTCATCATACTGACCCCCACCCCTCTCAATCCAGGAAAAACTGTCTTCCTGTCTCCTGCAAAACCATTCCCTGGTGTCAAAAAGGTCAGGGATCACTGCATTAGAGGATAGAAGAATACAAGATCTAATCAGTAAATCAAATTCTGTTTCTTAGAAAGTAATCAACAAGACAACAAGTAATCAACAAGAGGAGAAAGCACAAATATATAAAATAAGGAAGCAAAGAAGGAAATAGTCACTGAAACAAAATAACTTTTTTACAAAAGAGAAAGACTAATTTATAGATCTCTATGCCTACATGATAGCCTACAGGAAATGGATAATTTCCCAGGAAAACACAGTTTACCAAAGCTGACTTTATTGAAGATAGAAACTTTAAAAAGACCTATTTCCCTGGGAAAAATAAAGAGAAATTATCACTTTAAAGAAAAAACCCAGAATAACTGGAAAGGAAACTTCCTAATTATTTTTATAATGTGCTGATAACTAAACTTCTTAAAATCAGTATAAAGAAAGAAAGGGGGAAAGAATGAGAATGAATGCATGATAAATATTGATGCAATAGTTTAGCTCTTGAAAATGTGGGCAAGGGCTTTCAGAACAGAACCCCAATAGTATGAGAAATAATAATAAGAGACAAAGCTCTTCACTAAGAAGCCACTGGAAAATCAACTACATTCCACCATGACCTCAAGCTTGCAAAGGAACAAAACTGTAAATGAAGTGTTCCAGACTTGGACTGAACACCAAGCTGCCAGGTATTTAACTCACAGGGAAGGAATCAACAGTTTTTCAGGGTTGTTTTAAAAGTTAAATGAGCTACCTAGGAGCAGTGGTGTAAACCTGTAATTCTTGCACTTGGGAGGCTTCTGAGGCAGGAGGAATCACAAGTTTGAGTCCTGCCTGGGTAACACAGCAAGAGCCTCTCAAGACTTCATGTGGGCCGAGGAAGTGAACCTTCCTGGCCACTGTACCACCACCCCCAGAAGCAAGGAGGTGAGCCACACGGGCACCAGCAGCACACATCCCTCCCCACATCCACCCCCCCAAAGTAAGAAGACAAAGAAGCCTCAAAACCAGACTCCCAGATCATCTAAAGCAACCCCAAAGGGAAACCAGATGGAAAAATCTGATACTCAACAATCTGGACTCCCTGAACTGTCAACAAAAGAGGATCTGGAAAAAATGAAACCAGAAATAATTTCTCACATAACAGCAGAGATTGTGCCTATAGTGCAAGACATGATTAATAAGTCTAGAGAGGACACAGATAAAAAAACAGAGGAGCTGAGGAACATGATGGAATCTCAACATAGGAAACAAATGGAATCCAGAAAACAGATGCAAACAGATTTCCAGGAGATTATAAACTCCACTGAGAGTTCACGAAGCAGAATGAGCCAATGTGAGGACAGGATTTCAGATATAGAAGATAAGATTGCAATCAATGACGAGGAAAAGAAAATTTTCTTTAAAATAGTAAAGGACCATGAGAAATCAATCCAGCAGCTGCTAGATGATGCAAATAAGAATAACGTAAGACTGAACAGACTCAATAAAGAAACAGTAGCGAGTGTAGATGTCATAAAAAAACTTTTCACATAAGCAATGGCAGAAAACTTCCCAAGGAGAGGAAAAGAACTTGACATACAGATAAGTGAGACATATAGGACTCCAACTAGCCATGATCAAAAAAAATCTACACATAGGCATATAATAGTTAAGATTCCAGAAACCCAACAGAAGAACAATATTCTACAAGCAGTTAGAGAAAATAAACAAATCACATACAAAGGAAAGCCCCTCAGAATCCAAGCAGACTTCTCAACACAAACCATCAAGGCAAGAAGAACTTGGAGTGATGTATTTCAAGCCCTAAAGGAAAACAGCCTCCATCCCGGACTGATGTACCCTGCAAAACTATCTTTCAAAATTGATGGAGAAATAAGATATTTTCATGACAAAAGAGCACCTTAGGAACTTCATCAATACTGAACCAGCACTCCAAAAAATTTTAGACAATACACTAGGAAAAGACAATGGGGATCACAACTGCAGGAAGCCCAGCAGAATGAATCCATCAGGCAAGATAAGACATGAAACGCAATGCGGTAGAATCCAACAGAAAGAAAAAGCCACAATGATGATAAGTCAATATGTATCTGTTATAACCATCAATGTTAACGGTCTCAATTCACCAATCAAAAGAAATAGACTGGCAGAATAGGTCAAGAAGCAAGATCCAGCAATATGCTGCATACAAGAAACACACTTACTTCAAAAAGAAACTCACAGACTGAAGGTTAAAGGGTGGAAAACAATACTCCATGTGACAGGCACTTGAAAAAAAGCAGAAGCAGCTATCCTCTTTGCAGATCAAGTGGATTTCAAAGTTACACTGTTTAAGAGAGATAAAGGACATTACATCCTTGTAAAGGGAACAAGCCAAGAGGAAGAGATGACAATCATAAACATATATGCACCAAATACTAGTGCACCCAACTATATAAAACAAATACTAATGGACATGAAAAATCAAATAAGCACTAATACAACAGTAGTGGGGGACCTCAACACTCCACTGCCACAAATAGATAGATCAACTAGACAAAAAATAAGCAACAAAATACTAGAACTCAATCGAACTCTTGAACAAATGAACTTAACAGATGTTTACAGAGTGTTCCACTCCACAAAATCAGAATACACATTCTTTTCAGCTGTACACGGGTCAATCTCCAAAATGGACCACATACTCACTCACAGAACATGTTTAAGTAAGTGTAAAGGAATTTAGGTTATCCCCTTTATATTTTCAGACCATAGTGCAATGAAATTGGAGAGTAATAGCAAAATAAATTGCAAGAATTTCATAAGCACATGGAAATTGAACAACACACTTCTGAATAACCAATGGGTCACAGAGGAAATTAAAGAAGAAATCAGAGAGTTCCTTCAATTAAATGACAATGACAGTAAAACATATCAGAATCTATGGGACACAATGAAAGCAGTCTTAGGAGGGAAATTCATAGCAATGAATACTCATATTAGGAAAACAGAGAGAGCCCAATTAAACAACCTGATATGGAACCTTAAGCTTCTAGAAAAAGAAGAACAGGACAAACCCAAAGCTCTTACAAGGGAGGAAATTATAAAGATCAGAGCAGAAATAAATCCAAAGAGACTAAAAGAATGATACAAAAATATCAATGAAGCCAAGAGTTGGTTCTTTGAAAGAATAAACAAAATTGACAAACCCTTAGCTGATCTTATCAGAAAAAGGAAAGATAAGTCCCAAATCCATGCAATTAGGAATGAAAAGGATGAAATTACAACAGACCCAGCAGAAATCCAGGGGATCATCAATACCTACTTCCAGAACCTATACACCAATAAGATGGAAAACACAGAAGTGGACAGATTCCTAGATAAGTATGAGTTACCAAAGTTGAACAAAGAAGACCTAAAAATTCTAAACAACTCAATATCAATCAATGAAATTGAAAATGTAATTAAAACCTTACCAACTAAGAAAAGCCCAGGTCCTGAAGACTTCACTGCTGAATTCGACAAGACATTTAGAGAGGAACTACTGCCAGTACTGTTTAAACTCTTCAGTGAAATTGAAAGGGGAACAATACTCCTGAAATCATTCCTGGAAGCATCACCTGGATCCCCAAAGCAGAGAAAGACCCAACCAAAAAAGAGAACTATAGGCCAATCTCACTAATGAACATAGATGCAAAAATCCTTAATAAGATACTGGCAAATAGAATGCAGAAGATCATCAAGAAGATCATGCACCCTGACCAAGTAGGATTCATTCCAGGGATGCACGGATGGTTCAACACATGCAAATCAACCAATGTAATACACTATATCAATAGAGCCAAGGACAAAAACCATATGATCATCTCAACAGATGCAAAAAAAGCATTCAACAAAATCCAAAACACACTTATTATTAAAAACCCTATAAAAATTGGAATAGACAGTCTCTACCTCAATCTGATAAAATCCATCTATGAAAAACCAACAGCCAATATCATACTAAATGATCAAAAACTGAAATCCTCCACACTAAAATCAGGAACAAGACAAGGATGTCCACTATCACCAATCTTGTTCAATATAGTCTTGGAAACATTAGCCACAGCAATTAGACAAAAGAAAGAAATAAGACAGGAAACAAAGAAGTCAAATTGTCATTATTTGCAGATGACATTGATACTGTATATAGAAGACCCCAAGAACTCCACCAACAGTCTTCTAGACGTAATAACCAAATTCAGTAAGGTAGCTGGATACAAGGTCAACACACAAAAATCAATAGCTTTCCTCTACACAAATAAGAGACTCATTGAGAGAGAAACAGGGAAAAATATTCCTTTCACAATAGCATCCAAAAAACTGAAATACTGAGGAATCGACCTAACAAAAGAAATCAAAGACCTCTTCTCTGAAAACTACAGCACTCTGAAAAGAGAGACTGAAGACGATATCAGAAAATGGAAAGATATCCCTTGCTCCTGGGAAGGAAGAATCAACATAGTGAAAATGGCCATACTTCCAAAAACTGCTACATAGATTCAATGCAATCCTAATTGAAATTCCAGTATCATACTTCACGGACCTTGAGAACACAATCCAAAAATTCATTTGGAACAAGAAGAGATCTAGAATAGCAAAAGCAATTCTGGGCAACAGAGACATGGCAGGGGGTATCACAACCCCCAACTTGAAACTGTAATACAAAGCCACTGTAATAAAAACAGTATGGTACTGGCAAAAAAACAGATCTGAAGACCAGTAGAACATATTAGAAGATGCAGAAACAACTCCAGACACACTCAGCCACCTCAACGTTGACAAAGGATCTAAACACCCTCACTGGAGAAAAGATATCCTCTTTAATAAATGGTGCTGGAAAAATTGGGTTTCAACTTGCCAGAGATTAAAACTAGATCTATATCTCTTACCATGCAGTAAACTAAAATAAAAATGGATTAAAGATCTACATATTAAAACAGAAACACTGAACCAAAGACATTGGTGTAGGAAAAGATTTTATGAATAAAATCTCAGTTGCCCGTGAACCAGCACAATCAACAAGTGGGATCTCTTCTTACTAAAAAGCTTCTGCACAGCAAGAGAAACCACCAACAGTGTGAAAAGACAACCCACAATGTGGGAAAAAATTTTCACCAGCTGTCCTTCTGACAAAGGTCTACTATCTACAATCTATAAAGAACTTAAAAAAAATCAGACCTCCCAAATTTAAAAACCCAATCCAAAAAAGGGCATCTGAAATGCACAGACATTTCTCAGACAAAGAAGTAGAAAAATGGCAAATCAGCATATGAAAAAATGTTCAACATCACTGGTCATTCGAGAGATGCAAATGAAAACAACACTGAGATTCCACCTCACTCCAGAAAGAATGGCTGTTCTCATGAAATCAACCAATAACAAATGCTGTTGGGGTTGTGTGGAAAGAGGAACATTGCTCCATTGCTGGTGGGAGCGTAGACTGGTGCAACCACTATGGAAATCAATATGGAGATACCTCAAAGAACTGGGACTGGAAGTCCCATTTGACCCAGCTATTCCCCGGCTGGGTATCTTCCCTAAAGAATTAAAAGAATGAAAAAAAAGAAAAGAATCATAACACAGTGCTATATGTGCACCCATGTTCATAGTAGCACAGTTTGTAATAGCTAAAAATTGGAAACAGCTCAATTCCCCATCAAGTGGAGACTGAATAAAGAAAATGTGGTTTTTTTAATAAAATGCAGTACTACTTAGCCATAAAAAAGAGAAATTAGAAACATTTATAGCTAAATGGATGCACATTGAGGCAATACTCTTAAGTGAAATAAATAGGACACACATCTGTAAATACCGAATAGTTTCTCTAGTGTGAGAAACTGAAAGTATAAATAAGCACTAAAAGGTATAATAGATAACGTGAAATAGGAAGAAAAGGGGCAAAGAGGAAGAGATAAGGGGAGGGGTAGGGGAAAGGAAAAAAGGAAATGGAATATGAGAAAATGAAAAAATGGAAACAAAGTCTTTGTAAATAGGGAGGGATGGAGGGGTTGAAGGGAGGGCAGGGGAATGGGGAAAAAATAAGAACCAAGAGAGATTATGTAAAGGTGCAAATTTCCAATGATGAATGTCATTATATTGTATACCTAAAATACACCAAGAAAATTAATTTTAAAAAAGAAATAATACTAAGAATTAACAAATGGGATACGTCAAACTTAAAAGCTTCTGGTACAGCAAAGGAAATAACCAACAGGGTGATGAGACAACCTACAGAATGGGAAAAAAAATTTGCCAGTAATTCTTTGGACAGCGGACTAAAGTCTAGTAATATATACAAACTCAAAAAAAATAGAACCTCCCCCAATGAAAGACCCAATAAAAAATGGGCACACAAAATGAATAAACACTTCTCCGAAGTACAAATGGCCAATAAACACATGAAAAGCTGTTCAGCATCATTGGCCATTAAAGAAATGCAAATTAAAACTACACTGAGATTCTGTCTTGTTCCAAAAAGAATTACCAACATCAAGAAATCAAATAACAACAAATGGTGGCCAGGCTGTGGTGATAAAGGAACCCTTTTACCTTGCGGTTGAGAATGTAAACTTGTACAAACATTATGGACATCAGTATGGAGATTCCTCAAAAAAACTAAAACTAGGGGTTCCACTTGACCCAGTTACTCTCCTTCTAGGTATCTTCTGAAGAGTTAAAATTATCAATTACAGTAATACACATATATCTATGTTTATAGTAGCAAATTTATAATGGCTAAATCTTGGAAACCATCTACGTATATGCTCATCAATAGATAAGTGGACAAAGAAATGTGATGTTTACACAATGGTGTACCACTCTGCCTAAAGATAAACTTGAGGTATTTGTAGGTAAATGGATGCACCTTGAGACCATAATATTAAGTGAAATAAGTCAGACACACAAGGTTAAATATCTCATGGTTTCTCTTATACCAGAAACTCCAAAAGAAAGAAAAAACTAAAAGATAGATAAAGAGGAAGTAGGGAGATCTTTTCCCAATGGATGAGGAAGCCAGAGATGGAGGTGGGAAAGGGAATGGAGTGGGAGGGGAGAGGGAAAAAAGAATTCTTAACATGGAAATAAAGTTTTTGCAAATGGGAAAAGAAGCAAAAGTTGGAAGGAGCAGGGAAAAATGGGAGGGGTAGGGGAAGAAAAAAAAGAATTGGGTTGTGCTGTGTACCTGTGCCAGCTTCCCATGGTGTGGTCATTATGTACCACAAACATGTACTGATACAAAATAAAATAAATTTAAAATTTTAAAGGCTTTAAATAAAATACTGATGAACAAGACCCAAAGTCACAACAAGAAAACAATACTCCTGACCTACATGAATACAGTTCAGGGATATAACTGAGTTTGACATTAGGAAATCTAATTGTATCAACAGACACAGGGAGGAAAAACATCCTTGTATATCTATCTATATTTGTATAGATACGGAAAATATTTAACAAGTTTGATAGCATCAATATTCATCCTAGTTTTAAAAACTCAAAAGATAGGAATTTATTCTTCTTTTTTTCCCTTCCCTTCCCTCCCTCCCTCCTTTTTCTCTACAGAGACTGGGTCTCACTATGCAGTCCAGGCTTCTCTCCAACTCACAATCCTCCTCCATCAGCCTACCAAGTGCTGGGATTATAGATGTGCACCATCATGCCCGCCTCATACTTTCTTACTACAGTGAACAACCATTCTATAGTCACAAGACCAGCATCTTACTTAAGGAAAACACTAGCGGCATTTCCATCTCTACAAATACAACGCTGTCCCCAGGGGTATTAGGAAACATGGCTGACTACCCTAGTGATAACACTAATCAACACCACCAGAGCCCAGACAAACAGACCCCATGTGTCCAGCTAAGAGACCCTGATTACAAACCCAACCCCAGTTCTGTAGCAGTCCTGCCACTGAAGCACATTCTAAATCAAATCTGAGGAAATATCAGACAGAGCCCCATGGGCAGCATTTTACGAAATAATTGAACCATAGTGTTCAAAAAACGTCAACGTCACGAAAGACAAACAAAGATTAACAGGCTGTTTCAAAACAAGAAGTCATGACAAATAAACCTAAAACACGAGCCAGGACTTTCTAAAGGACATTGCTGCGACAACTGCTGAGGAGTGGAGAAGACGGTATCATCATGCTGAGGTGTGGCTGTGGAAGAAAACATCTTCGCTCTCGGGATCCACACACTGGGGTACCCAGAAGCAAAGCAGGTATCAGGGCTCTGACTTATTCTCAAATAATTCAGGGAAAAATAGTTCAATATGGAGAGAGCTAAATGGGATAAAATGGTAACATTTAAGGTATCTGGTTAAAGGGGACACAGAATTGTTTTGCATTACTCTTAATTTTTCAGTAAGCCTGAAGTATATCAAAATGAAATTTTCAAAAGAAATAATAGTGACAATAATAAGGATTTCCTCTGACATACTGCCAAAGCTGTCAGCTACAACCCCATGCTACTTCTCCCTTTTGCAATAAAATTCAAAAGGAGAAGTCAGTTTGCATTCTCATTTCCTCTCTTCCATTCATTCCCTAACCAACTCCCATCAGGGCTGAAGATCCCTGTTGAGATCATCCGTGAACTTCAGGCTGCCAATCCACTGTGCAACGCTAGGAACAGCTGGTTTCTTTGGGAACCACATCCTCTTTTGGCTTCCATGTCCCTGTCTTCCCCAGATTTCTTTTTGCTTTATTCATTATTCCTTCTCTACATCTTTTGTTGACTTTCTCTCCTCTTCCCATGATGTAAATTTTGGGCTGAGAAAGCAATGAGCCTCATCTCTAGCTTGCTTTCTTTAATGGCTTCAGCTTTGCCATGCACACTGGTGCAGGTCTGTAGTCCCAGGACTCTAGGAGGTTGAGGCGGGAGAACTGCATGTTTGAATCCAGCCTGAGTCTTCCTGCTATCTGCAACTGCTATCTGGCATCCTTGGCATCCTCGGCTTGTAGACGTGTCACCCTCTCTTCATGTGGCCCTCTTCCCTCTGTCTGTCTCTGTCTCTGCTTCTCCTCTTCTTCCAAGTCACTACTCATCTTGGATTTAGGACCCACCTTGATCCAGTGTAACCCCATTGTACTAATTCATCCATGAAAACCCTATTTCCACACAAGGTAAACTTCTAAGTCCTGATGGACTTGAACTCAGGGGAGGGGGTCACTGACCCCAGGTTGTTTCAATACCCAGTGAACGATCCAATTCCTCCTATCCTTCCATCCCCTCCAAACCATCTGCCAGGTCTCCTGGCAGCTCCTAAATGAAGTCACCCCCATTCCAACCTGGGGTCTGCTGAGCAAGCACTGTGCTTCCTTTCCAGAGAGTTGTCTCTACGTGGCTGCTCACCCTCAGCTCTACTTCCTAAGTGCATCTTTTCTGAAGTGCGCCCTCACTT
Organism: Heterocephalus glaber; assembly: GCF_053883595.1. Classification (NCBI taxonomy): domain Eukaryota; kingdom Metazoa; phylum Chordata; class Mammalia; order Rodentia; family Bathyergidae; genus Heterocephalus; species Heterocephalus glaber. The sequence goes on from NW_028258381.1 coordinate 17,538,213, forward strand.
CCAGCTACTCTACGTATTAGCACCTGTTTATTTTCCTTCAAAGCACTTGCCACAATCTATGATTATCTTATGTTCAGTTTCTTTTTTCCAGTTTATTATCTGTCTCCTGCTATAACCCTGACATCTAACATAGTGCCTGACTCATTGGAGCCTACTGTTGAGTATTTACTGAGTTAATGAATAAAATCAAATGAATACAGGGCTGTATCATACACAATCTGTTATACCTTCCGTAGTATCTGCACATGGCTTTCTTTATAGCCCTGGACAATGTTTGCTGAAATCAACTAATTAATACATTGTAGCTGGGCTTGGTGATACACATTCTAGGAGCACTCTAGGAGGCTGAGGCAAGAGGATCACAAGTTTGAGTCCAATCTGGAAACTAAGCAAGACTCTGTCTTCAAAAAAAATGGAAAGAGCTAGGCATGTAGCTCAGTGATAGAGTGCTCCTGAATTTGATCCTCAGTACTGTAAAATATATATATATATTTATATATATATACACACTGGTATATATATACTTTATATATATTTATTATATATTTATATATATACACTTTATATATATACTTTATATATATATACATATATATATATATATATAGCGATTTTCTCCATGCCACAGTTGATATTTGCCCAAGAATTCTACTGATGAGTTTGTAAAAAAGAAACTATAGCTCTCATTCTGCAACCAAGGTTCCACATACTGACTTAGGATTATCTGTCTAGCATGGCACAGTCGAGGACTCTGCAGACTTCTGATTACTGGGTACTGCTCAAGCAGACCCGTCTGCAAGGTGGGACTAGATTCGGCACGGTGAAGCTAAGCCGTGGTTTATTTAACTTCCTCAAGGTCAGTGTACGAATAGGGCCATGGATCTAAACATTCACTTGTGTCCATGCACACTGGAGAGCTTCAGAGAGCTCAATATTTTTAGCAAGGGTCACGTGTGCTGCCCCATACAGGGGCATAATCGCCATTACTTCATCATCACGACACCTACCAGTAAAGGGATTTTCAAGGAATTATCATCTGCAGTACATCTACTTGAAGCAATTTTGAATTTATTTATTCAATTGAATTATTTATGCTCTTCATAACGAAACGCAAGTTGGAACAGCACCGGTTCCAACCTGTCTCCTTTTGCTTTCATTTGATTTGCTGCCTATGACTATTTTTATGCAAATGAGGCTATGATGACATTAAACATTTTCTGATTTTCCACGAACAAATATGTTCTCTCCATATGCCCCAGTCTTCTTTTTCTTGCATCCATCCTCAAAGCTCTGCTGCCTGATCAGAATGTCTTCTAAATTAACTAAAAGAACACACCATCTGTAATGCTGATGAGCCTCTCTCTTTCTGCAGCCTACATGCTGCGCTCCCCTTACTACCTGAACTCAGTCCATTCTGCCCCTTCCACTGGAAGCCTGATTTATACCCCCAGCTCTCCCAGCGCTGTAAATCTCAATGCACTGGGACGCTGTCCCTCTCACTGCCACTTCCAGAATGTTTACTGGACACACAGACCAAGAACAACCAACATCTCCACATGTAAAAAGGCACTTGCAAAGACACTGGCTTCTACTGATTATTCTCAGGGCAGAGAAATGAATGTTAGCAGGAAGGTATTTCACTTAAGTATCCACTGAACAAATCAGAGCAGAATTCCACAGGCTGCCTGAATGAGGCTTCTATACACAAGCTTGAGCTTTCTGGTAGAGGTGTGTGTGTGTGTGTGTGTGTAATGGCTTTTTAATGCCGAGTGCACAACTAGAGCATCCTGTAGTGCAATATTCAGGCAGGAGAATCCTCTAAAAACACAGGTTGTGGGTTCCAAGTCTACCATCCCCAAGCACAGGCAGTATGAGGATTTTTGAGTATGACATGAGTCTCCTTCCAGTTTTCAACCGCCTACAATCCTTACATCAAACACCGAAGTCTACAGAAGCAAGAACAGCCGTGGCTGAACTCCCAATACTGGTTTGATGTCAGCTAATAAATCAAGTGCTCCATTTCCCAGAGTCAGATCTGCATCTGGGAAATGTGAATTGGAAACTCAATGACCCTAGGGGTTATAAACAGGCCACAGAGCAAAGCCATTTGCATAAATAGGGCAAGACTGACATTGGTTCCTATCCACTGCTTTCAAGTTCCCTATGCAAGAAACTGAAACATCCAGAAAGCTCTCTAGAACTGAAATGGAAGGGAAACTTTATTGCAACACATTTAGCTGGGGATCTTTTCAGGTCTCAATAAAAGATCAAATTAACTTTGCCAATTCATAAACTTTTGGGCAGCTTGGTTGGCTCTGCCCCCAAAAGTGAGAATACTTTCTTAAAAATCAGCTAGGTCAGCAAGGTACAGTGGCACATGACTGTAATCCCGGTATGCTAGGAGGCTGAGGCAGGAGGATGACAAGTTTGAGCCAGGCCTGGGCAATTTAGTGACTTAGCAAGATCATGTCTCAAAAATAAGAAAGGTTGGGCAGAGCTTAGGACAAAAGCCCTGTGTTCAATCCCCAATACGGCAAAGAAAAGTTAGCTAAGTCTTTGACCTCCAGCATGTTTATGAGGCCACTTCCCATGCAAACAGCATCTCTGATTTATATTCGTTTTCCTCCTGTAAGTCTCTACATTAAAATACCAAGTGTTGCCAACTGTATCATAGGGTATTGTGAAATCCTAAGAAGAAAATAATTCAAACTGAATTTGATTTCTATTCATTTCCATCTATTAAAGAAACAGATGCACTCTGGAATATGAGATGGGAAGGAACAAGTGAAAAGAGAAGGAAATGACATGAAATAAACCAACAATAAAATGCAGCTGCTTCCTGGGATCCACAGGGCATCGGCTCTAGGAACTCCCAAGGACATCGAAGCCCATAAATACTCTGATCCTTACTTTAAATGATGTCATGTTTGTGTGTTACCTATGTACTTCCTCCTGTATACTTTAAATCACCGCTCGGCTACTTATGACACCCAATGCAATGGTGAATCCTGCATAAATAGATGTCATGTTATACTGCTTAGTAATGAGGAGGGAAGTCTGTAAACATTCAATTCAATACAAAGGCAATTTTTTGATGTTTTTGAACTGAAGTTCGCCAAATCCAGAATGAAAAGACAACTTCCCCCAAATTCTCAACTGTCCTGCCTGATTTCTCATGTTCTCATCCACCTACCTCCACTTACACAGATTCTCAGAAAAAGCTTGGGTCCCGGGATGCTCAAAATTTTCAAATATGAATTGTGTTAGTGACTTTTCTCTCACTGCTGAGACAAAATACTCAACAATCAGAGTTAAATGGGAAAGGGTTTACTTGCTCATAGTTAGTAGAGAGGTTTCAGTCCATAATCGACTGGCTCCAAGGCAGGGTGGCTTAGCAGAGGGGCATTACAGAGAAGAAAGAGTTTGTGCTGGACCGAAGGTAGCCAAGCAATAAGGGACCTTAACAGCGTCTTTCTGTCCCTTTTATCTTATCCAGACTACAGGGATTAGGGCAGTGCCAAACCAATCAGTAGACTGGTTTAGTAATCACACGCCCTTAATCCCGGCATCACACTCTAGATCCAGCCACCTCTGAAAAACCCTCCTATGACTGCAGGAGGCTTTGGGGGGACATCTAGACACAGCCATAACATGAATCATTTGGGGTCTTGTTAAACAAGCAGATTTTCAGGCCCTGCTCTGGTCTATGAAAACTGTCTCAGGGCCCAGGGCTTGATAGTTTGAAGCAGCAGCCTTGGAGATCAGATGTGAGTTGTTCAGGTCCAGAAACATCCCAGGCTCCCTGGTTCTCCACTGTGTAAGTGAGACGCTGGAGATGCCCGGAAGTTTGTGAACAAACTGTTTTACTGTTTTACTGCAGATGCTTGGGCCTCACTTGTTCCCGGAGAGTCTGATTTTGTTGCTGCAGGGTGGAGCCTGGACACCCCTAGACCAGCGTAGTCTCCCCTAGACACTCCAGTGGGCAATGAGCCTAAGAACCAGGCTTGGGCTTTTCCATGAGCCTCTGGTATAGGAAGTCTTGGGGCGGGCAGGACTGGGGGTCCTAAGAGGGGACCCACATTTCACTTTTGCAACTTCTGAGGCTTTTTGCCTCTAGAGCATGACAGTGACAGGTTTCATTCAGGAGCATGTGGTGAGGTAACAAAGGCTTCTCTCTCTGCTGCCCAAACGCCAACACAACCTGGGAGAGGAGGCAGCAGATTCCCTCCCGACTGTTCCCGGTGCTGGCCCCTGAGTCACACTAGAGCAGCTCCTGGGAGTCTCACAAACCCAGATTTCCTGGGGACAAAGGAGTCCTACAAGCAGCATTCACCCTCCCAGAGCCTCCACTGCCACAGAGGTTCTCAAAGTTAGGAATGAGGGCTGGAGATTTAGCTCAGTGGCGCTGCACCTGCCTTGCAAGTGCTAGGTCCTGAGTTCAGTGTGGGGCGGGGTCGGGGGGGGGGCAGATAGCTACTCAAGGAATGAACTCACAGACTGCAGGCCCAGCTCCCTCCCCTTTTTAACAAGCTCAGAAGACCTCCATTGAGAAACATGACTCCAAAATGTGCTCTTTATTCCCAGTACCCTGGGAGGCTGAGGTAGAAAGGTCTCAAGTTTGAGCCCAGCTTGGGCAACTTAATGACTTAGCAAAACCCTGTCTTAAAATTTTTTTAAAAATTAGAAAGGGCAGAGGAGGTAGCTCAGCATGTAGGCCCTGAGTGCAATTCGCAGTACCACATTAAATAAGTAAGTATACAAAATATAATCTGTTATGCATTTCGAACATAACGTTTTAAATGTATCAGTAGCACTGTAAGACTAACGTCTCTCTTGGCGATAAATGTAACATGGTATCTATTATTTATTAGTGGAGGTCTGTAGTACATAGTGATTATACTTTTGTGTATAGCGTTGTTCCATGTACAGAACACATCTTAATTCCTTTTTTCATCCCCTTTCCCTCCCCTTCCTCTTTCTCCCTCCATCCCTTGATCTTCTTTCCATTTGAGAAAGTTCTATCTCCCCTATTTCCTATTTTCTTGTATTTTGCTATTAGAATTTGGGGTTCTCATATAAGAGAAATCCTGCAATAATTAAGTTGGTGTGTTGGATTTATTTCACTTAACATTATGGTCTCAAGGTGCATCGATTTTCCAAAGATGACTCAAGTTTATCCTTCTTTATGGCAGAGTAGTACTTCATTGCATATAAATACCAGATTTTTTTTTTTGGTACCAGGGATCAAACTTGGGTCCTTGGGCTTGCACAGCAGGGGGCGGAACCACTGAGCTAAATCCCCGGCCCTAATGCCACATTTTTTAATCCATTCATTTGTTAATGGACATATTGAAAGAAAAAGAGACATGAAATAAAAATGCAGTAGTTCTAAACAAGTATGGTCTTTAAATAATAACAATTGGGGCCAGGAATTTAGCTCAGTGGTTCTGCCGCCTGCCTTGAAAGCGCAAGGACCTGAGTTTGATCCCAGGTACCCAAAATAAATAAATAAATAAATAACAATGTATCAACACTGGTTACTTAATTGTAACAAAGGCAGCACACAAGAACAAGATATTAATTCAAGAGGAAGCTGGGTCTGGGAATTTACAGAAATGCTCTGAACTCTTACATCACTTTTTTGGTAAATCTAAAACTGTTATAAATAAAAATTTTATTTAAATAAAAAACGTACCTTTTAATATTCAGTTCTTTTCATGGGAAAAATTATTTCAATGTGAGCAAAATTATTTCAATCTGTGAAAAAAGTAAAAACGCATTCTACTATCTTCGGTGCAACTACTATTGGTAATAATGGTAAAGCAGAAGCAGAAGGTAGCTGACCACTTCCCGCCATCATTTACAAAGTCCTGCTTGTCCCCAAAATACCTGGGTGTCTGAGCCTCCGTGATCTGTTCTGGTGAGCCTGGAGCTGTGCTTTCCAATCCAGACCCCCAAGAGCCCCAGGAAGGGACACCAGGCACTCACCACAGCCTCAGCATGTGTCTTGGGCCACATCCATCTTTGATGTCTGTGCTGACCCAGAGCTATGCAAAGCCCCTTGCCCTAGTCTTGTTTTCCGTATTAGCACAATAAACACAGAAACCATATGGTACCACCTGTTTCCATGTGGTTCGTTTCCTGTGTCTGAAGCTTGGTCCCAGTGCCACGGTGCTGAGGTAGTGGAACGCTTAAGGGAGGGGACCAGGTGGAAGGTAACGATGTTATGCAGGCATCATCTCTGTGTTAATCCCGGAAGGAGTTACTTCTAGGAGACTCCGCCATTATGAAGGAGCCCCAAATCACTCCAGCATCCTGTCTCACCGTGTGATCTCCCAGTTCTGCAGGGAGCACTTTCCCTTGCTGCTTCCCTGCTGTGTTATGAAGAGGTCACAAGGTCCTCACCAGAAGCTGAGTAGATGGGGCTCTCAGTCTTGGACTTTCTATCTCCAAGTGTGAGGCTGATAAACTTCTCTATAAAGTACCCAGCCTAGAGTATTTTGTTATAGCAACAGATAACTGACCCATACATAACATTTTAGGAACATATTTTTCTAAAAAGTCTCATTTAAAGATAAGAGGCATATAAGTAGTGAAAGGTTTTAAAAAATAATTGCAACTCACATTTTGATCAGACATCAATGAATATATAAGAGCCTAGCTGAATGCCTAGAATATTAGTGAACAGAGTCCACATATAATAATTTATTATCAATATGACAGTTCCACGAAGGAGGTATCATTACCTTACCATTTTACATATGAGGAAATTGAGCTCAGAGAGTTAAATTATTTAGCCAAAGTCAAAGAGCTAGGAAGAGACAAATCTAAGCTTGGAATTCAGATTTCTACATATATGTTCTTTTTTCCTACCCAGTGCTTATGATTGAACCCACAGCCTTTGCAAGGTCCTATATCCCTACCCCTGTTTTATTTGTTATTTTGAGGCAGAGTCTTGCTAAATCATTATGTTGCTCAGGCTGGGCTTAAATTTGTGATCCTCATACCTTGGCCTCCCAGACCACTGGATTACAGGTGTGAGCACTCTGGCTTCCAAGTCCATGCTCTTGACCTTCATGTGAAACTCTCTTTTATTTAGGTTTTCGAGTGTCCCAGGTGTCTCGTGAGACCTAGAGAACCCATCAAAATGTGACCAACATTCTGCCATAAAGACTTTAGGCCCTGTATCACCCCCACATTTTAAATGAGTGGGGACCCTGCTTTCCATATCTCCTTCTGCATCACCCTTCCATCCCAATGCTGGGTGTGGACCAGTTTTAGTAAATGAAGTTCCTTCTAATTAGGCCTCTGGGTAAAATAAATTCTATGGTAAGACATTTCCTACACCTAATAATGTTAAACAACGTTTTGCTGAATTAGTGAAGAAATAAAGACGGTAGCAGCTCTATCCCACTAGGTACCAGGAGGCCACATGGACAAGTTAAGCAGATTCAAAACACAGGCCCTCTGTATTAAAATTCTGTAGCTGGAAAACTTGAAAAGGAGTAAGAAAAGAAAATGAAAGTAAAATGAACACACACACACACACACACACACACACACACACACACACACACATTCCCCAAAGAAATTATCCTCTTTCTCTAAGATACAACATTTCTTTTCTCTCTGGCAAGGCCACCACAAAGAACAAGGTTCCCTTCTACAGCTGTGAAAGGTTAGGCAAGACTGTTCCCAAAGAGGCAGCATAGCTGGGGCGGACACTCACAGATCCTGAAGTCTCACCCAGTGGTGGGCTGGCCTCGGGGCTCCACACTGGCCGTGTGACCTCAGGCAGGTGGCATAACCTCCCCATGCCCTCCACTCTGCCTCATTTATAAAACAGGGATGGTAACAACTACTTCAGAGAGTGGTTAAATTTAAATGAGATCAATAAAACATGCAGCACAGTGACAAAAACATAAAAGGCAGTCAATAAAAGGAAATAATTACTGTGGCTGGTGATTCAGAGACACCTCTGACCATGAACTGTTTTATTGTTCCAACCAACAAGTTTTCATTGGACAGACACCCTCTGAGCCCACATCTGTGAGAGAGAAAGCCTAATCTGGGAGTCTTGACCTTCATCAGGGGGCTTGAACTCTATTTGCAAAGCAACCTGTGAGACACAGGGTATCCATGGCCAGAGGAATGATTCAGATTTTTAAAAAGCTCATCACTGTTACAGTGACAATAATCAGACCCATCCATTTCACCAGGGAGGGAAATTTGAGTTGGGTGTGACCAATAAGTAGATTCATCCCACTAAATTATAACACTGTAACCCACATATGCACACAACTCACATATGGATTCATGTAAAATGATCCTTGCACTTGGTTGGTACCCAAATATCCCAGACTCAGTTCTCCTCCCCCAGAGCCCAACATGAATCCATTCACTGGACATAACACGAAGATGATCCACAGATGTCTTACGATGTCCATTTCCAAAGCAGACGTTGCTGGGATACAATGGGTTAGAGTTTGCCGCAATAAAGGAAAGAAGAGAATTTCGGAGTGAAGCAAAATGAATTCCAAACAAACCTGGCATCTGGATTTATAAGCAGGAGGCCAAAGGAGAAATTGAAGATAACAGCAGTAGAAACTGCCCATAAATCATGTACATGGTCTGAGAGGAAGAAGCATGCTGTAAAATGTGTACAGGGATCTCAACGTTGGCTTTAATAAGCAGACACAGGTTTCTGTGCTCCAGGTGGTCCCTCCCTCATATTAGGAGATAATTGGGCAAGCAGATAATTAATATGCCACTCGATGATATAGAATGGTATGTATCAGCAAGGGCAAAGAGTGATGGTTATAAAGTCATGCCTGGATTCCAGTGTCACCAAATGTTTCCAGTTCACTCACACACATATAGTCAAATAATAAAGAGGTGAGAGGTTCATGCCATCTAGTTACCATGAGCAAACTACACTACGGGGACCCTCAGATGAGCAGAACTGCTAGCCTCCTCACAAAACATGAACCACTGCAAAAGTCTCTCTCCTGATTAACGAAATCACTTCCACTCCATCACCCAAGCTAGAAACTTCCCCGCACACCCATTCTGGCCACATCCAATTAAACTGCCTCATTTTGCCGGTTCTCGGGAAGTTTTTCTTGAATCCAACCCTTTTGCTTCATCCTTGCTTAGTGTTTTACAGAGAAACAATTTCCAAAATGTAGCATGATAATAATAAAATGCTTGTTGTGTTATTAGAAGCCCCTCCTTCTCCCCCTATATAGGTTTCAATAAATGTTGCCTGATTGGAAAAGGGAGTTACATTTAGCCTTCCTGATACCAACCCCTCTCTCCACTAATCTATCTCTGTATTTCTTCCACAGTTATCATTACCTTAAAAAATGAGGTAGGATCATAACAGTAATAATATCTTGCCTCCTTCACTGGCATTGCATGACAATGATAAAGTCCCCACCCCAACACAGGGCTGGAATATGAAGCATTTCACAATCTGACCATTTCCCCGTGTTAACTTTTCCTCACAGTTTACTTTGGAAGCTATGCTCTAGCCAAAAGCTTTCTAGTTTCCCTAATTCCCAAATCCAAGAACTTTTCCAGTTGCCTGAGTTAGAGAATGCATGGAATTACAATTTCTTTCTTCAAGAGATTTTCCCTTCTTCTTAAGAATTGTTTTGCTTTTTCACAGGTTTAGCTACCTACTACTTTCTCTTTCTCTCTTTAGAGCAAAAATTCTTGCTCATACTTAAAATCAGTCAATCCCCATAAAATACCAATGAGATTCTGCACAAAATATAGGAAAAACCATCCTGAAATTCATACAGAACAACAAAAAAACCCTGAGTGACCAAATCTCAAGCACACTACAGAGCCACAGTAACTACAGTAACACGTTGCTAGCACAGAAACTGAATATAGACCAGTGGAACAGAACAGAGAATGAGAAATAAATGCACACAGCTACAAGCAATGAATTGCAAAAAGGTGCCAAAAATACATATTGGTGAAAAGGCAGCCTCTTCAATACAATAAATGGAAATGGGAAAACTAGACATTATATGAATGAAACCACACCCCTATCTCTCCTCATATACAAAAACCAACTCAAAGTGGATCAAAGATCAAAATGTAAAATATGAAACTACTAAAAGAAAACAGGAGAAATACCTCAAGACATTGATATAGACAATCATTTTACAAGATCCAAAAATACAAGCAACAAAAGCAAAAGTAGACCAATGGAATCATGTCAAATTAGGAATCTTTCATACAGCAAAGGAAACAACCCAGTGAAGAGACAACTTGCAAAATGGAAAATACTCACAAACTATTCATTCAACAAAGGATTAGCATTCAGAACACACAAGGAACTCAAACTGAACAACAAAAAACAAATGATACAATTAAAAATGGGTAAATTATTTGAACAGACATTTCTCAAAAGAGGATATACAAATAGTCAATGAGTATGTGAAAAGTTCTCAGTATCATTAATCATCAGAGAACTGTAAATCAGAACCACAATGAGGTATCCTATCAGCCCAGTTAGAATGGCAATATTCAAAAAGTCAAAAAATAACAAATACCGGGTGATGTGGAGAAAGGGGAAATCTTATACCTTGTTGCTGGAAAGGTAAATTAAAACAGTCATTTTTGGAGAACATTGCAGAGATTCTGCAAAAAAACAAAAGTAGAACTACCACATGGTCTAGCTAGCCCACTAGGGTATACTGTATATCCAGAGAACTGAAATCAGTATATGGAAAAGATGCCCGCACCCTTATGTTGATAACATCGTTATTCATAGTAGCCAAGATATGGAGTCAACTAAGGTGTTCACTGACAGATAAATGAATAAAGAAATTGTGATACAAGTATACTGGCATATATGTGTAATCCCAGCACTCCGAGAAGCTGAGGCAGGAGGACTGCAAATTCAAGCCCAGCCTGAACACCTTAGTGACTTAGTAACCCTGTCTCAAAATAAAATAAAATAAAATAAAATAAAATAAAATAAAATAAAATTTTAAAAGGCTGGGGAGGTAGTTCAGTGGATAGGTCCCTGGGTTCAACTTCAGCATAAAAAAAAGGAAAAAAGTGGTTTATGTACACGATGAAATATTATTCATCAATTAAAAAAAAGAATGAGATCATTTTATAGGATGAATGTAACCAGAGAACATCTTAAATGAAATAAGCCAGACACAGGAGGAAAAATATAGCATGTTCTCAATCATATGTGCAAACTAAAAGAAGCTGATCTCATAGAAATAGAAAATAGAAGAGTAGTTACCAGAGGCTAAGAAAGAAGGGGAGAGGGTGGCTAGAGAGAAGCTGGAAACTCGTACCAAAATGTAATTAAATAGGAGGAATACATTATCATGCTCCAAAGCATAATAACATGATGATAGTTTAGCACAGTTTATTATATTTTTCATAAAGAACAAGGAGTATGAAAGCTCCCAACACAAAGAAATGATAAATGTTTAAGACAGTAGAAAATGCGAATTATTCTGATTTGATCATTATACATTGTATACATGTATCAAATGTATCACCCTGTACCCTATAAATATGTACGATTATTGCGTCCATTGAGTAAGTAAATGAATAAGCTGCAATGGGAAATAAAGATGGAGGTCACCTCTGTGCAGTGTTCTGCCTCTTCCAGAACTGCTCATTGGCTTATCTTTGTTTCAAAGCCCTCTGGAAGTGGCTCAAAGAATTTTTAAATAGCCACCTGCCCCCACTCCCTCTGATGTCCAGGGGCCAGGCAAGGCCACTCCTCTCTGTACAGCCAGCTGTAGTGCCTGAAGGACTGGAGACTTCAAGTAAGCATTTAAAAAAGTCAAACACACACACACACACACACACACACACACACACACAGAGAGAGAAAGAAAGAAAGGAAAGAGAAAAGAATAAAACTAAAGAAATAAACAAAAGAATGGCTCCAAGTGTCCAAAAACAAACAAAATTTTATATAAAAAGCATAAAATCCAATACATTTAGCACCTCTAAATAAGAGAAACAGTAGAGTTGTTTACAAAATTATTGTGAAAAGGCTGTTTTGCACAAAGACATACAGACATTTAAAGCAAAAGACACAAATCTGTACCATATTTCAAAATAAACTCTCAGTGGATGGAGGAGCGAAATATAAGAGAGTGATAGAAGAAAAGCACAAAACAAAATGGAATATTTATAAGTATTCTGAGGGATGATATCTTTCTCAGCTTTAAAGCAGTGCAGTGAGGAAATGAAAAGGGAAAGACACTTTGAGTCATACAAATTTAAAATATCTGTCCAGTGGGAAAATAAAGAATCACAGAATTAAAATAAAATGGAAAACAACATTTCAGAATCCATTTGCATGAAATATGACAAGCAAATGGTTAATCTCACTACTACCTAAAACTTCATTCATATTTATAAGAGAAACAATTTTCTCAAGTGTAAAATAGTAGTAAAACAACAGGAATTAAAGCAAGTTGAGGCTCTGTTTAAAACTGCAGAGAAGCTTGCCTACTTAAGTACTCTCAGAAACTTGTGAGAGCCATTTGGGGCTTAAAAACAAGATCCTGTTCATAGGGGCTAATTTCTCTGTAGGAAGAAAATACTTCTAGCCCCACACAGCCTTCTCCTCCATGTCTTTAGATTTCAAATGTCGCACACGCTACTTTTACAGGCAAGGTTCTTGCTGCTTTTTGATGGCAAGGATTCATTTCCAATTAAAAAGGCTAATTTGGTAACTTTTTCTGTGGCACTCAGAATTTACAATGGTGCCTTTGGTTACCATGTATGGCCAGTGGGTATGTGCTCAAATTTCTCTCAAATTCCACTTTCAAATGTATACAATGTACAGCTGCCAGTATAATGGAAAAAGGCTAATATGATCATGTCATTTCACCCAGTTCTCCAACTCTTTCTTCTACCATTCACTCCACCTGTCTTGCACTTAATTTTTGGCGTAGATTTGTATTTATAATTTAACTGAAATGTTATTTAGTAAGACAAAACATACACAGTCTGTATTGGTCAGTGCTTACTAGAGAAACAGATTTAATGCAAGATAAACAAATACATAAAAATTTATAAGATTGGCTTACAATGGCCGCACACAGAGTCAGGTGCAGAAGAGCGCAAAAGATCTGTCTGTACACTAAAGACTCAAAGAATCCAGTCGAAGGCCTGGAGCTCAATGCAGTGTCCTGTGCAAGTCTGTATCAGACGGCTGAAGGGTCTGCAGTGGAAGGCTGAAGGATCTATGCTGGAAGGCTGAAGGATCTATGCTGGAAGGCTAAAGAGCTCACACTGAAAGGCTGAAGAGCCTGTGCTGGAAGCCAGGAGATGATGTCCAAGGTAAAGGTGAAGACTGGTGTCCCGCTGAAAAAACAGAAGCGTGTCTTCCTTCTTCATTTCCCTTTTATATCATTCTGTTGACAAGCCTCCCTAGAATGGGTCTTCCACACCCAAAACTATGCTGATCCAATTTAGCTGGGTGTTTCTTACTCAAGTTGACACAATCAGTTAACTATCATACTGTCTCACAACACTTCGGTAACCTCCATGTTTTCAAATAATAATGATCATGTTACTATTTTCTGATGTGTAAGTTTTAGATATTGATTTTCTATTACAGAAGATGAAGATTTAATTTTCTTACACTATTCACACCACATATACTTCGCCTCCATCACCTTCCAATATAGTTATATGTTAACTTGTGCATAAATCAATGTGCAATATTTACATTTATATAATTATATCATGCAATATTATACATTTACATAGTTACATATAAGCTAAGCCACAGAGTATATGGAGCTGAAATTCCTTTCTTGGCATGCTTTTATCTGTACCAATTATCAGTAAATAATTGGTTTGGTTTTTCACAAGCTTAGCTTTCTGTGTCTATAAGTAAATAGTCCCAAACCTTCAGAAAAAATGTTCACCAAAATCTTCATGTAGTCAAAAACTAGGCAATCAAACAATTCAATGTGCTCCCCTGCCCAATTTTTCTGCAAAACGCACCTCCTAGAATGGTGAAATGGTTGGTCTCTTGACATGCCTCATAGCTGTCACCATGGAACATTCCTTTAGCATTTCTCTAGGATTTGCCTGCAGCATTCGCCTATCTGAACTTCCATTTCCTAGATGAGTGGCCACTGGCATGTAAGCCAAGTTGCCCCAGCAGCCAAACACTGGATAATACTTTTGTTTTGTTTTTTTCTAAACTAAAACCTCAATATTCAGGTTTAATTGTACTGTTGGGAGTTTGCAAATAGTAAGTAGGTTTTGAGTTGCAGTTTGGGCACTCAGTCTCTAAAATGTTCGCCATTAGTGTCCTAGGTTCTATTATTTCTTTCTTATATTACTTCTTTGTTCTACTGGAGCATACGCTTAAGTAGCTTTCTGAGAACACACTGCAAGGAAGATAAAATTGATGAGACCCTACATAATCTGCAATGCAATTACTTTGTGCTTGCTCCTGGCCCAAAGTATTCTATGACTGACCATAGAATTCTAAGCTGCAAATAATTCTTTTCTTTCAAAATTATTTAAGCACTGCTCTACTATCTTCTAATCATAAATGTTGCTACTGAGAAATCCAACACCAAGTATATATGATCAGCATTTTCCCTCTCAAAGCTTTTAGGGATTTTTCTTCATTCAAGGTGCTTTGAAATTTTACATTTAGATTTCTTGATGTGTGCTTAATGTTTTTCTTTTCATAAATTATGCAGTCAAAGGATGGGATCTTCTAATCTAAAATCTAACACCTTTCAATTCTGGAAATTTTTCTTGTGTGATTTGTTTGATGATTTTCTTCTCTGTGTTTAATTGCTGTTGTTGTTGTTGTTGTTCTCTCTGATATCCCTGATAGTGGATGTTGAGCCTACTGAGTTGATCTAATTCTTATTTGATCTTTCCTCTCTTGTTTTTCATCTCTCTCTTTTTTATTTTTCAAAAGATTTCCTCAATGTTATCATCCAACCTTTTAATGAATTATTTATTTCTACCTAAATTTTAACTTCCAAGATTTTTTATTCTCTTTATTAGTCACATAGTTATTTGTCCTTGTTTTGTGAGCAAAACAGAAACACTCCATGATTTCTCTAAGTCAATTATACTTTTAAAGTCTGTAATCTGTTTCCTCCAACTGCTTTCTTTCTGTTGCTGCTGCTGTTAAGGTATTTTATACCAGACTCCAGTGAACTGTCTAAGGCCCCTGGGCTGTTCCTTCTGATTTTACGACAGCTTTGTGTAGAAGGACAGAGTTTTACAAGAGGCACCCATATTGATAGAAAATTAGCAAAATTCAGTCATTTGGGGGTACCCTTAACTGTCAGATCTATGATGTTTTCCTTAAGCTTTTTTTCTTCTAATGAGGTCTTCAAACTCTTGCCTATAGGTGCCTGAGAGCCTGGAGGAATAATGAAGCTGGAAATGTCTCCATTAGGTCTGCAATTTCATTAGTCTCTGTCCTAATCTCCCTCTCTGAACTAAAGCCCAGAGTTCAGTGAGGAGAAAACCTCCCACATTGTGCTGGGGCAGAAGGCAGTCTCTGGCTATGCGAAGTTGAAAAACAAGTATATGTGGATATAACTATAACCCTTCCATTCAAATGCACCTCCCAGCCACTAGAAACACCTGGCATGTTCAGTTCCTATATCGCTGGAGTTCTGATTGAGCTACATTCTTCTGCTCCCACCATCTCTACTCGTCTCACACAGGTTAGGTCACAGTTTCCCCATGTTACGTTTGCTTGTTCTCTTTCCATTTTCCAATATTTTGTACGTGTTTCTTCCCTACCATCATCACCGACCCTGTTTAGTCTTGCCTTATGGGTTGCCATCCTCTCTGCTCCTTCATTAGCATTTCAGTTGTTGCAGAGGGAACCAAATGTAAGTGTTGAGTTTGCCTCATCATGGTGCACCACAAAGCAATTCTGAGCAATGGTTCCCTCCCAAGCACATCACACCCAAGTGCACTCTTGCTGCTTCCCTGCCTGTTCCACCCTTATCCCTCTCCTCTGTTTCCTAACCTTTGGCCATCTATCAAGATTTAGCTCAGGCATCCTCTCAAGCAGGAAACCCTTGGACCTTCCCTGCACATGCAGTGTGTATCTCATGCCTGACCCACACCATATCCATCACCTTCTGCCAAATGGCTCTGTTTCCTATCTGTCTCCTTCCCCAAGAAAGAGAAGTAAGTAGGCCAGGGCTGTGTCTCATCCACTGTTCTGTCTCTACTGTGAGGAAAACCACCCAACACAATAGGTGCCCATCAATATTCGTTCAACTGTCCCATTTCCAGTAAGTTGCATGGTGGAGACATTTTCATAAGAGAACAAAAAATAATATGGCCATGTTTATTTGCCAACATCCAAATAAGAAAAGCTAATCACAGAGCACTAGGAAATGAAAACAGCCAGATGTTTTTGAGAGCGCAAGTCGAAGAACACAAAATAGCTTACAATGGGGCTGATGTATATTTTCCCAGTGATTCAAAATGAATGTATGCTTATTAGGTGGAGAGGGAGATTTAACAGGTTTCTCAGCTAATGCTGCAATTTTAAATCCATTTAAGATAATTTTCTTTATCTTGAATTTATTTTTCTCAGTAACCAGGATACTTAACTGATTTGCACAAAATCCATTTGAAAAAGAAATAATCTACTCCAACCAAGGGCACACTCTAACTAGAAAAATAGCGACACTACAAGCCTAACAGAAAATCGAGAATTTGTTTGAGAGGCCAAAGTGGAGTTCTACTTAGAAAATAGGGACTCTTTGTCCAGCATCTAGGCTCCACATACAACCTTCTTTCTCTATTTCAAACAAAGAAAATAATTCCTAAAACAAAGAGTATAAAACAAAGACTTCCCATAAGCCAACCAAGATACACTCAAACTTTTTAAAAGGCAAGAATTTCAAACAACAAAAGTATAAGGTGAAACAATAACAAAATGTACCTTCTCACCTATCAACTTGGAAAAGCAGTTTTTAAATGCGAATACCCAGTATTGGGTCTAGTAAAATTCTAATAGGAGTATAAATTTCTATACATTCTTGAAAAAAAAAATTACATGTCTCTAGAGCCTCCAAAAATATCCTGAAACTGTGACACAAGGATTATACCTTTAGAGCTGTGGATTAGGAAAATAAATACCAAATCAATACACATAAAGATGTGAATGAGAAGAAGTATTGATTAATGTTATATATAATAATGAAAAATTGAAAGTAATTGAAATTTCCAATAGTGGAAATAATGATTATAATCAATAACATCAAAAAGCCTTATGATGTCAAATAAAAAGCATAAAACCAGTATTTCATAGGCTCACAATCTGAATAAAACTGGACTCAGTATATTAAAACTTTAATTGTTGTTGCCTTTAGGTAATATGATTAAGGTGATATATTTAAATGTAAACATTTTGTATTGAGGACTTTTTTGTATGTTTCTGGGTCATTGTGACAACAATTTAATTTTTTTATTTAGCTAATATTTCATAAGCAACAGTTCTTGGTTGACTGATTATGGAAGAGACTGAGTGATTTCCCCATGTCAGTTAAAAAAGAGGAAATGTCACAGATTCACAGTGTAACCCATCCATATGACCATGTCTGAATGATCGAACCAGAACTTACTTGGTGGGACGATAATCCGGAATGGAACGATCCAGTGAAATTTTTTCACTGAGGTAGGAATTGTACCCATACTTCTCATGGGGTCCCTTGGCTTTTTCTTCTTCCGCTGGGGAAAGGGTGGCAGGAAGGCCCCCTCTTCCCCGTCCACCATAACCTTCAATGAGCCCAAGGGATTTGGATAAACCTAGAAAAAGAGGAAGAAGAATTACTTGAAAAATACCATACCAGGACGTGGCACTCAATCTCAGAAACAGTCATAGGAATCAGAATGTCATCTGTTGCAGAAAAAATTATGTCCTCAATTTATCAATCCCAGGTATATACCCTAAAAATATTTTTATGAAGAGCAGGTTACGGCAACAAGAGTTGTAGGGTTAAAGGCTGGTTGCCAATTAGGAGATGGAACAGGGCCAACAAACAGGAGAGGTCAACTGACATGGGAAAAATGAAGGCCAAGAGGGACACACAAAATGGGACAAATTGGGACTATTATTCATGCCTCGTTTCCTTCCTCCATGGGGCAATCACAACAAGGCTGGGTCTGCCAGAAAGAACCTGGTACATCACAGAGTCAGAGCAGCAAATAACAGGTAGCTGCCAGGGGTTTCTGTTTCATTTAAACGGAGAATGACCGTGCAGATTGATTTTATCATGAGTTCAAAGCATTCAACAGCCTGACATGGCTTTTTACCTAATGGTTTTATTTAAATTTCATCTAAATGGCCAAAGGCAATACAAAATGTTAGAGAATAAATCACAAAGAAAAAAGAAACCCATAAGGGTGATAACCATGCGAAGTAAAGAGGAGGCCTCTGTAATAAGCCTCCTGAGCAATTCAAGTTCCCAGAATGCCAGCAGCTTTGCACTTCTTGTTCCATTAGACGATAAACAACTTGATGGGCAATTTTTAAATCCTACAGTTATGAGAGTTTTTACTACTTAGCTAGGAAACTTTGGCTGTTATGGCTTTCATTCCCTTTTGCCATTTCAAATGCTCCAGCTACTCAGTATACACATACACACACACACACACACACACACACACACACACGACAGTTTGTGTGTCCAATACCCAGCATTTCTTCGACACTATTGGCAGGATGAGTGTGAACCAGAGATGTACACAGTGGCTTTAATGGTGGGCCAAGGAGGACCCAGACCTCCCAAGAAGACATCCCTAGGGAAGTTAAAAGCCACCTAATCTGCTCAGGTCATGCCTCCCCATCACACAACAGCAAGGCCTGTTTGTCTGAAAACAGAAACGTATTTTCTGTAATGTCAAGATCAAAAGCAAAAAAAAAAAAAAAGATCAAAAGCAAAGGTTAGGCAAGCAGGTCAGAGTAGATCTCAGATGAACATCTTTCTTCTGCCTGGGAATCGTTTCCACAGTTCAACATGTTCTTTAGGAATCCTAACCCTTTTGCCCTGCCACCTGCCCATACAGACCCCATCAGCTAAGACTTAAATTAGCCAACATTTCCTGCCTGGTTTATTGTCTTTATTTTATTTTATACATCTTATTTTAATTTGGGCAGCAGTGGGTTCAGAGCCTATACACTGAACTATATTCCCAGCCCCTTTTACGTTTTACATTGAAACAGAGTCTCACTACATCACTAAATTGTCCAGGCTGGGCTCAAACTTACAGTTGTCCTGCCTCAGCCTCCCAGATAGCTGGGATTACAGGCATGCACCACCACACCTGGCTTGATTCCTTGTCTTTAATATCACATCCTACCTCAGTGTATAACAGATACTCCAATAATGCCATCTCAACCTGGCTCAAAACATTTCCTGTGTCAAGTACAAACACCTGTGCTTGGTTTTAAAAAGTGGTTACTAACGGGAATGTAAAATGGACCAGCCACTTGGAAAAGGGGATCGCAGTTCTTCTACTTGCCATGTGACTCACAATGTGACCCAGCAATTCCACTCCTAGCAATTCCACACAAAAACTAGAACATAAATGTTCAGAGTAACTTTATTTATATTCGTGAAACGTCCATCAAGCAGTGAATAGAGAAACTAAATGTGATATATCCCTCCAATGGGATATTTAGGAATAACAAGGAATGAAGTAGCGATTCATGCTACAGCCTGGGTGAATCTTGAAAACACTGTCAGGTAAACCAAGCTGGTCAAAAAAGACCACATGATCTATGAGTCTGTTTATATGCGATATATAAACTAAACAAATCTATAAGGCCAGAAAGTAGCTTAGTGGTTGCTCAGGGTTAAGGGGATGTGGGAAGTGACTGTTAAAGAGCATGGGTTTTCTTTGGGGGATGCTAGAAATATTTTACAGTTAGATTGTGGTTATGGTTACACAACTTTGAGCATATACTAAAACCCACTCAACGGTACATTTTTAAGTAGATGAATGATATGGGATATATAAAATCCTCAATGAAGTTATTTTTTTAAAAAAACCCTTGTGTGGACAGTTCCACAGCAAAAAAAGAGAGCTAACTATCATAAAAACTTTCCACTCCAACACAGAAATGCTCAATAAAATAATTATACATTGTGTACACTGTACAGCTGAGCTTGCAAGAAAGGGAAATGCTCAGGGATAAGTCAATGCCAGAATTGAGACCCTCTCTGCTGACAGAGAAGGAAAGTGGGTGGCCATTAACTAAAGGTTGAGTTTTAGAGCCCAGTCAAGCACAGAGTAAGGAACTCCAGTTCTCTAGAGAAACAGAATTGGAACTGAAATATCTATAAAAATTTAGACCCCCTGCCTATAATCCCAGGACTCTGACAGGCTGAGGCAAGAGGACTACAAGTTCAAGCTCAGCCTGGACAACTTAGTGATTTAGTGAGACCCTGTATCAAAAATGTTTTCAAAAATTTTATAAAGGTCCAGGGATGTAGCTCAGAGGGAAGGCCCTGGGTTCAATCGCCAGCACGCATACACACACACACACACACACACACACACACACACACATACACACACACACCTGGATTTCAGATTTCTAGCCCCTAGAACTTAGAGAGAATAGATTTTTTTTTTGGTACCAGGGATCAAACTGAGAATAGATTTTTGTTGTTGTATGTCACCAAATTTATAGTAATTTGTATGAAACTACAGGAAACTAAAACAATGAATATTAAAAAATAGAATGGAAACAGATAAATAAAATATATAAAGTCAAATACTACCCCAAAGACAAGTGGGGTAGTTATATTAACATTACATAAATAGACTTGAAGGCAAATGGCTTTATAGGAATAATACAATCATTGCAAAATGATAAAAGTAACAATCTGGCAGGACACTCTAAGGAATTATAAACTACCATGCACTTAACAACACAACTTCAAAATACGTGCTGCAAAAACAGAACACCTTACAAGGAGAATCAACAAATACACAATGATACTGAGAAATATTAACTCATCACTTGACACTCAATAAATCAGAAGGACGGAAATTTAGTAACAACAGAAAGGAAATGAACAACATCTTCAAGAAGTTGGATCTGCTGGACCCTACACTTGATTTTCCAGGAAGTACACATTCCCTTTACGGGAGCACAGAACATTAAAACAACTGGCAGACCACAAAGAAAGTCTCAACCTATCCTACTGGCCAGCTTTTCTGAGCATAAATCAAAAATAAGCCCAGAAATTAATGATAAAAATGTCACAAACTACCCATATACTTTGGCAGTTAAAAAAAAATTTCTAAACTGGGCATGGTGATGCACACCTGTAATCCCAGCACTCTGAGAAGCTGAGTGGGAAGATCACAAGTTGGAGTCCAGTCTGGGCAGCTGAGTGACCTATCAAGACCTTGTCTCAAGATAAAAACTAAAACGGACTGAGGAAGTAGCTCAGTGCAAAGGCTGTCTGTTTAATCTCTAGTACTGTAACAACAACAAAAAAGACTTCTAAAAAGTCATGGGTCAGACAATTTATCTGTTAGAAATACCGGAAGTTGATAAAATATGAAATAGTCTCAAAAATTGTAAGACAGTGCTAAAACAATACTTTCAAAAAGCTGTATCCCTTAAATGATATATTTTGGTGAGCCAAAGTTCACTTCCAGTTAATGAGGTAAATATCTAACACAAGGAGTTAGATAAACAGACAAGAAACTCAAGGAAAACAATAATTAACAAAAGAATTAAAAATGAGTGACATCCATATGCAAAAGAAAAGAAAGAAGAAAGGAAAAGAGGGAGGGAGAGCTTAACAGGAATTGTGGAGACAACTCCAGCCATTCTGGAGGGGGAAGGTCATGTTCCCTTCAGGAAGGACACAGGTACCTGTCACAGTAGGTACAACGCCCAGAGCTGAGGGTTCTTTTGGGAGCTCAGAAAAATGTCTAAATTTCTTTTAGAATCAGAACACACAGCTATGAAATTTAATTTTTCAATTTTTAATTTTTTAGAGGGAGCAGAAAGATTCCGGGAAGATACAAGGACCCACCACCCACAAAAGTTTGACTGTGATCCTGGCTCTCTTGAGTTGAGGCTTTACCTGTAAGTGACCAGGAAGCAAGGACAAGGAAAATAACAAGATCTCACCCACAGCTGATGGATTTCATCCAGGCAGTAGGCAACACAAGGACAGACCCTAGACAGTAACAGCAATGACAACTGCACTTGTGGGTCATCTACAGGTTCTGGGGACAATGCGTAGTGCTTTACATACACTGCAGCATGTTCCATGTACTCTCTTAAGGAGGTTCTTATGGTCTCTGTTTCATAAATAAGGACACTGAATCTGAAAATGCAGGAACTCCAGTTTGGTTTGGTTTTGTTGCTCTGGGAATTGAACCCAAGGCCTTTGCACCAAGTTACATCATCACCCTTTTTATTTTTTCTTTTGAGACAGAGTCTCTCTAAGTTGTCCAGTGGGGCCTTAAACCTGAGATTCTCCCAGAGTGTTGAAATTATAGGTGGGCACCACCACATCTAGCTTAGACATTTTTCTGGATTCTCTCTATAGAGATATAAATGATTAAACTTGGGCTGTGACAGAAGATGGGGCCAATTCCGGTGTTCTTGCAATAGCACGTGCAAGATGTGGTAGGGGCCTCACTGAAGGCACTGGTGGCAGTGGTCAAAGAGGAGGAATTTGAGAAGTGCCCAAAGAGAAGGAGGAGTTTGGAAGGCTGAGGCAGGAAGATGCTAAGTTCAAATCTGGCCTGGACAACTTACTAATTTAGCAAGACCCTATCTTGCAATAACATAAATAAGGAAAATTTTAAAGGCAGATGTATGAAGGCCCTGGGTTCCATCTTCAGTTTTACAAAAAAGGAAAAGAAAAAGAAAAGCCAAGCCAAGTCAGACAGGTCTGTTCAGAGGCCACCAGGGACTAACAGAGGAGACCATCCCTCCATATGGAATTGAGCAACTATGGGTTAACTGTGTTATTAGGCAACTGTGGGTTACCTAGGTAACTATGCTCTTTGTAGAATGTACCTGAGCAGCCACGACAGCTTCTGTAATCTGTCACCAAAGGAGCGTAAGGGACTCAGAAAGTCCTGCCAGAGCTCTTTGCTCTCCCCCTCTCTGCTGCTCTGCTTTGTGTAAATCCTGCTTGCTCTATTCCCAAGGAAACTCCAATGAATTAAACTTTGTAAATAGAAAAAGAGAAATATAAGGAAGCACAAACTTCTATTTTGGACTCTCAAGACTGACAGGAATCACTCACTGAGCTGCCGGCATTAAAAGTCGCTTTTTGCTTCTATCTTCCTGTTAAGAGTGGTCTGTCCAGGGTCCTCACTGCTTCCTTCTTCAAAACAATAGACAGTGCTCAGCCAGTGTCTCTGCCTGGTCACTCTGGCACACAGTGGTCCTTCTTCATCTGTGGGGAAGCTGGTTTAAGGATGCCCAAATACTTTATGTAAAATGGTACAGTATTTGCATGGAACCTGCACATATTGTTCTATATACTTAAAACCATCTCTAGATTGCTTATCATACCTAATAGAATATAACTCTATGTACATAGCTGTATACTGTATTGTTTTTATCTGTATTTTTTGTGGCATGGCTTTTTATTGTTTTTTTCCCAAATATTTTCTACCCACTGTTGGTTAAATCCACAGGTGCAGAACCAGGAGATGGGGACAACTGTATTTTCATCAAATGTAGAGGAAGAACTGTATACTTCAAAACTTCTTTTCCACCCCGTATGGATGCTCTCTTAATGCTGGATGTGAATCTCAAGACTTCAAGGAACTGAGATTAAGGAACGGAGAAACATCTGACACTTCCCAGTGACACTTCCCATTTGTCTTTATAATCTATTTATCCATTTATCTCTCTTCACCCATTGACTAGTGTTTAGGCTTTAAATTTTAAGAAAGGCTTCCATAATTGTTTTTCTATTCAATGAGCAGAGTAGCTATTACTACGATCACTTGAGAGTTGAAGACATGGAAACTCAGAGGAAGCAATTATTTCACTCTCCAGAAGTGATGGAGACCGAATAGGATATGCTTCCCAATGCTCCAATCGCCCTAAACAAACACACGAACAAAAGTGCATGCACACATACGTGTACACACACACACACACACACACAGAAATGTGCTAAAAAATCACTCTACCAGGAAATTTTATAGAAATGAAGCACCTGGCACTGACAATACAAAGACTTGTGAAGTAAATGATAGCAAACTCATAAGAAGAAATACTATACAACAACGAAAATGATTGCACTGCAGGCACACGTATCAAGCAGGTGGATCTCACAGACATAATATAAAGCAAAATGGAAGCATATAATTCCATCCAAACCAAGTTTGAAACACTAATCAAAGTATAATTTAGAAATATAAACTCATGTGGTAAAATTATAAAGGACAGCAAAAAAAAGAGAATAGATTAAGTATGGATAGAGAAAGATACACAATGAACCTAGTAAGGCTCCACTATGAAGGGAGGGCAGATCCAGCTACAATCATTATATAATTATAACCTGTTACATAAGATATATACATATCTAGATGTATCAAATATTGAATAACTTAAAAAGTGCTAGAGACTACTAACTGCATCCTCCTCTCCCTCCTCCTCTTTTCTTTCTCTTCCCTTTTCTACTCCTCCTCCTCCTCTTCTTTTTTCTTTTAATTCATCTTGGATTTTCTCTTCTCTTTTCCAAGTACCTGCTTCTATTTTTCATAAGCCTCCAACTCAGTCTCTGGTTTTCTTGCCAGAAGGGCCACCAAGTGTTGTGGGTCTGAATACGGTGAGTCCCCTCCAAAACTTATGTTGAAATGTTATCCTCTTTAGGGAATATTAACAAGTGAGACCTTTAAGAAGTAATCAGGGCTTGCCCCTCACAAAAGGGTCAATCCATTCATGCTATTCATGGACTCCTGGACAGATGCGGTGGTGGCGAACCTATAGCACACAAGTTATATGTTTTTCTTTTAAGACAAAATTTGTTAATGTATGAGTTCTAAACTACAACCTCAGTATTCAGGTTTACTTTCAGTGTTGAAACTTTGTGATAAATAAGTGAGTTTTGGGTTGTAATCTGGGCATTGCTCTCTAAAAGTTCGTTATCACTGGACTAATGGGTTAGCTCAGGAATGAGTCTACTGTAATACCCAGTGTGGCTACTTATTTCCCATACAGCTGTCTCTTGCAATGTGATGCCCTGTGCTATCTCAGTACCTGCCAACAAGAAAGCCATCGTGAAATGTGGCCTTTCAATTTCGGGCCAGAGCCATGAGCCAAAATAAAACTCTGCTTTACGCAGTTGGTGGCATCGTGCAATTCACAGCAGAAAACAGACCCAAGACACCAAGGGTCAAGGAAAGAGTCTATCAGAATGGGCCAGAGCTGATCTTTGACTTCACTCAGCAGATTGGATGGGAAATATCTGATGATTCTTCTTCTTCTTCTTCTTCTTCTTCTTCTTCTTCTTCTTCTTCTTCTTCTTCTTCTTCTTCTTCTTCTTCTTC
Source organism: Heterocephalus glaber (assembly GCF_053883595.1). Lineage (NCBI taxonomy): Eukaryota > Metazoa > Chordata > Mammalia > Rodentia > Bathyergidae > Heterocephalus > Heterocephalus glaber. The sequence goes on from NW_028258381.1 coordinate 17,563,785, forward strand.
TTCTTCTTCTTCTTCTTCTTCTTCCTCTTCCTCTTCCTCTTCTTCTTCTTCTTCCATCTATGTAGTTTGGTTAGCTTGTCTTTTTATTCATTGACAATACAGAATTTCTTTTGTTTGGTTTCAGTAGACAGCTTCCAACCTCAAGTCATTAAATTCCACCTCAGAGCTAAAATGCATCTCAGCTGTATCTGCCCAGCACGCTCCCATGGGCAGCCTTCCCAATGCAGGCAGAGAAGCCAGGGAGGGGATTCTGGATACAAGAGCACAGAAATTAATGCACGCTAATCTCACCAAGAACACACAGGAAATGATGGTTCCTAATGAGATTTCCTTTTTCTCTTTTTTGTAGTATTATTTCTTCCATTATGAAAGGTGCCCACTTAGCAGCCTCAAAAAAGATTGTTCCTCACAGAGCAATGTGACAATTATGAATTATATATTTCGTGGTCCATGTGCTCCCATTTTCCCCCCAATTTCATCTGCTGGAAAGGTGCAACATTGCAGCAAAAATTTTCTCTAGCATTTTAATGTGCTTACTTAGCAGGCCCTGGAAACTTGGAAAATATAGATAAGAGTTCAAATCCAATGACAAAGCTTAAGTTGGTCTCAGCCAAGAAAAGGAGCAAGTTGGGATGACTCCGTGCACCCAGGGTAGCTTTTCTGAAGGTGCTCCTTGCAATCAGGCCCAAAGCAGTTGCTGTCTGTGCACATGGATGTGAACTTGGAAGCCTGGAAGCCACATGGCAAAGGGAAGGAGAAGCAGTAAAGAAAGGAATAGGGAAGACAATGGTTGACTATGCAGCACCAGACCTGGGAAGACAAATCACTGGCTTTTCTTCTTCAGGCTATGCCTCCTGTGTTAGTTTGCTGAAGACAACAAAGCCAAGTGGCATCATATGCAAGAAGCTGAAGATAAACATAGAAAACACAGATCAAGGTCAATACTGCATACCACGTATAAAGAGGTGATCAAACCATACAGTATGTGTTTAAGTAAAAAAATGTATTATAGTAAAAGACACATTGGCATGATCCCCCTCAAATTCTCCCTCTTATCCCATCATTGTTGCCACTTTCTGAAGCAGTTCTGGAGTCCTCTTTTTGTGTTCTGAAGTCCTCTTTACCCAATGTGGTCCAAAATATAGTGATTGTGGCTGCTGAGTGCCAACCAAGGGAAAAATAGTCATAAAATCAAGATAGTGTGTTCTCATCCACATTATTCACTGGATCTGGTGCCATGTGACTTCAGACTCTCCCCGCAAATTAAAATGACCAGGCAAAGGAAACATTTTGAATCAATTCAGAACATCCAGGCAGCCAGGACAGCATAACTAAAGACACTCGGGGAAGGGTACCATGTCTATGTGCTCTCCACAAGGAAAGCATGCCTGCAATTGCAGCAATTTAGGGGGCTGAGGCAGGAAGCTTGCAAGTACAACTCCACAACCTACCAAGGCCCTGCCTCAAAATAAAAATAAAAAATGACTAGAGATGTAACTCAGTGCAAAGGCCCTAGGTTCAATCCCAGTATGAATGACAGAGAAGGGTGAGAGGATATGGTCATGCCCAGTGCCTAACGCGAAGAAAGTTCTAAAGAACTGTTGAGTTTATGGATGAACAGAGATTAGATCTACAGATGCAGCTTGAAGCCTTTGCTACAAAGTGAACAGCTGACTTTATGAAAGAAAATTAATATCCAAGAGAAAAATCATCTAAAGGAGTTAAGAGAATCTACACTAGGAAGAGACTGTCACAGAGAAATCAAGCCTGGGAAAGGCCTTCTGATGTCACAGAAGAAGGGCACCAGTGACCGCTGAGACGGCCGTATCCATGAAATAAATATTTCCAGGTCATAAAAGAAAGCAGAGTCAAGGTGCCTGGGTGGAGCAAACAGAGATCTTGGGTTAACAAGTGATTTTATTCCAGCAATAATCAACTTGAATATGTAACATTAAAAACAGTCTATTTATAAAAGGAACAAACACTGGAGTTGACCTAAAAATAACCAAGAAGATCAAAAAATTTTACTAAAAGGGATAAAATAAGACAAAAGAGACGAATGTCGAACAATTCAATTTGAACAATAAGAATAGTTTCTGTGATCATTTTTTCTGTTTGTATTGAGTCTATTTTCCAAAAGTGCAATTTTACTTGTGTTAAAACTAGCAATTAAAAATGTGAAAAATAATAAATTGGAAGGGGGGACTTTTTATCAGAAGATGGACTATTACAGAGATTTATAATACAAAATGTAACTCCTCCTTTTAATGTAGATTTGACATAATTCCAAATGGGATTTCATTTTTTGGAAGATAACAAAGGGTTCTAAAATTAACCCAGAAGAATACAGAAGTAAGAAAAGTTAGACTTTTTTTAAAGTACTGGCGAATGAGCCCAGGGCCTTTGAACTGAGTTACAACCTCATCTCTTTTTCCTTTATTTTGAGAGTTTCTCTCTAAGTTGCTAAGGTACCCAGGTTGGCTCAAACTTGTAATCTATTTTCTCAGCCTCCCAGAGTGCTGGGGTTATAAGTTTATAAGTTTAAGCCACCACATTCAGCTATTTTTTAAAAAAGAAAGAAATGAGCAGTATTGTTTTATCTAATATTATGTTAGAAAATAAAGCAGTCATCAATAAGAGGGGCTTGACCATTGGAAGGATATATATATTATATATATAATTTTTTCTCAATCATCCAATTTTCCAGATGTCAAGTAATAAAAATAACTTCCACATTTGAAATTTTAGAAATTCCTTTCTAGTGCAGCCGAGTGAGGAGCACTTTTGCAGGATAGCTTGTGATAGCAGATGACAGCAGAACTCATCTGTCCCACATGGAGCCCAAAATCCTCTGAGGTCTCTTGCTTGGAGCTGCTCAGCAGCATAAATCACTGCCACCTCTGTTGCAGACTCAGCTCAAGCTACAATAGTTCCATCATGGTGGCAAAACACAGAGTTCTGGTTGTAAATCAACCCCGAGCTGCTTGGCCACCTCCCTCTGTACAAGTAAGGATGTGATTTTCTCTGGGGTTACAGTCTACACTCAGGAGTTTACAGACAGCCAGCACTGTTCTCTCAGAAGTAGGGGTGGTTTCGACACAGGCACACAAACCGCAGGAGAGATGGAGACTGTGGCTAAAGGCATCTGGTGCCTCATCGGCTCTTAGAGCCTTAGCATGTCCAAGCCACAGCCTAGCACAGAGGAAAGCATACAAGCTCAGGCTTACAAAGTCACGCATACACACGCGCACACGCAGCCAGGGCCAGGCATATCACATAGCCTGGCTTCAGCTGGGCTGCGGGGATGAAGGGCCACCTGCAGAGAGCCCCAACTCCTCCTGCAGGTTGGTGTCCTCAAGCAATCCCACTCGATGCTAACGCATCTAGAAGCTGATAAAACTTTCAATCAGAAAATCACATGCTTAATAGTGAACAAAACTTCCAGGTTTATTCACGACCAACTTCCACGCACTCTTGGGAGAGTGAAGACCCTTCTTTCAGAAGCTGGTACAGCACAATAACAGAGGTAAATAAGAAGGAAGAAACGGGGCTATTAAATCATACGAAAAAGTCTAATAATTGAGATAGACAACAGAATAGGAGATGAAAGACAAATCAGTGAATTGGGGAAGTTAATATTTGCCAAAAGAGAGGATAGAGCAATTTTGGATACAAATAGTAATGATGATTAGTTCAATCGACAAATGCTTATTACATACAAAGCACTGTGATAAATAATGTGTATATTAGATGCTAACTATGTATCTTTTAAAATTCACATATACATGTGTATGTGTGTAAATATATTTTTGAATTCATTATTCACATGAGTTTTTGTGAGATGGATCCCAGGGCCTCACATGTGCTAAGCACACACTCTGCCACTGAGCTATGGCCCCAGCCCTCATATGGCTTTTTTGTTTTGTTTTGTTTTGTTTTTTGGTACTGGGGATTGAACTTGGGTCCTTCTGCTTGTGCAGCAGGCAGCAAAACCACTGAGCTAAATCCCTGACCCCCTCATATGGCTTTTGATGTCATCTCTTAAATCTCTTCTCTCTACTTCTGCCACCACTCCGGTAAGTCTGGGTCAACTTGAGTTATTGTAGTCAACTAACTGTGTCTTCAGGGTTACCCTTCTAACATGCAAACCTGATCACCCCTTGCAACAATACTTGCGTGCCTTTGTGGTACTTACGGAAAATAATCCAAAAGTTTTTGCAAACTGTACAAAGCTGCTCATTAACAAACTCTCTGCCCAGCCTCATCCTTGCCTCTACTCTGCTTTGTCCTTGTTTTCCTGCCATCCTAACCCTGTTCCGATGCTTCTAAGATGTCACTGCTCCCCAGGGCCACTGCTGGTCATCTTGGCTACTCAACATGGTCAAGCAGACATTTTCTGCACAACACCTGACCCAGAAAGTCAGATGCTGCCCCTCAGTGGGAATCTCAGCCACAGCATGCTGATGTACTCCATGTGCCCTTGACCTTTCACACCTGCGGACAGGAGTAAGCCTTTATGTCTTTCATAATACATGGTAATACATTTTCATTATACATGGTAAGCACTTCATAAATGTTATGCACACAAACGAATATCTGAATGAGCAAAGAGAACAAATGAGTGCATTATAAGCTGGGCTAGCCAAATATATTACCAAGTTCTTGTGTTGATATAAAAATCTCCTGGTGGCAAGTCAAAGATTGGCAAGCATTGCTCCATGAACCAATGTAAAACCATGATTGATTCTCTGCTTCATATATTAATATGATCATCTTGACATTTGTTGACAACTGCATTATTATGATGATTTTGACATTTTCTATCCTTGTATCCTCAGAGCTTTGCAGACACAATGTCCAAAGGTTAAGTTAGCTTTAATAGCTTGAACAAAGAGTTTAACTGCATCAGGTGCTACTTGGGAGAAGGGAACTAGACAAAACATTCCCTAAGTATAAGGACAGCAATCCACCAGAATCCAACTTAGAATCTTGATTTAAAAGGAAAGAAAGATCACCCAATCCCACTTCTCTGATGCAGGAATTCCTGACAGATTTGTATTGCATTTCCCCAAGAATGAAAAGCTTACCACCTTTCATGTGTTCATGACTTCTATCTGCAGAGAGTAAAACTTCAATTATGTATAGGTTATTTCTTCTATTACTTCTCTCATCTATATCTATCATGTAACACATTAAACTTTAATGTAATTTTCAAATATTCCATGATCATGACCTCTCTTTATACCTTCTTTTTTTTCCAGGCTAAATATATCCACTCCTCCATCTTAATATGATCATGTTTTCAACTTTCCATTTGTCTCACAACTCGGGATGCTGTAACAAAACACCAGTTATTGGGTATCTTCAACCAAAGGGGTTTACTTCTCATAGTTATGGGGGCTTGGAATTCCAATACCAAGGTGCCAGCAAATTTGGTGAAGGTTTTTGTGTTGGTTTGGTTTTAGTTTTTGGTGGCAAGGTCATACCATGTAGTCTAGGATAGCCCTGAACTTGCTATGTAGCCCAGGATGGCCTCAAACTCAAAATCTTCCTACCTCAGTCTCCTGAGTGCTGGGATTACAGGCAAGATCTGTTGTTTTCATGAGGGATCTCCTGGCTTACACAAAGCTACCTTTTTGCTATACTGACATGTGGTAGAATCTTATGTTTTGGTTTTACTGGTGCTGGGGATTGAACCCAGGGTTTCATGCATGCTAAGTATGTACTCTACCACTGAGCTACACCCCCAGACCCTCCTCCTCCTCTTTATAAGGGCACTAATCCCATCATGGGGGATGTTCTACCTTCACAACTTCATCTAATCCTAGTCACCTCCAAAGTCAACACCTTCAGGGCCGGGGATTTAGCACAAGTGCAAGGACCCAAATTCGATCCCCGGTACCAAAAAAACCCAAAAAAACAAAGTCAACACCTTCAAAGACCATCACACTGAAATTTAGGGGTTCAACATACAAATTTGGGGAGCACAGAACTCAGTTCATGACACATGGTCATCAACTGCTGGATTCTGTCCTAGGTGACAAAGCAATGACTAATAGGTCTCTGGATTTGTGCAGCCCCTGGAGCCCAGAGGTACATTTTTGTCCATTAGCTGAACTGTTCATGCAGCATTTGCAGTTCTGAGAGATATGAATCATTGTTATGTGCTTGAAGTGCCTTTGGAACAAACTGTCCATAAATTTTCAAACTGCGGATATATTCAAAATGACATGTCTTACATGTATTATGAACTTTATACTTCCTGGAATCTTTCTACAAAGATTATTTAATTTGCTCCTCAGAAAATCCCGCTCCACCATCACCAGGTAAGAAAATTAAGACCAGATGAAGATGAAGAACAGCTCTAAGATCATTGAAGTTAGCCGTAGTGGATCTAGAACTCAGATCTCTGCATTTCAGGCAGTCAGGTGAGATTTAACAAAATGCTCTCTCAGATTTTAAGTCACTGTGATAAAGAGGATAAAAAGGCCTGAATCTCACTCTCAGTGCCAGACAAACATGGGCACATACATCTCCCTGGGTTGGGAAGTGATCACAGCTTGGTCTGGCTGATGATACACCCGAGTATGTAGGAGAAAAGAATGTTTCTAACAAAATAGAGGAAAGAAGGGTTTGGTAACCATCAGATGGATGGAAGGCACTCTTTGCACAGGTTAATTGTGCCACTTAGCCTCGTATAAAGCTTTATAAAGCTACACAAGGGAGAAGAAAGCTGACTTACGGATGGGCAGAAATACGCTGAATTGAAGAAAGCACCCTGCTGTGACCGGAGAAATCTGCAGGCATCAAACATGCGCATGACCCTGAAGTTTTCACCAGGACATATGCTACATTTGCTCAACACCTGCCAGGCCCAAAAGCTCGCTGAGGAAACTGCCTGTCCTCCCCTTCCACACCCCAAGGCTACCTTCCAGGACTTAATCGCTAAAAACAGGGGTTAAAGAGGAGAGGGCAGGGTAGTGCAGGTTAGCAGCACCAACTTTCACCAATTCTGCAAAAGGCATCTATCTCGATGACCCTAAGTCTAGATCCATAGATTTCCAGATGACAATAACTCTGGTCATACAGGTTACCATCCTTAACTTGAAAGTCCAAAACACTCTGAAATTTGAAACTTTTTAAGTGCCAATATGATGATGTTCAAATAGGTGTTAGATTTTAGAGCATTTCAGATTTTGAATTTTCAGATTAGAAATGTTTAATAGGCAAAGTGCATGGAAATTTAAAAAAAATCCAAACAACTCTGAAACCTGAAATACTCCTGCTCCTAAGCATTTCAAACTAGGTTTACACAACCTACAAATTATGAAACCAGAATAAGGGCAAGTAAAGGAAAAGAAAAACGAATGATCCTAGTAAAATGCTGCTACTTTCCACATCCCCAAAGGCAACAATATCACACACACACACACACACACACACACACACACACACATCGTTACCATCCCCATCGCCGTGTGTAATTTATAGAACCTAGAAATAATAAAAATGCCTATATTCTATAAGAAGGACTCAGAAGCAACACAAAATTTTAAAACACACATCCAGTTTCTCATAAAAAGACCCTGCTGATAGGATCACTTACTTACCATAAATTTCCTCCTCTAAGCCCTTCTCTGAAGTAGTACCTTAGATTTTTGTTCAAGAAATACATCTAGGGATGAGAATACAGCCCCACACCATCAGTGTTGGACTTGGCCATTTCCTGGGCAGACCACTATTCCCCACCCTTGACTTTGAACTTAGCTGTGAAATTTGCTTTTGTCAACAGCAGCAAAAGCTTGAGGTCCTTGCATTGTTGGTTCTGGCCTCTTCACCCTACTGTCACCATGACACCATGTTTTGGGAGGTCCACTAGTCCAAAGGAGATAAGAGACAGCAGAGCAGCCAGATCCAATCTGCAGGTTAGAATTAACCCCCCCAGCGGAATGCAGCCCAGATCAACCAAACTTCTGTTTATCCAAGAGAAAGAGAGGCTTCAAGAGTAACTCATCTTGGGCCGGTAATTTAGCTCAGTGGTTTCGCTGCCTGCTGTGCAAGTGCAGGGACCTGAGTTCGATCCCCAGTACCAAAAAAAAAAAAAAAAGTTCCAAAAAGAATAACTTATCTTGACATTTTAGGCCTGAGCAACAAAGGATGTTGGATTTGGGTGCACTTATGGAGAAGTGGAGAAGAAAAGATTTGGGGGTATGAAGGTGTGACACAGAATGAAGAGCTTGGTTGGGACATATTAAATTGGCAATGCCTCTATAATCCCAGCATTTTGGGAGGCTGAGGCAGGAGGACTGCAAATTCAAGCCCAGCCTGGGAAATAGCAACTTAGAAAGAAATACAGTAATTAAAGAGCTGGGGATGTGCTACCACCAAAAAAATTGGGTATACCTGTTAGACATCCAAATGAAGCTATCAGCACGTATCCTACAGAGTTTGGGAAAGAGGTCAGGTTGGAGATCTAACATTGGGATTCATTAGTGTGTAAATGGAGCTTAAAAGTTAAGTTCCTTGAGAAGAATACATAGGCAGAAAAGACACACAGAGGAAAAGGCTAAGTACTGAGTCATGGATAGTCCAACAAGTGGGGCCAGAAAGAGAAGAAAGGCTGGGCAGGAAAACTGAGAGGCAGGTAGAAGGGAACCCTGGAAATGGTGGCGTCCACTGACCACTGAAGTTGGTCCTTCGGAGCCTTCAGTGATTTGCATGGGACCCATTTCAGAGAGCCAGAGCCTGGAGGAGGTATAGGAGAACAAGAGGGTAAAGAAGAGAAGGCAACAGGTAGGGGCAGCTTTTCCAAGGAGTCTAATGAGGAAGACAGAGAATGTGTCTAGTCTAACATTCACAATAATGGAAAAACAATTACCTTGATACAAAAGGAGGGGGAAGCTCAGCAATCTCAGGATGTGATTTGAGCGTCAGCCTAAAGCTGAGGGAGTCCTGAAACCCAGACCCTAGGGCCTGATGTGCCCTGCTGTCCCCGTCTAGCTGATGGCCCTAGACAGTTCCCTTCCACGAGCCTGCAAGCATCACATGGAGCCATGGACCAAAGACGATCTAAGATCCTTCAGAGCACTCAGGTTCCATCCTCCTGCCCCTGTGGCTCCAGTGTGAAAACATGTGACAGAATGGGGACACACGCAAGAAACCACATCCATCGATAAAGGATGAATGTGAAGCCGTGTGAATGCATCTGTGAAATCAAGTTTCCCACAGGCCTTCATTACAGCGTTTTGTGATTCCATGTGACCCACACAGAAGGGAAACTGTGAGGCCACAACACTTGATAAGGACCTCAGAGAACTGTGGCACTACAGAAAACCAGAAGAAAGAAGCAGGGATCTTTCTCTGGGTTTCCAGATACAGCAATATAAACACTAGTTTAAGATTTATCCATAAGATTTATGAGTAATAAAATCCAACTGCTTAGAGGACTGATACATTCGGCAGATCCAAAGAACCCCTTGAATAAACAGAAAATGACCAAATGTAGAAAACCTGAGACTCTCAGGATCAGATCACCAAGGGCCAGCCCAGTCCTTGAACTCACGCAGAAAACATCCCCCTCTGCGGATCCAGGCTCAGAACAAACACATGCAGAGATACGAACTCCCTCAGGATGTCCCAAAGCAGCCCACACAATTGGGCTCCTTTTATTGGGCTCTAAATAGCATCAAGTGTGCTTCCTCATCACATCTCCTACACCCTGGCCCAAACTCTGCCTGTAACACACAGGAAAATTAAGTTTCCTCAGAGATGTGTTGTTACAGTTCTCAGAGTCCAACCTGTCAGGCTTTGCTCTTTCCCAGTTCAGCTGCTTCACTCCTTCCTTCATGTTCTGGGTGACTTTAGCTCCTTCCCTTGTTAGAGTTCTCCCAGGAGAACAACTAGCAGCGCCTTAGAGGTAAAGAGCCCTTGGAGGATGCACAGCCTCTAGCTGGTCTAGCAGCCCCACCCAGCTCACCCACAGGCTGCAGCTTTATGCAGGTGAACAAGAAGAACCCTTCGGGCATGGCACTCTAAGGAGAGGCATGCAGGTACAATAGGACCAAAGAAATGGCATACACTTCTGTATGCCATTCTCTTCCATGACTCAGAAAATGACCCTGAAGGTACGGTTTGGGGAATAATCTATGAAAAATATCCTGAATTTATTTTTCTTGGCTGGAGATGATCTGGAAGCTTTTGGGGAATTAATGACCTACAGAACATGGGCTTCCTAAAAGGCCCATGGTGAAATGCCAGTTTCTATTTCCAAATGCTGCACTGAATGTTCAAGGAAAGGATGTCCCTATTGCTCTCCTTTCAGGCATCCAGGTCACTGTTCCCAGCATGCACAGGTCAAAGTCACAGCCTTCGGAAGGTGCAAAGCAAGCAGGCCTGCCTGGGTATGCACTGAGGGTGGCCCCACCAACCTCTCCTCTCTCCAGAGGGCTCAGCAGGGAAGCCTGGGGTTACCTGGTTCTCAGGTAGAAGGCTGGAAGAGCCCTTCAACTTGAGATTCAATTTATTTATATTCTTTCCTTAATATTATCATTGTAAATATAATTACAAACATCAAATGATAATTACTGCTAATTATAATAATAGAGCAAAATTAAGGAATTGTGACAATAATGCATAACTAAGAATTAACAAAATAAAATGAAGGCTCAGTGCTATTGCAGTCAGAGACCTGAGTAGCTGTGGGTGGACACAGAGGATACTGTGTGCTAGGGGGCTCCCCAGGGGCTCCCATTATGAGGCTCCAGGACCAGTCAGGACCCCGCCCAGCATCTCCTGTCCTCCCTGTCCTTTGGATCCACAGTGTCTCCCTGGGGGCCTGCGAGGCTCCCTGCTTTCCCCTGATCTGTTTCAGGCTGCAGAGGAAGGTAAGAGGCTGGTTACCCTGAGGCACCTGGCCTCTGCACTGGACACAGCTTCTTTGCCCAATGCTTGTTTGTTGCATGACTTGATGCACAGCTGTCTCCCCTGTGGTTTTCTTCGCTACCTCCTGTCAAGGCTGCACTTACTTCCTATCCACCAACCCCTGGGGCAGGATTTCAGGGCTCCAGGCTCAGGGCAGACAACCTCTGTGGGGTGTGTGTGTGTGTGTGTGTGTGTATGCATGCAAGGGCTTAAACTCTCAGAGCTCAGTTTCTTATCCTACAGAGCAGGAATAATGACCATAAGTTCATATAAAAGAATGTACTCCAAGAGGATAGCATAGTACCTGGCAAATAGTAGGAGCTCAGATTGTAAAAGCTTCTTGTGCATTGCTGGTAGAAATGGAAATCAGTACAGGCATTTTAGAAAATAATTTGGCAGTTCCTCAAAAAGGTACACGTGGAATTAGCATATGACCCAGCTGTTTCACTCCTAGGTATAAACCCAAGAGAAATAAAACATGTCTAGACAAAACAAAAACTTGTACACAAATGGTTAGTAGCATTATTCATGAATAGCCAACAAGCGGAAACAACCCACATGTCCATCAAGTGTTAATAGATAAAATGTGCTGCATCTATACAATGGAATATGATTTGACCATAAAAAGAAATGATGTATTGAAATGCACCTCAACATGGATAAACCTTGAAATCATTATGCTAAGTAAAGAAAGTCAGACCAAAAGAAATGCAATGTATGGTTGCATATATATGAAATATTCAGGACAGGCAAATGCATACAGACAGAAACAGTAGATGCTAGGAGTGGACAGAGTGACTGCTAATAGGTACAAGGTTTCTTTTCGGAATGATGGAAATATCCTACCATTATATTATGGTGTATTGTATATGTCAAAGGGGTCAATTTTATGGTATGTAAATTATATCTCAATAAAAATAATGAAAAAAACCAAAAATGGAATATGAAAAAAGACATAGTTATGGCTCTTTATCTTTCTTCCCCAACTTTCTTGCTTCTACTTCACACTGTTGGGCCAAAAGCTCAAAGCAGCACCTGGGTCCTAATGCAGCTGCCTGAATTAACACGGAAAAAAAGCTTCTACCTTTTTCTCTGTTGGGGCACCTCTCTGATGCTAATTCTCTGTCTATCCATCTGTCCACCCGTTCATCTATCTGTGGATCCATCCATCCATCCATCTGTCCATCCATCCCTCATTTTTCTAAACTTTCACTCTACTTCCTCTCTGCTGCACAGTTCTCTGTCATATTCATCCTGCCTAATTCAAATGAACCAGTTTTGTGGCATGGTTACACACACACACACAGATCAATTTTTTTGTTCTTCAAGGATAATTAACTATTATAACTTTTACATTCCACTGTCTGCAAAGCAATACATTAAAGGCAATTAAATGCTGTGTTTGATTTCAAAAAGATAGAAAACATCACAGTGTCAATGAGGATGAAAGGCCACACCTGCCTCCCTCCCTCGCACATGATGGCTAGCGGTGAACCAAAATTAAATAATTTTTTTCAAAATCCATTAAGGGGAAGATTTTTTTTTTCCCCAAGCAGACAACGTAGTGAGCTCCTCATGAATTTCCCTGACATCTCACATGACAAAAACGTACGCTTTAATCCCTTCCCAAGGCTAACAACTGCAGCAACTCAACCTTTCACATTTAATTTCCTTTTAAAACCAGGTTTCCAGGGGGCTCCACATCCCAGGCAGCAGTTGCTCTGGAAGGACTCCAATGAGCAGTAACTGCCTAGAACCCAATAGGTAATTATTGTTATGCAAATTGCCTTCAGAGCCAGAAACTCTGAGTCAATACACATTTTCTCTGGGACCAGCTTGCTCTGTCTCCTAATTAGCTTTTGTGCAGCAATGACTCACAATTTTTTAAGGTCAAAAGTCCCCTTTATGAGAATATCCACCTGACACACTGAAGTGTTTTTTCCCCCTCAAGGCTGCTTTCATTCTTCATAATTATCCCTTCCTAAAAAGAACTAAGCACAATTTCTTAATGTGTCTTTGTGGCACTGGACATTTGGCCACACGGCAGGAAAACCTTTGCTCTTCTGTTATTATTTTGTTTTCATTCGCTCTTTCAAATTTCAATTTACTGAAAAAAATGTTTTTCCAAGCACTCCGATTAATCTCTAGAGGAAAAACCTACGATAATGGTACCACCTTGACCTCCTGGAATTTACAGTCTAGAAAGGAACTAAAATACACCCACACTGCTTAGGTGGCTAAAAGAATATAAATATAAATATATATATATTTATTTATATATCCTTGAGTATAATTTTTATGATGATTCAGGGAAATTAGGAGATCAATATGGGTTTAGAATAAAATATTCATGGCATAATAGCCAAGGACAGTATGAAAGGAGAAACCTAGTTCAACAGGTGGGAAAGTCTTTGTGTCTCTCTGCTGTGTGGACTCTGGGTTGGGACTTTAGAAACCTCTCTCTGGGGAAGCCTCCACTGCCAAGTTCAACCACAGCCACCGTGCCCAGCACTAGTGATCACAAGGGACCAGAGGACCTGGGACAAGGGCACACCAAATGGAAAGGAAAATAAGAGACTGATTTGCATCTTCAACCAATACAGACTTACCAGGTACTCTCTAGAGATTTAGCCACACAAAACAGACACAATTCCTAGCCTTCTACACATCGCATCTTAGTCCTTTTTACTTCCCCTTCCCCCCATCTGCCTCTCTTCTTCCATCCCCAGAGTCCCTTCCTATCTGCAAAAGGTCTACCTTCCTCTTTCCTATTGTCCATCTGTTATTTTGCTCTTTAAACTCTTTATATTTTGATAGGTACACATATAAACTCCCCACAATGAATGAATCATTGTGTATCACTAACATGTACTAATAATAAGTACATGGAAATGAAGAATAAGTGAAAAAAATTCCTAACCTTCTGCCCCTATGGCCTGAAGAGAAAGGTTGACATTGTACAAGAAATGCAGTTGGTCTGATATAAGTTCTACACCTGTAGATTCAACCAACCACAGATCAAATGCATTTGGGAAAAAAAAAAATGTGTCTGTACTGAACACATCTCTTCTTGTCATTTCCTAAGCAATACAACTATTTACCTAGATTTTACATTGTATTAGGTTTTATAAGTAACCTGGGCATATTTAAAATACATGGGAGGGTGTGTTTTGTGTAGGTTCTGTGAAAATATGCCATTTTCTATAAGGCACTTGGCCACTGGGACTTGGAGACCCTAGGGTGGGGGTGGGAGGTCTTGGAACCCATCCCCCCAAGTACCAAGGGACAAATGTGTGCACAAATGAGGTATACAGCTGACAGGAGAGCAGGTAAGAGGGTAACCTGCCCTCATCAAAGGGAGGGAGGGGCTCACAGAAGACTTCTCTGAAAAAAGTGAAAATGAAGGTGAGATTTTACAAAGGAAAGAGAGATAGGACATGATAAGCAATTGGCTGAGGGCAGACTGAGAGAGGGATTCCTTCCTGATCCTTAATGACACAATGTGTTATGGGCTGAATTGTATCCCCTCAAAATTCCTGTGTTTAAGTCCTAGCCCGCTCTAACTCAGAATGTAAGCATACTTGGTGATCAGGTCTTTAAAGAGGTGAATAAATTCAAGTAAGGCCTGGGTGGGGCCCTCATCCAATATGGCTGGCATCTGTACAAGAAGAGCAGGCCATGCTGGGAGAGGTGGTGCCCGCCTATAATCCCAGCACTCTGGGAGGCCATGGCAGGAAGATTGAGAGTTCAAACCCAGCCTGAGGATGTAGCTTGTTGCAAAGTCCCTGGATCAATCCCAGGTACCAAAAGAAGAGGAGGATCTTAATTTTCTGTCTCCAGAACTGAGAAAAGATTTCTGCTGTCTAAGTCAGTCTGTGGCAGTGACTGTCCACACAGCAGCCAAAATAAACGAATGCACAACCATAGACAAAGCCACTGAACTGGCAAGGGTTTTCCAGTAGTGGTGACATCAAGGCAGGGTTTACGGTCAAATAGGTAAAATGGAAGAGACTGGTGAGAGCAGACAGACAGTGGTGGTGTGGAAGTGAGCCATATGCCTAAGCTCTCTTCCAACTCAGAGACGATCAAAGTGCTTCTGAGTTTCTGGTGAGCAAGTGCATGCTGCACCATCCACAGCCATAACAGTAGGACACCGCTGTCCCTTCCCTCCCTCAAAGGGAATCGTCTGGAGAATCATCAGGAGCGCAGGAAGGTGTCTTGGCCAAGACTTCAGCACAGCTCAGCATAAAGCTCGGTGCTAGCCCGGATTCAACCCTCTAATGCCCTGTGGGTCTGTGTCCTTTCTAAAATGCAGCTGTTTATCTTATACCTCAGATTTCCAACCTCTGCTCCTGGAGAAAATAGAAGCAGGAACTGGTTTCCTCATCTTTTTCAATTTTTCAATGTTATTTATACTTCAAATTTTAAAACCTTCCTGCTTTAATCTCAGCGGTTCTGGGAACTGAACCCAGTACCTTTGCACTAGGCTGCAACCCAGCCCATCTGTACTTTTCATTTTGAGACAGGGTCTCATTACATTGCCAAGGCTGTCCTGGAACTTGCAATCCTCCTGCCTCAGCCTCCCAGAGTGCTGGGATTACAGGCATGCACCACTCCATCAGGCTCTTATCTTTTTCTTTCCAAAAGGAGTCATCTCTTACCAACCTACTTTCAATATTTGTCTGAAATTTTATTCCTTTCACTTTGCATATACTTACATTTTAATGCTGTGTTTTTGCTTTTCATCTCCTCCATCAAAAATCTCAGCTGTTTTGTCTTGTTTTATTTCTTACTAACACTTTACCTCCTTGTTCTGATAGTCTTTTTTATTTTCTTGTTTCCAGGATGTTTTTAACCTTCTGACCTCCTTTTAGTGCCCTCTCACTGTCTTCCTTTTCTATGTATTACTTAAGAATTTGTTTTCTTATTGGGCAGCAAAAATTGTGACTGTGGGGTGCTGGGGAGCCCCCTACACCCACTGAGGACCCTAGGGGCCTCCTAATTCCTAAATACCCCCCAGTGCCCAGCAAGGCTTCCTCGCCTCCAGAGCCTCCTAGTGCAGCTCTCCATAAGATGATGTGGACCCGGCCTGGAGGCACAAACCCCAGCCTGGCTTATCCAGAATGACTGAATTAAATGACTCCATGTACCAAGCCTAGGGTTCACTATTCCTCCCCAATCTACCCTGCACACCATCCTTACTAAGTCCATCTTTGGGACAGGATGTTCGTTCCTTGTCCCCAATATTGCTGGGAGACAAAATACATGGTTACCTGGTCAAATGGCAAGTCCTGAGCCCAGATATTACCAGGGACCTTTGCCTTTATGCTCTCCACTGCTCCGGTTACAGAGAAGGCCAGGGGAAAGAAAAATGATATCCACAGAGCTTTGTCGAAATGAAATACAGAGCAACCATTCCTTGAAAGTTATTTGGGGAATAAATCTAACCAACTGCAATCCATACTGGTTTTGACTGACTCCTGCAAAGAGGATTTACTGGACTAGTGGTAGAAGTCCACCATGGCAGTCGCTCTGAGCTGTCTTCCCAAGGGTCCTTCCTCCTCTTTCTTCACCTTCTTCTTGAGCAACCCAATGCTGACTGTGTGTTACGTTGTCCAGCCCCAGGATGAATCTTTGCTGGCCTTCTGCTTGTCACTTTTCCAGCCCTCTTGCTCCTAAGTATACCCCTGCGACTTTGTCATGGCCAATGTAAGGGAAAGTCTTCTCCTCCAAGCTGCTGGAAAGGTTATATCCTCTTGACCAAGAGGACAGACCTTTGCTATCTGCTCTGCTTGGGGTCCTGCTGTCAGGACACAATGTTTCCAACTGTGCAGGAATGAATACACATAACCAACTGGGAAAAGTGTGCATCTGACCCTGTGAGCTAGTGAACAAGGCAGGGACCTCAGTCCTCTGGAGTCCTTGTTAAGTAAAGTGTAGATATCTCCATGCTTTCAGATGCTGCTAAGTATTTGGGTACTTGTGAATAAACGCAAGCAGGCACATGGGCTGGGAGATCATAATTACTAAGACAATGCCATTGAAGACAGCATGGTATGATTCCCAAGGTCCTTTAGGGGTCATCAACACAACCTTCATGGGGTCTCCGCACCAGGCAGAGTCCTGCTGCTTCTGACTTGCTTTGTCCTAGACACAGTGAATGAGGCGGATGGTACGTCTTTCTTGGTGTTGACTGGCAGAACACACAGGTTTCAAGTTTGGGCCCCATTTCTGCCAAACGTACTGACTACAACCCAGACAACTTATGGTCACTTGGTTCTGAGCCCTGGCTCCATCCCCAATCTCTCTTACCCTTCATCATAAACTCCTTAACGTAACTGCTGTCATCATCCTAACGTTCTGGATTTGTAAGTGCGATGATTAACTCTGGGAATCAGTGTGACTGCGCTAGGGATGCCCAAGGATCCGCTCCAGTGTACTTCTGGGCACCTCTGTGAGTGTTCGGGGAAGACCGACGTGTGCGTCAGTGAGGAACCCCCATCCTGGACATGGGCAGAAACCATCCAACTGCCTGGAGGCCCAGACGACCAGGAAGAGGGGACATGCGAGCCTTCTTCTGTTCTCTCTCTCTATAACCCTCTGGATCTTCCTTCCGGAGCGAGTATGTCCTTGCCTGACTGCACCTGAACATCACACTGCAACTTCTTCGGCCTCTGGACCTGAGACTTGCACCAGCGGCGTTTCAAGGACTTCTGGGCCTTGGACCTTGGACCAGGGGCTGCTCCAATGGCCTCCCGGTTCTGAGGCTTCCGGGTTCCTGTTCGGACCCACAGTACTGCCTTTCCATTCTCTGATCGTGTGAGTCAAACTAATAAATCTCAGTCTCACTCTGTCTCTGCCTCTTCTTCTCTTCTTGTATCTGGCAAAGGTACTGAACTTTATACATTTTTTTTTACCTCTCAGTTCTTTCTCTGGAGACTCCTAATAAGCATAATTCTCTAGCATGTAACGCAACTGCTGCTTCAAATTAATTAAAATTAGTAAGTAAATATAAAGAAATGGGCACCTTAAGGATATGTTTTGGGTATCTGACCCAACGAGGTTTATACAAAGGTTATGAAGGTGTGGTTTTCTCTGCTTGGCAGGGAGCCTGGACGGCTTCCTGAAGGAGGTGACATTCGGAGGGTGATCTGCAGGACAAGGCTGCATGCCAGGGAACAGAGAGGTAGAAGATGTTCTCAGGAGGAGGAAAGGCATGTGCCTCCCATCATGGGCCAATTTAGGGGAGAGAAGCAGGTGTGACCTGTGGCACAGCCTCGAAGCAGAAACCTGACTGCCAAGGGGGTGGGGGTGCTTTGTGTAGGACAGAGAAAAGAAATGACTGGGTCTGTGTGTGACAGCATGGATACAACCAGGACAACAGTCAGAAAAAGAACAATGAAGGGAGAAATGACCAGGGAGAGATGAAGTCAGCTGTCCAAATCTGACTCCACTAAGAGAAGCGGCAGGGAGAGAGCAGAGGAGAAAAGAGAGTGGAGAGGAGTCGCCAGGTCTGGGGTCCCCACCCCACCTTCCCCTCACCCCATCCTCCTGTTTCCTAATCTCCTGAATTATTATCTCCCCCTCTACACTTACTAAGGGGCCTGAAATCCAGCAAGGTTCTGGGGAGAAAGAAGGGCTCTCAACTAATTCTGGGAGGAGGTAGTGTGGGGGAAATTTATAAGGACAGATGTGAAAATCTAAACAGTCAATCAAGTGGGGGATTTGATATAAAATATTCAACAAAATTACCCCTCCCAAAAGGAAAGGCACAGAGATTTTGTGACATCAGACCCAGTGGCTCTGTTGAAAGTAGTTCTACAAAAGGCCAGGCCAGGGAATGAGAAGGGGAATTCAACTGTCGGGGTGTATACTCAGAAATGGTTAAGATGGTAAATTTTATGCTATGTATATTTCATCATAATTACATTTTAAAAATTTTATTTTATTGGTACATTTTAGGTATACCATATAAGGACATTCATCATTGGAAATTTGCACCTTTACATAATCTCTCTTGGTTCTTATTTTTCCCCCTTCCCCTGCCCTCCCTTCAAGCCCTCTATCCCTCCCCATTTACAAAAACTTTGCTTCTATTTTTTCATTTTCTCATATTAATTCCATTCCCTTCTTTCTTTTCCCCTACCCCTCCCACTTCCCCTTCCCCTTTGCCCCTTTTCTTCCTATTTCACATTATCTATTATACCTTTTAATCCTTAGTTACACTTTCAGTTTCTCACACTAGAGAAACTATTTGGTATTTACAGATGTGTGTCCTATTTATTTCACTTAAGAGTATCACCTCAATGTGCCTGCTTAGTACAATATATCCCTGCTTAGTACTTCTAGTGACTTTTCAGGGAACTTGATAGTATATATAAATAAATATATGTATATATATATATATATTTTTTTTTTTTTTTTTTGAGATAGGATCTTCCTGTGTAGTTCACGCTGGCCTTGAGCTCACTATGTAGCCAGGTTGCCCTTGAACTCTAGGTGATCCTCCTGCCTCAGCCTCCAAAGTCCTGGGATTATAGGTGTGCATCACTATGCCTGGCTTAGTGTATATATATATTTTTTAAATGGCAAAATATTTCAAGGGAAGAGTTTTCTGCAGTTAGTCAGCTGAGTTAATAAAGTATGATCTCCCCTGGAATCCAACATGTCAGTTGAAATATGAAAACCCGTCCTGTCCACATGATACCAGTTCGCTAGCTTGATGAGCCCTTTACCTCCTGTGGCTGCATGGGGGCGACTGAGGATTCACTCCCTAGGACCCTCCCCGCCTTCCCCACTGTCACAATGTCTACCAGATACCCTGGGCTGGGAGGACACGAACACACTAAGATACATCTGTATTTTAAAAGATAACTGAAAGCAAACAAGCAAACAGAAAATAGGATCAGATTATTTCTTTCCCAGTACTGAAGACTGAATCCAGGGCCTCTGCACTGAGCTACATCCCTAGTCCCTTCTTCGCTTTGAGAGAAAGTCTTGCTAAATTGCCCAGGCAAGGCTCAAACTTGTGATCCTCAGACGCTCCTGTCTCAGCCTCTCAGAAAGCTGGGATTGCAGGCATGTGCCATCACACCCAGGGCAGGACCAGCTGCTAATGACTTCATTCCTGTGAATTTCCAGGACAGAATCTGCCATCCTGAAGGGTGGAGAAATTTATTCTTGTCATGGGTCAGCCAAAACCAAGAAATTGTGGTGCTTTAGCCTGCAGCTGGATTTGTTCTACAATTAAGGAGAACTGGCTCAGAAAGAAAGATAGTAAAAATTTGCTAACATAAGAAGCTTTATATTAACATTTAGTTCTACTCCTACAAGCAGCAGTGTGAGGAAGAAAAAACTCAAGGAACCAGCAAAATTAAAATATGCTCAAAATTGGATTATATTTGATAAAAGAAAAATAACGTGGCTAGGAATTTTAGCATTTAATTTTATGTATCTGTAACTCTACCTAACAATGTATTTACAGTTATATCATATCTGCCTTTATTCCAAATCTATGCTTTTGCTTCCCCCAGATGAAAATTATTGGGTTTCTAGGTAAAGCACTGAACTTATATTTACAACTGGCAACAGATCCTCATTTAGCAGATGATTGTCCAACAGAAAGAGTAAGAAGCGTAAAGCCAGGCAATCCAAACTATAGAGATCTCTTTGGCACCTGGGTAGTGTGCATCTTAGAAGCTCTGTTAACTGATGGGTCCCCACTGATAGATCTCGATACAGCTCGAGAAAGATGCTCTTGGAGTGTTTCCTAACAAAAACAAGCAGGTGGGACTCCTTGGTCCCAATTCTCCGTATTCCACAGCTTGACCGTCTATTAGCTGCATGGAGCCAAATGTTTCAAGAATACCCAGGCAGGCTCACAGGGGAATCTGCTCAGGGAGCAAAAGACAAGAAGTTAGATATGAAGCCACTTTGACACCTTTCCAAGGTTTCAATTTCCATCTACCTGACAAATCCTTAATCCAGATCTATATTCCTTTTCTCTCAAACCATGCTGGTTCTTGTAACTGCTCAAAAATTATTCATTACAAGGGCTGGGGATATAGCTCAGTGGTAGAAGGCTTGCCTAGCAAGCACAAGGCCCTGGATTTAATCTCCAGCACCATACACAGGTGCACACACACAGGCTCACACACACACACACACACACACACACACACACACACACTATTCATTGGGTAAAAGAACAAATACATTATTCATGAATGAGTACTACTTGAATACTGCTGATTCTTCCAAGTAGGAAAGTTTGTAATAATCAAGCATGTCGCTACCCAAAGAGCAGAGACAAACTGTGTTTCTGTTCAAACCAGCAAGGTATGCTGAAGAGATGAGTCAGAGAACTTAGAGGGAAATCTCTGTGAACCTTGCAGAGGGACAAGTTCACTTCCTGTTTTAATAAGCTGAAATGTATGAGTGTACACGAGTGGAAAACTAAAAGCTGGCTGTTGTTGCAGTCTCCAGGTAACTTGACCATGGCGTTTTTACAATCCTTGCCTCACCATTGCCCCTGAGGACTTAAGCTATTATTTGAATCCTGCAGAGAAAAATGCACTGTTTTGTTGTCAGACTTCTAAAAAGAGAAATTCAAAAGGCTCCATCCACACTAATGTGTGGGGTCGAGTCTTGGAAGGAATGTGGCTCTTCATCAAATTGAACGACTTCTCTAGATGGGAATGCAACCTACTCTGAGTCAAGGAGGAACAAGGCCCTGATTCTCTAAGGTTGGAGAATACAGAAATGGTTTCCAAGTAACAGATCATTACCCAGTGTGACTGAAACATATGCTGAATATTTCAATTAAACAATTACAGTAAAAGACAAATTGCCACCCATACCCTTCATAACACTCTTACTCAATCATTCTTGTCACTTCTGAAACAGCTCTGAAGCCCTCTTTTGTGCCTTGATGAGGTGCTTTCAAAAATACAGTGAATGCTCCTGCCAAGTGGCACCCAACAGAAAAGCAGACTTGTAACAGCATCACGATGTCCCCTTGTCCACCTTAGTCACCAGCTCTGGCACTGTGTGACTTCTGGCTCTTCCCTCAAGTCAAAATGACCGTGAAAGGGAAATGTTTTGAGTCAATTCGGGACATCGAGGCAGCCAGGACAGTGCAACTAAAGACACTCATGAAAGAGGACTTCCAGAACTGCTGCAGAAAGTGGCAAGAATGATGGGATAAGTGTGTGCAAAGTAAAGGAAAATATTTTGAGAGGGATTAATGGCAATGTGTCTTTTACTGTAATAATTTTTAAAGAAACAAACATTCACTGTATTTTTGATCATTACCTTGTACTTCAAAAACCATTAGAATCTGACATCCTTCTAGCACAAGTGTGAAGCACTTTGCCTTGGTGTCTGACCATGTCCTCCTCACCCATGCGCGTGCCAAGATCTACTCCAGCCGCCCTCATTCACACAGGCCCTATTCATTCGGATTTGGGAATCTCTCGTTCAAAGTGAGCTGGCTAATTTCACTTGCATATAACTTATGAATAAAATGAAAAGAAAGCAATTAAGTGGTATAAATAAGACTGGCATGCCTAACCCACTGAAGCTACCATATGTTTGAGGATTTTAGTATATTAATTACATGCATGAAAATTGCTGCCCCTTTTAAAAAATGAGTGCCCTGTGCTGAAAAAGCCAAGTTTAACAATCTGAATTTAGACAGTTTTCTTAAAAGC
Organism: Heterocephalus glaber; assembly: GCF_053883595.1. Taxonomy (NCBI): domain Eukaryota; kingdom Metazoa; phylum Chordata; class Mammalia; order Rodentia; family Bathyergidae; genus Heterocephalus; species Heterocephalus glaber. The sequence continues at coordinate 17,586,416 of NW_028258381.1, forward strand.
AGAGTTATGTTATCTTCCTGAAAATAATAATTTAATAAGACCCAAGAAAATAGTATTTCTGACTTTCTACCAAATCAGGCTGCCTTTCTCCTGCCACTACGGTAACACTGCCTGAGCTTACTATACCCAAGCTCAGCAGCAAAAGACAAGGAGATTTAGGTTTCAAGAACTAAGAAAAGGCATGTGTACACACATGATTTCGTACAAAATTAATGTATAGTATGAAGTATGATAAAAAGAACTATGGTAAATGCTTAAATAAAAATATAAAAATTTATCATAGCAAAAGACATTGTCATTAATTTCCTTCAAAATATTACTCCTGGTTTGAAACACACTTATCCCATTGGTCTTGCTACTTTCTGAAGCAGCTCTGAAAGTCTTGTTTCATTAGTGTCTTTCACAGCTGCCTCGATGCCCTGAATCAACTCAAAATGTTTATAGTGATTTCAGTCAAATGAAAATATTACAGGGTGTCCTCATCCACCTTATTCACCAGATCTGCATGTCTCTTCTGCCTCTTCCCCAAACTCAAAATTTTGAATCAATTCAGGACCTCAAGGCAGCTTCCACAGCACAACTAAAGACACTCAGAAAAGAGGACTCCAGAACTGCCTCAGAAAGTGGCAAGAATGATGGGATCAATGTGTTTAAAGCAAGGGGGAGTGTGCTGAGTGGGATGAGTGGCAATGTGTCTTTACTGTAATAAATTTTTAAAATTGTAAACATTCCACTGTATTTTGTAATCATATTTTGCATTCCAAGGTGACTGTTTAGAGAACTCTCGTTTTGAAATGAGTCTTTGTATTTTTACGATAAGATTCATTATTTGCCATCACACTTTGTACCCACTTAGACAAATTTTTCAAAGTCATTGTAAAGAGATTCTTCACTTTTCTCCCTTGGATAAAAAGCAGAAACCGCCAAAAAGAGGTAAATATTTAAAATAGCACAATTATTTTTCTACCTGTGGATACTCCTTGATTCATCTATGATGGACATTAATCAGGTTTATTTTATTTTGGCTGGAACACTTAATGTGAGATAGAAACATGCACCAATTTTTTTGCATGTACAAGGCTGTATTGTCAACTATGGGTACGATGTTGTACAGCAGATCTCTAGGACTTACTCATCTTGCTTAACTGAAATTTTATGCTCATCTGCTGTGGTTTAGGTAAGTGTCCCCCAAAGTCCCTGCGTTCAAAGCTTGGTCCCCAGGACGGTGGTACTGGAAGGTGGTCGCACCTTTAAGAGACAGGGCCCAATGGGAGACTTTAGGTGCACCTTCAAAGGGGCCTGGGAGACCCCAGTCTGCTTCCTTCCCGGTGATGGAGCACTTTTGTTCTATCAGGTGCTCCCGCCACTGCCACTTGCACCCCTGCTAGAGCCCAAAGCAATGGAACTACTTGCTCACTGCCTGGAACCTCCCAAACCATACAGTAAGCAAATCTTTTCTTCTGTAAGTTAATTATCTCAGCAATTTTGTTACAGCAACCGGAAACTGGTACCCGCCCTTGACATATGTCTTTCCACAGCAAAAGAACTGTAAGACTAACAGAAGAAAAGTAATAAAAATGGCCATAGTAAGCCCTTCCTAATAAATAATTACTTTAAATGTAAATGGATTAAACATTATTCACTTTTAAAATAGCTGCTATTAAAGGGAAATGGGCAGTTTATGATAAATTATGGAAAAGGGCTGAGTCCAGTTTCCAAGGCACTTGCGGAACTGATGTCTCCTACACCCTCGCCAGAGGCTTGGGGAACTGAAGGTCACTTTCAAGGTCACTGAGTCCTATGTGCTGCAGGCACCAGACAGACGTCCACACTGTGAGGAGGAGACACAGTGACAGGGCTCGGATGTGGAATTCTGGAAATCCTTAACTCTTCTCAGCTTTCCCTTTTAGAAACACCAAGTGGAATATTTAATTTTTGCTAATTGCATGTGGATAGCTATGCGGAAATCCGTGTATGTATGTGTGAGCACATGAGTGTGTGTGTGTGTGCGTTAGAAAACAAATGATGTATTTCCCAAGCTAGGAAGAACAGCTGTTTCTCACTTATTAGGATCAGAAAATAACCCACTCCATTTGTTATCCTGTCCAAGCCCATGAGTGTCTACGAGTCAGTGATTCAGAAGACATCAGCCATCTTAGCTCTGGCAGAGGCGACCCACGGGGAGGGAAGGTGACCAGACCTCTCCTTGTCCTCAGTGGTGTCATCTTGATCTCTTCAAGCTCAGTAAGCCTCCTGGTGGAAGGAGAAACTTGGGCCCCCGAGCCACTTCTCTTTAATGAGAGCACACAAGCCTTCACCCTACTTTAGTATGAGGAGCCTCAGCTCCCCCGGGTGCTATCAAAGCCATTTCGTTCACCTCCCAGAGTCTGATGGGACAGAGAATGGTTTCTCCCTCATCAGCGTCAAATGGGAAGGAAGGGCAGGCTTGGGGATGCTGTGATCGTGAGGCTGAATCATCATTTCCTCCAGGGAGTGAAAGCAGAGACTCACGAAGGACATAGGGCTCAGCTGACCATGGGCATTTGCCTTGCTGCCCTGTCACCTGCACCAAGTCCAGTTGATTCTACCACCGTGGATGTCACAGTGCTGAGTATGAGTGGGGGTCTGTACACCCCACAAGGTCCAGGACTATGTGCTCAGGGCCCACACAGCAGTTCCCAGCCTATGCCTATACAATGGGCACGGAGATTGTACTTGTTCGAAATGCCACATAAACCATGGTTTCCTTATCTGTACAATGGGGCAAATCATCCCACCTCATAGACCTGCTCTGAGGAATTCAAGAGGTGATTCCCACTGAGGAGTTGGCACACTTGGTGGTAACTTCATAAACCACACTTTCCATATTTCCCTATGTGCACTAACAGAGTAACTTAATCCAGAAGTATCAAGTGCACACCAGTAATCCTAGAACTCTGAGAGGCTGAGGCAGGACGATGGCAAGTTTGAGCCCAGCTTGGACAACTCAGCAATTTAGCAAGATCCTGTCTCAAAATTAAAACATAAAGAGGTGGGGCTGTAGCTCAGTGCAAAGGTCCTGGGTTCAGCCCTTGGGATCACAAAACTGACCTACCTTCCAGGAGGAAGGTTAATAATTTGCTGAGTGCACTGGTCTTAAAACCTGACAGCGCAAAGATCACAGTGCGCCCCAGCTGGGGTCCTTTGCCAGTGACTTCTCTCTGGGCTCAGGTCTTCACACTTGTCAAACAGGGGAGGCCCCAGGGGCTCACCCTTTCCCCAGCCATGGGAGGAGTCTACCGTTCTCTGCAGGGGCAGGAGTGACAGGCTCCTCCCCTTGCAGTTACAACTCTTTTCAGTGAACAGGTGCCAGTTCCCCATCTGCAGTCACAGGTGTGCACACCCTCACATGCCCTCTGGTGTAGATGTGCAAAACCATGTGACACCATCAGCAGCCCTTCCCTGATGGGTACCCTTTCTCAGGCAACTAGGATTTCTGAAAACAACGTTCTATATTTTGGGGTTGAAATGGCTTTAGCCATTCTCATTCTAAATAAGTTTCAATGTCCCATGGAAGACACAAGAGCACGTAGAGGGGAGACACACACACACGCACTCAGAAATCATTAGAAATGAAACGGATGTAGGAATCTGATGGAGCCAGATTGAAAAATACCAACAGTAACTCGAATACACCTTTACCCTTGGGAATAAAGAAACCCAGCCACCAGAAACAAAGAAGAGACAATGTGGCTAGAGGCCCTCTAGGTCAGCTAGAGGGAATAACAGGCTCCGTACTGGAAAGAGAAAGGAACAGACTGGTCACGGGACCACCACTATAAGCTGCTCATCTCCTGGGCCAGCCCCTCGCCATCTGGGACTCTTTTTTGTTCCTGTGTTGTTAGATCAGACTCTTGAGAGTAAGAGGTCTCTGAAAATAAAGGGTTTAGCCAGCCGTGGTGGTGGTGCAGAGCCAATAATTCCGGCACGCTGGGAGGCTGAGGGAGGAGGATTGTGGGCTCATGCCCACCCTGGGCAGCTTAGTGAATTACTGAGACCTGCTGCAAACCAAAAACTTTAAAAAGGGCTGAGGATGTTGGTCAATGTGAGGGTCTGGGTTCATTTCAATCACCAGCACTGCAAAGAAACAGTTTATTGAGCCATACAGATGCGAGCCAAAAAGTGAGACTAGTCCTGGGGCAAATTCCCTAAGCCACCAGAAACAAGGCCAAAGAGCAACTGGAAAAATGTCCACTGTCTAAGGGGTTGGGGTGTCTTCTAATTAAGTTTTGGGGAGAAGAAACATAAACTATTTTCACTAAACATACATTGGCTGTAGATAAGAGAGGCAGGATAGCGCAGAGCAAGCAATCCTGGGATAAGAGAACACTGGAAAAAGAAGTTCTTGCTACTTCTTGGTTGGTTGGTTAGTTGGTTGGTTAGCTGGTTAGTTGGTTGGTTGGTTGGTTAGTTCCAAAGGCAAAAGCAGTGTGGCCCTGGTGGGTCACCTTCAGCAGGCCAAAGAGGAAAGTAGACCAGTTCTTTCTTCTGTTTCTCTCTTTCTCTCCTTTTCTTTTTTCTGTGCTGATTGACCACAAAGTTCTGAGTTACAGGCCTCCTCTTATCTTCCCCCTGTCTATTCTCTGGTCTGTAACTTAATTTAGGACATGTAAAAATTCTTTTTTTTTTTTTTTCTTTTTTTGTGGTACCGGGAATCAAACTCATGACCTTTTGCTTGCGAGTCAGGCACGGTGCCATTGAGCTAAATCCCTGTCCCAAGGACATGTAGAATTCTTCTTATCAGTATCACATTCACTTTCTTTTTGTAAAGAAAATGAATTAATAAGTATCACTGATACATAATTTGCATATGAGAAAATACTGATCCGAGGTGTGGTGAATTAAGAACCATAAACACCTCTTGGGTAACCGCCACTCAAAACCAAGATCTAGAACACTCTACCTCCCAAGAAAATGTTTTCCTGTCTTTTTCTAATCCAATCCCCACTCTTGGAAAAAATTACATTGTCACCTTACCCCTGGAGATTATTATCCCTGTTCTTGAACTTCTGCCGGGTGCATTCATATGACAATGATGCTTTCTATCTGGTTCTTTTGTTCAACATAATAATTGTGTGTGTGTGTGTGTGGGTGTGTGTGTGCGCTCAGTACTGGGGCTTGAACTCAAGGTCTGCACACTGAGCTACATCCCCAGCTCTTGTATTTAATTTTTATTTTTAATTTTGAGACAGGGTCTTGCTAAGTCACTAAGTTGTCCAGGCAGGGATCACACTTGCAATCCTTCTGCCTCGGCCGCCCAGAGTGCAGGTGTGTGCCACCATGACCTGCTCACCATGATATTGTTTAGTTATCCACGTTGCTGAGCTAGGCGCCTCACTCCTTCCTGTTGCTGACCCACACTCCACAAAAGGTCCAGGCCGGTTTGTGCATCCACACACCTGCCCATGCCCGTTTGCGGTGCCTCTATCCTGGGGTTATTGTGACAAAGGCTGCTGGGAACATTTTGATCCAAGTCCATCTTATGTTAAGATCAGCTTTGGGAATATGACTCCCAGGAAAGAACAGGGCCAAGAGGAGACAGATCCTGTAGAGACAGCACCAGCTGCCAAAAGGGCTCCTGCCCATAGGTCGAGGCACAGTGTTGATTGATTTGTTTGTTTGACTTTTGACGGTGGGGATACAAAAAGGCTTCCCCTCAGCTGACAGAGCAATGGTAGAGGAGCACCAGCCTGCAGGCAGAATGAGTCTAAGAATCAGGTTCCTTCCCTTTCTAATTTAGAGCATTTATGGCAAGTTCACTTACCATGACTGCAGTCAAGGGTGGGCAACACCCAAGGTTAAATATTTATATATCCATATATATATGTGTGTGTATGTGTGTGTGTGTGTATCTACAGGGACACATTACCTTATAACATTATTACATAGATTATAGATTATAGATTACATAGATTATAGATTACATAGATTATATAGATCATAGATTACATATATTATAGTATATATGTGCATATGTATTTAGAATATATACAAGGAGTGACTGAAATAAACAATGAACATGTAAATTGACTAAGTTATTACAGTAAAAGACACACTGCTCTTAATCTCCCTCCAAATACTCCCCCTTGCTTCACACAGACTCATCCCACTGTTCCTGCCACTCTCTGAAGCAGTTCTGGAAGTCCTCTTTCATCAGTGCCAGTGCTGAGTGCCATCTAACAGAGACAGGTTTGTACACAGTGTGTTCTCATCCATCCTATTCAATGGATCTGGCACTGTTCAACATCTCACTCTTTTCCAAAGTCAAAGTGACCACGCAAAGGAAATATTTTGGATCAATTTGGGACATCAAGGTAGCCACGATAGCATGAAAGAGGATTTCCAGAGCTGCTTCAGACAGTGGCAAGAATGATGGACAAAACCAGGGAGAGGATTTGGAGGGAGATTAATGGCAAATGTATCTTTTACTGTATTAAAATTTAAACATTAACCATATTTTTCAAGCACACCGCATATACTATATATTATAATATGTAGTTATATCTATTATAATATGTGCATGCACATAGACACCTTGAGTACTGAGGGCCACAAGTACATTAATCAAGAGTATACTTGTGTGCTTGTGAGGTGCAAGAGTAATAAACACTAAAACATCTCCTATATGATGAGAATCTAAAGAAGGATTCCATTCTTGCCTCTGATATTCAGAAACAGATACACAAAATCAAGAATTGTTTCTTAAATTAGAAGGATAATTACTAGTGGAGATGATAAAGATAAATAAAACTTTGTCCATAAAGCCAAAGTCTAAGAACACAGGGACTGAGTACAAACCATGAAGAAGAGTAAAAACATGACGCCAAGCAGGGCATGCTCATGCACACCTATAATCCCAGCACTCTGGGAGGCTGAGGCAGGAGGATTACAAGTTTGAGCCCAGCCTGGTCAACTTATCAATGTAGCGTGATTCAAAATAAAAAATAAAAAAGGGGCTGAGGATGTAGCTCAGTGCAAAGGTCCTGGGTTCAATCCCCAGTATTCCAGAATGAATGAATCAATGAATGAATGAATGCATGAATGATACCACAGACCACTCAGAGTACTAAAAACAACTACCATAAATTGAAAATGTCTTTATAAAAGACAAGAACTTTCAGGATTAAAAAATGAAAGTCCATTTTTGACCTAAGAGCATACGTAAATCAGATTATAGGCTGGGTAAGAAATGAAAAATGAAGCTTGAAAGGCAGATTCAGAAGTCTGCCACCCTCTCGGTAACTGCTGGGCAGGAGGTGGCTGAGGCTGCTGGAGGGGGGAAGTGGCAGAAGGAACACCCACGGCTGCCAGCTGAAGACCAGGGCGATGAGCTAAATTTTGTCCAGAGACTGAAGCTAGAAACAAAGAGCTAATCAAGGAAGCAAATCTAGGACACCAAGCAGGCAAACAACTCGAGGAGAAAAACGGGACTGGGAAGGATGACAGGACCTTAGAACATAGGAGGAGGAGGACAACACAGAACAAGGGTGCTTGTCTGTCCTGGGTGGTGGGGGACTGGGAGGCAAGGACACTGGGTACAGAGGGGGAGTGGGGATATTCATTTGACCCAAAGTATCAGGAAGAGAAATAGCGTTGCACAGAGAAAGAGAGCCATTCTATGCTGAGAAAAGGTACAATTCACTTACCACTAACATAGACAACCAAGGCACTGGTGAGGGCGGGGCTAAAGAATGTAGGATTAGGATACGTAAAGCCAGATTATTTGAATATGGGAGTAAACAAACAACTCTTTCCAGTCCCCATTCCTCTTTAAGTCTTTGCCATATCAAGTTTAGAAACATACAGATACTAACACAACACAATTAAATGCAGAAAACTGACTTAAGAGATGAATACGTATTTTTGTATCTTCCAGGCACTATGTCTTTACCCCAGGTGTCCTTGGAACATTTATAAAAACTGATGACATAAATGGGAAGTTATCCTGTGTTCATGGATTGGACCCAAAGTGATCTATCGAGTCAGTGAAGTTCCCACCAAAATCCCACTAGTTTGTTCTTTTACAAAAATAGAAAAATAGGGCTGGGGATTCACCATGCTTGCCTCATAAGCACAAGGTCCTGAGTTTGATCCCCAGTACCAAAAAAAAGAAAACAAAAAAAGAAAAAGAAACCTAAAATTCATATGGAACCATCAAAGATCCTAGCAATCATTAGCAAGAACAAACCTAGAGCTTCCTTCTTCTTTCCTTCATCACGTATTATAGAGATACAGTACACAAAACAACATGGTACTGGCATGAAAACAGACATGTGGCCAAAAGAACAGAGGAGAATCCAGAATAAACCCATGCATTTATGGTCAGTTTCATTCAGTCACCCTTCAACAGGAAGACCAAAAACACACAATGGGAAAGGGAAAGTCTCTTAAATGCTGTTGAGAAAACAATATTCCTGTGCAAAAGAATGAAACTGAACCCATACCTCACAGCATATACAAAAAAAATCAACTCAAAATAGATAAAGGACTGAAACAGAAGGCCTGGGTCTACAAAAACCCTAGAAGAAAACATAAGGAAAAACCTTTAACATCCGTTTTGGCAATCATTTTTGGATATCACACCAAAAACACAGGCAATGATTCCAAAAGTCAGACTCACAACTAGGTAGCTACATCAAACTAAAAAGTCTCTACACAGGAGAGGAAACAAGCTACAGAATTTTAAGCCAATTTATGGAATGGGGAAAAATATTTGCAAGCCTTAGGTATGTCCAAGAAGGTGCTACTCTCTAAAAATATCAGGTACTCATATAATTCGATACCAAGTAGGTGCCTTCATTTAAAAAAAAAATATCCAAAGGACTTAAATATTCTTCAAAAGAAGAAATACAAATGGTGAATAGGTACAGGAAAAGGTACTCATTATATCTAATCATCAGGGAAATGCAAATCAAAACTGTAATGAGAGAACACTTCACCTGTTAGGATTGCCATTGTCAAAAAAACAAAAGATGAACTTACATGGCTTGTAGGAATATATTAGTATATCCACTAAGGAAAATAATAAGGAGGTTCCTCAGGAAATTAAAAACAGAACTACCAAGCTGTGCATCCTGGTGCATACTTATACCCACAGGACTCTGGGAGGCTAAAGCAGGAGGATTGCAGGTTTGAGCCTAGGCTGGGAAATTCAGTGAATTAGCAAGACCCTGTCTCAAAACAAAAAATAAACAAAGGGCTGAAGGTGTATCTCAGTGTAAAGGACCTGGGTTCAACCCCCAGTAAAACACACTTGACTACCATATGATTTAGCTATCACACTTCTTTTTTGTTGTTGTTGTTAAATTCTTTTATTGGTACATTTTAGGGTATACAACACAATTACATTTCTCATTGGGAATTGTACCTTTACATAATGCATCTTGGTTCTTATTTTTCCCCCATTTCTAGCCCTCCCTTCAACCCCTCCACCCTTCCCTATTTACAAAGACTTTATTTCCATTTTTTCCATTTCTCATCATTTTTCCTTTCCCTTCTTTCCTTTCCCCTGCCCCTCCCACTATCCCACCCCTTTGGACCTTTTCTTCCTATTTTGCATTATCGATTATTCATTCTAATCATTGGTACATTTTAGGTATACAATATAATGACATTCATCATTGGAAATTTGCACCTTTACATAATCTCTCTTGGTTCTTATTTTTCACCCTTGCCCAGCCCTCCCTTCAACCCCTCCACTCCTCCCTATTTACAAAGATTTTGTTCCTATTTTTCCATTTTCTCATATTAATCCCGTTCCCTTCTATCCTTTCCCCTAGCCCTCCCACTTCCTTCCCCTTTGCCCCTTTTCTTCCTATTTCACATTACCTATTATACATTTTAGTCCTTATATTTACACTTTCAGTTTCTCACACCAGAGAAACTATTTGGTATTTATACATGTGTGTCCTATTTATTTCACTTAAGAGTATCGCCTCAATGTGCATCCACTTAGCTATAAATGTCTCTAATTTCTCATTTTTTATGGCTGAGTAGTACTCCATTTTATTTTTAAAAAACCACATTTTCTTGATCCAGTCTCCAGTTGAAGGGCATTTGAGCTGTTTCCAAGTTTTAGCTATCACAAACTGTGCTGCTATGAACATGGGCGCACATATATCACTGTGGTATGATTCTTTTAATTCTTTGGGGAAGATCCCCAGCAGTGGAATAGCAGGGTCAAATGGGATTTCCAGTCCTAGTTCTTTGAGGTATCTCCATACTGATTTCCACAGTGCTTGCACCAGTCTACACTCCCACCAGCAGTGGAGCAGGGTTTCTCTTTCCCCACAGCCCCGCCAGCATTTGCTATTGGTTGATTTCATGATAGCAGCCATTCTTTCTGGAGTGAGGTGGAATCTCAGCCTTGTTTTCATTTGCATCTCTCGAATGACCAGTGATGTTGAACATTTTTTCATGTATTTATTTGCTATTTCTACTTCTTTGTCTGAGAAATGTCTGTTCATTTCAGATGCCCATTTTTGGATTGGGTCTTTAAATTTGGGAGGTCTGATCTTTTTAAGTTCTTTATAGATTTGAGATAGTAGACCTTTGTCTGAGGAGGAGCAGGTGAAGATTTTCTCCCACATTGTGGGTTGTCTCTTCACACTGCTGGTGGTTTCTCTTGCTGTGCAGAAGCTTTTTAATAAGAAGAGATCCCATTTGTTGATTGTTTGTGTTAGTTCACGGGCAACTGAGGTTTTGTTCATAAAATCTTTTCCTACACCGATGTCTTCAAGGGTTCTACCTACCCTCTGTTCCAACTGGTTCAGAGTTTCTGTTTTACTATTTAGATCTTTAATCCATTTTGATTTTAGTTTAGTGCATGGTGAGAGATATAGGTCTAGTTTTAATCTTTGGCAAGATGAAGCCCAATTTTTCCAGCACCATCTATTCAAGAGGCTATCTTTCCTCCAGTGAGGGTGTTTGGCTCCTTTGTCGAAGATGAGATGGCTGAGTGTGTCTGGCGTTGTTTCTGCATCTTCTAATCTGTTCCACTGGTCCTCAAGTCTGTTTCTTTGCCAGTACCATGCTGTTTTTATCACAGTAGCTTTGTAGTAGAGTTGCAGGTTGGGGATTGTGATACCCCCTGCCACGTGTCTATTACCTAGAATTGCTTTTGCTATTCTGGGTCTCTTCTTGTTCCAAATGAATTTTTGGATTGTTTTCTCAAGGTTCATGAAGTATGCTGCTGGGATCTCAATTGGAATTGCATTAAATCTATATAGCAGTTTTGGAAGTATGGCCATTTTCACTATACTAATCCTTCCTACCCAGGAGCAGGGGATGTCTGTCCATTTTCTGATATCACCTTCAATCTCTCTTTTCAGAGTGCCATAGTTTTCAGAGAAGAGGTCTTTGATTTCTTTCATTAGGTTGACTCCTAGGTATTTCAGTTTTTTGGATGCTATTGTGAAAGGAATTATTTGCCCTATTTCTCTCTCAGTGAGTCTGTCATTTGTGTAGAGGAAAGCTATTGATTTTTGTGTCTTGACCTTGTAACCAGCTACTTGACTGAATTTGGTTATTAAGTCTAGAAGACTTTTGGTGGAGTTCCTGGGGTCTTCTATATAGAGTATCATGTCATCTGCAAATAATGACAATTTGACTTCTTCATTTCCTATCTTCATTCCTTTTATTTCTTTCTCTTGTCTAATTGCCATGGCTAATGTTTCCAGAACTATATTGAACAAGAGTGGTGATAGTGGAAATCCTTGTCTTGCTCCTGATTTTAGTGTGAAGGATTTCAGTTTTTGGCCATTTAGTATGATATTGGCTGTTGGTTTTTCATAGATGGCTTTTATCGGTTTGAGGTAGAGACCATCTATTCCAATTTTTGGTAGGGTTTTTATCATAAATGCATGTTGGATTTTGTCAAATGCTTTTTCTGTGTCTATGGAAATAATCATATGGTTTTTGTCCTTGGCTCTATTGATATAGTGTATTACACTGATTGATTTGCTTATGTTGAACCATCCCTGCATCCCTGGGATGAATCCCACTTGGTCAGGGTGTCTGATCTTCTTGATGATCTTCTGCATTCTATTTGCCGGTATTTTATTAAGGATTTTTGCATCTATGTGCATTAGTGAGATTGGCCTATAGCTCTCCTTTTCGGTTGGGTCTTTCTCTGCTTTGGGGATCAAGGTGATGCTTGCTTCCAGCAATTCATTTGGGAGTACTGCTTCCCTTTCAATTTCATTGAAGAGTTTAAACAGTAGTGACAGCAGTTCCTCTCTAAATGTCTTGTAGAATTCAGCAGTGAAGCCATCAGCGCCCGGGCTTTTCTTAGTTGATAAGTTTTTAATTATGTTTTCAGTTTCATTGGTTGATATTGGGTTGTTTAGAATTTTTAGGTCTTCTTCGTTCAACTTTGGTAATTCATATGTATCTAGGAATCTGTCCATTTCTTCTGTGTTTTCCATCTTATTGGAGTATAGGTTCTGGAAGTAGGTACTGATGATCCTCTGGATTTCTGCTGGGTCTGTTGTAATTTCACCCTTTTCATTCCTAATTGCATGGATTTGGGCCTTTTCTTTCCTTTTTCTGATAAGGTTGGCTAAGGGTTTGTCAATTTTGTTGATTCTTTCGAAGAACCAACTCTTGGCTTCGTTGATTTTTTGTATCATTCTCTTAGTCTCCATTGCATTGATTTCTCCTCTGATCTTTATAATTTCCTCCCTTGTACGACCTTTGGGGTTGTCCTGCTCTTCTTTTTCCAGAAGCTTGAGGTTCAGCATCAGGTTGTTTAATTGGGCTCATTCTGTTTTCCTAATAAGCGTATTATGAATTTCCCTCGTAAGGCTGCTTTCATTATGTCCCATAGATTCTGATATGTTGTATTTTCATTGTCATTTAATTGAAGGAACTGTCTGATTTCTTATTTAATTTCCTCTGTGACAGATTGGTTATTCAGAAGTGTGTTGTTCAATTTCCACGTGTTTATGAAATGTTCCGAGTTTCTTTTGCTATGAATCTCCAATTTCATTGCACTATGGTCTGATAATATACAGGGGATAACTTCAATTCCTTTGCACTTACTGAAACATGTTCTATGTGTGAGTATGTGGTCTATTTTGGAGAATGACCCAAGTGCAGCTGAGAAGAATGTGTATTCTGATTTTGTGGGGTGGGAGACTCTGTAAACATCTGTTAAGTTCATTTGTTCAAGAGTTTCAATTGAGTTCTAGTATTTCATTACTTATTTTTTGTCTAGTTGATCTATTTGTGACAGTGGGGTGTTGAGGTCCCCCACTACAACTGTATTAGTGCATATATGACTTTTCATGTCTGTTAGTATTTGTTTTATATAGTTGGGCGCACTAGTGTTTGGTGCATAGATATTTATGATTGTCATCTCTTCCTCTTGGATTCTTCGCTTTACAAGGATGTAGTGTCCTTCTTTGTCTCTCTTAATCAGTGTTGGTTTGAAATCTACTTGACCTGCAAAGAGGATAGCTATTCCTCCTTTTTTTCGGGTTCCCGTTGCATGGAGTATTGTTTTCCACCCTTTAACTTTCAGTCTATGAGTTTCATTTTGAGTTAAGTGTGTTTCTTGTATGCAGCACATTGTTGGATTTTGCTTCTTGACCCATTCTGCCAGTCTATTTCTTTTGATTAGTGAATTGAGACCATTAACGTTGATGGTTATAACCGAAACGTATTGACATGTCCTTGCCATGACTTTTTCTTTTTGTTAGGTTCTTCCCCTTTACATTTAATTTCTTGTCGTGCCAGATGGGTTCATTCTGCTTTGCTTCCTGGGGTTGTGATCCTCAATGTCTGTTCCTAGGATATTGTGTAAAATTCTTTGGAGTGCTGGCTTGGTATTCACGAAGTTCGTAAGGTGCTGTTTGTCATGAAAGTATCTTATTTCTCCATCCATTTTGAAAGATAGTTTTCCAGGGTACATCAATCTGGGTTGGAGGCTGTTTTCTTTTAGGGCTTGGAATATGTCACTCCAAGCTCTTCTTGCCTTGATGGTTTGTGTTGAGAAGTCTGCTGTGATTCTGATGGGCTTTCCTTTGTATGTGATTTATTTCTTTTCTCTGACTGCTTGTAGAACTTTGTTCTTCTGTTGAGTTTCTGGAATCTTAACAATTACATGCCTATGTGTAGATTTTTTTTTGATTAAGGCTATTTGGAGTCCTATATGCCTCACTTACCTCTATGTCAAGCTCTTTTCCCCTGCTTGGGAAGTTTTCTGCCATTATTTCTGTGAAGAGTTTTTTTATGTCATCTGCACTCTCTCCTGTTTCTTCATTGACTCCAATCAGTCTTATGTTATTCTTCTTTGCATCGTCTAGCAGCTGCTGGATTGATTTCTCATGTTCCCTTATAATTTTGAAGCAATTTTTCTTTTCCTGGTTATTAATTGTAGTCTTATGTTCTATATCTGAAATTCTGTCCTCACATTGGCTCATTCTACTGTTTAGACTTTCAGTGGAGTTTTTCATCTCCTGTAAATCTATTTGCATCTGTTTTATGGATTCCATTTGTTTCCTATGTTGGGATTCCATCATGTTCCTGAGCTCCTCTCTAGATTTATTAATCATGTCTTGCACTAGGAGCACAATTTCTCCTGATATCTGAGAAATTATTTCTGATTTCATTTTTTCCAGATCCCCTTTTGTTGCCAGTTCAGTGGGTCCAGGTGGTTGAGTATCAGAGTGTTCCATCTCATTTTCCTTTGGGGTTGCTGTAGGTGATCTGGAAGTCTGGTTTTGAGACTTATTTATGTGTCTTCTCATTTCGACTGGGGGGGGCAGGGGGGTGCTGTTGGTACCTGCGTGGCTCACCTCCTCTGAGCTGGGTGAGGTGGGACAGGGGCCTGGAGTGGTGGTTGGGATGGTGGCCCAGAAGCCCCTTCCTCTGGCCCGGGAGAGGCGGGACAGAAGGCAGTCCAAAAGCCCTTTCCTCTGGGCTGGGAGCAGTGGGATGGATGGCAGCCAGGAAGCCCCTTCCTCTGGGCCGGGAGCGGCGGGAGGGATGGCGGCCAGGACGCCCCTTCCTCTGGACCAAGAGCAGTCAGCTATCACACTTCTAGGTAATGAGCCAGTGGGAAGTCCCAGAGACAGCTGAACTCTCGTGTCACTGGAGCATTATTCAAAATAGCCAAGATACAGAAATCATCTTAATGTATTTAGACAGATGAACAGATAAAGAAGATGTGATGCCTATACATGCATACATACATACACACCCTAAGTGGACTATTACTCAACCTTCAAAAAGAAATCCTGCCATTCATGATAACATAGATGGAGGTGGAGAACAATTTGATAAATAAATTAAGCATGACAGAGCAATATTGCATGATCTCACCTTATGCAGAATCTACAGCCATCAAATCTCTAGGAAAGGAGAGTAGGACAAGGGTTGTGGGGTGGGGGGATAGGTTGATTTTAGTAAATGGTACAAAGTTTCAATTATGCAGGATGATTACTTCCTGAAGATATAATCTAGTACATTTTCTAAGATAAATCTTATCTTAAATTCCTGCCTTCCCTGCATACACTCAAAATGGTAACCTCTATGGTTTGAATGTTTCCCAAAAAAATTCATGTGTTGGAAACAATCTCCAGTGTGACAGTGTTGACAAATAGGACCTTCAGGAGGTGATTAGCTTGTGAGGTATGGTGGTACACACCTGTAATCCCAGCACTCCGGGGCGCTGAGGCAAGAACATCACAATTTCCAGCCAAGCCTGGGCAACTCAGAGATAATATGTCTCAAAATAAAAAATGAAAAAGGGCATGTAGCTCAGGGCAAAGGCCCCGAATTCAAACCCCAGTCAGCACCTGGGAAAATAAAGAAGTGACTAATTTATGAGGTCCCTGTCCTCATGAATGGATGAATGGTGCTATCACAGGACTGGGTTCCTGACACAAAGATGTGCTGGCTCCTTTCTCTCCATCTCCCTCCTCCCTTTCTCCTTCTCCCACTCCATTTCCCTCTGCCTCCTCCTCCCCTCTCTCCTCTATGCTATGATCTGGCAAGAAGTCTCTCCACAGATGTGGCCTCTTGATCTTGGACTTGCCACACTTCAGGAAAGTGAATCCCGTGTTCACTATAAATTACCCAGTCTTGGGCATTCTGCTAACAGCAGCTGAAAGGGGCCTGAGACAGTAACTACGTAAAGGCAATGCATGTATCTATCAGCTCGATTGTGGTGATCATTTCACAACACACACACACATCAGACCATCCACGTGGACATATTAAATATCTACAATCTTTAGCAGTGATATCTTCACAAAGCTATTTTTTAAATGCTTGATCAAGATTCAGCCTGTAACCCAATAAAATAAGAAAATAATGACAGCAGTTTGAATAAAACAAATCCCCAACACATAAAGATTGGGGAAGTCTTTTCATCAACTATCAGCCTTACAGATTTGAAACCCTTAGTAGCTTTTTATAGTCCAGCATGTAGGGCCTCCCACCTAAGGGTTTCTGATATCTGTCAAGCAGAGCCCATGAAGCTCGTTTGCTGGGGTGGTGCTTGGCTATCTGTGATGTCCCTTTCCCATAAACCACACCTGTTTTCTCAGCCTTGGTACTGTTTCCAGTGAAATTTTCTACATTGTTTATTTGTTACTGATTTCACTGTTCCAGGGTATCAGTGTAGAAGAGGAATTGGGAAAACTATTAATTCAAAAAGAAAATCAAATCTATAGTTACAAACTAGACTGAAAATATCTAAAATGGAAATAATTCATGTTAGAACTCTGTGTATTCAGAATAGAACTGATAGCCTTAATTATTATTAAACCACGAAAATTAAAATAAATGAACCAAGCATTCTATTAAAGAAGCTAGAAAAACAAAGAAAGGAAATGGGAAGTGAAAAATAGGAATAGAAGCAGAAACTAATGAATCAGAAAACAGAAGAAAAGTCTAAGTTGATGAATAAATGCAAGAAATGACAAAATAATCAAAAAGACAATCTCCTAGTAAATCAAACTTATAATGGATATAAACATTATTTGCATTCCATTATATGATTTTATACCTAGAAAACATGAGATAATCAAAGTAATAATTCTGAAAATTAGTACACAGGTCTAGTGGTATGATTTGGTATCAGGTACATGTAGCATAAAAATTAAAAACCAACACTTTTCCTAAAGCAAAAACTAATTAGAATACTGCATTAGTCACTTTCCTGTTGCTAGGACACACTACTACACACCCACAACTTAGATAAGGAGAAGTGTACTCTGGCTCACGGTTTCAGTGGATTCAGTCCATGGGTTGCTGGCTGCACAGCAGAAACAGCATGATAGACGACCCTAGTGGAAGAAAGCTGCTCACACCTTGGCAGCCAGGAAGCAGAGAGAGAACAAAGGAGCTGGGGACAAAAATACACCCTTCCCGGTTATGACCCCAGTGATCCACCTCCAACCAGGCCCCACCTCCTAACAGCACGTTCATCTATGAACTCATCAATGGATGAATCGACTCATGAGTGCAGCGCCTCCATGCTCCAGTCACCTTCCATATACATGAGAGTTTTCCAGGGACATTTTAGATCTAAACCATAACAAATACACAGTGGAAAACACCAGTAAAAAATATTAACTAGTAAATAGCTATCTAGGAATACCCAGGGTGATAGGAAAGATATAAAATACTGAAATCCATAAAGAAATGTAGACTCTTCCTAGATGGAAAAGCTAAATATCGCCAGGCAGATTTCACAGACGAGGATTTAGATTTAAGAGAACTAAATTCTAATCAAAATCCCAGTAAGATTTGAGGCCAACCCAACAAAATAGTTTTTAAGAATTATGGCAAGTAGGAATGTAAGACATGTTAAAATTCTTTTAGTTAAAATCATGACAGTGGTTGTCCAAATATATTGAAAAGTACATTAAAGCTATGGCAATTAAAATTATTTTATTCTAATAAAAATGATCAAAAAGCAAACCAGAAGAACAAAATCAAGTCCAACAGCAGGCCAGGGGACACTTTGGGACTTAATACATGATAAAGAATGTGTTCCAAATTAAAGACTCCTCCTTACCAAATGATGTTGGGGAAATAGGCTACTTGGGTATTAATTCTGAATTTTTAAGGTGAACATATTAATAATCCTAGGTATATTGCTAGTGTCAACCATTTACTTGGCACTTAAGCTGTGAGGGCATTGTCCCAAAGAATTTACATGCATTATTAGCTCATTTAACCCTGATAACCACTCCTATGAAGGATATATTAGAAATCTCTTCCAACCAACTTGCTTAATAATGTGGAAACCATGGCCCAGAGAAGGTAAGAGATGTGGACAAGGTCACAGAGCCAGGCTGGGGACTGAGTCCAGCATTCTGTCTACTTAACCATATTGTTTCCAAATATCGCCTTTTATGATGACAGAACATGGCTCTGCCAAGTCTGCACACAGGCATTTGTAGAACAGCAGTAATCAGGGCAGAGAGAATCAAATAACACAACATGCAAATGGAACTTCAGGAAGATTTTCAGAGAGAAGTGCTAAGGATCTAATTCAGGCCGTGAGCAGCCAACACTAGTGCTTTTGTCAAAATTGTTGAGGGAGGGCCAGGGATTTAGCTCAGTGGTTCTGCTGCCTGCCTCGCAAGCACAAGGTCCTGAGTTTGACGCCCCATACCAAAAAAAAAAAAGAAAAAAAAAATTGTTGAGGGATCTTTCAGTAAACCAGCACCCCAGGACACCCTCTGCAGGCCCCTCTTCAGTGCTGTGCTGGGCCGGGGTTCCCAGGTGCTCCCCTGGGTTCTCTTCTCCACAGCCTCCACAGCCTGTGCAGGGCCTCCCTACAGCACCTGCCCTCCTGAATTCTTTTTGCCACCAGAAAGAAAGCTTCGCAGTCCAGGGCCAGTCCAAAGTGTACACATTCCTCAGCATCCTGCCTGGACAAAAGCTTGTCTCAAGATTCTTATCATACAGCTAACATTATGTTCCTGTTGAAGGAGTTGCATGCACACCCATAAAGCAGCCCCTCAGTGTGAGCATTTAACAAATCTTCAAAAAGTGTATGCAAACTGGTACGTGGTGGCACTCTCCTGTAATCCCAGCACTCTGGGAAGCAGAGGAAGGAGGACTGGAATTTCCAGCCCAGCCTGGGCAACTCAGCAAGACCCTGAATATTTTTAAAAATACTTTTATTTATAGTGCAAAAGCTCTGAGTTCAATCCCTAGTACCAGAGAGGGGTGGAGGGAGCGAGAGAGAATGAATATGAATATGAGTGTTCCTCAACTTACTATGGAGCTCTGTCCATGTAAACCCAGTGTACAGTGAAAAATCACTGCCAGTCGAAATGCACTGAATACACCCACACTCCCAAGCACCCTGGCTCAGCAACAGCACACCACAGTGTCAGCTGTCGCCCTTGTGATCGTCCGGCTGCCTGGGAGCTGTGGATGCTATCACTGCCCAGCACCACAAGAGAGGACTGAATCATGTAGCCGTAGCCCTGGAAAAGGTCAAAACTCAAAACTTTAAGTATAGCTTCTACCGAATGTGTAACACTTTGCGCCATCCTAATATCAAAAAATTCTAAATCGAACCATCATCAAGTCTGGAGTTATCTCATGGAATGGGGTTTCTTTGGGGAGTGATGAAAATGTCCTAGCTTTAAATGGTGCTGGTTGCACACTACTGTGAATATGCTAACATCTGCTGAATTATCCTCTTTAAAATGTTTATGTGAACTTTACCATAAAAAACATAAAATTTTTAAAAAAGAAAACTAAAAAACAAGATTAAACACTGAATGACACATAATCTTTATATTTACATGCACAAATAAATAAGTAAATGCATGCAAAGACAAAAAATCTATAATATCCAAATTCAGTAATTTCCTTATTAATTATGCCCAATAATGATTCTGACAATAAGGCACAAAACAGGAATGGGAAGAAAAAATCCTGAGGTCTTTAGTTGTGTTGTTGTGTCTGCCTTGATGTCCTGATTTGGTTCAAAACATTTCCCCTTCATGGTCATTTTTACTTTGGGCAAGAGCCAGAAGTCACCTAAATGCCAGATCCAATGAATAGAGTGGATGAGGTCACACCGTCATTTTTTTACAAGCCTCCTTTCTGTTGGATGGTGCTTGGTAGCAGTGTTCATCATATTCTTCCTCATACCTCATAAAGACACTCGGGAAAGGAGATTTCCAGAGCTGCTTCAGAAAGTGGCAAATATGATGGGATAAGTGTTCAAAGGGATGGAGAGGATTCTGAGGAGGGTTGATGGCAATGTGTCTTTTCTGTTAACAGTATTTAAAAATTTTAAACATTCACTACACATTTTAATCACTCTTTGGACACTTTTTCAGCTATATGAACCAAACTGCATTGTACGTTATTTTAAGTAAAGAAATATCTAGTAAAGTGCTACCCTCACCAACAAAATGCATCCAGAAACAAAATGGTCCTCAGGGTCAGTCAATCAAATGCCCTCCCTGCACCCTCCAGCAGGGCTTCCTCCATCAGTTTGTGTCTCCTAAATGTGTCCCCCAAACTGTGGGCTTGAATTTCCAGATGAACACATGTGTCAAAGCTCGGATGAGAAACAGAAGCACAGCCCAGGTCCACAAGCAAGGCCACCACACTGACACGGGGTCCCTGAACAGTCAGCAACACCACCTTGGGAGCCTCGGGGTGCTCAAACCCCTCTGAGAGTCTGAGATTTGCTCCTAAGATCCAAGAACCACATGAAGAACTTTCCACACGGATCCTGCCAGGGCCAAGCTTATGGGCAGGAAAAGACACACTCATGAGATGCCAGGATGATACCCGGATGTAAAAGGATATCCACAACAAGAGAACTATGGAAGGAAAACACTCCTTTACTCCTACTCAGATGTGAAACAAGGTAGGAATGCTCCTCTTGAAGTAGGTAAAAAGAATGTTTGAAAATGACTTAAAGATCACTACTAGGAGATCATCTCTCCTTTCCAAGTGAAGAAACTGAGGCTTAGGAAGATGTAAGACAAGGTGCAGTGCTAGCTTATGTGGAGCCAGCATGGATAGCACTGGTCTCCAGATGGGCACCCAGCCATTGCTTAATCACACCTCACTGGCTCCTGCTGCAAATGCACGTCATGCAAGGCAGATGGAAAAAGCTCTGGCCTGCTCCAGGCATGTTTCCTTATTTGCAAACAGGAATAATACTGGCCCTATCTGGCCCAAGGGAGATGAAATAAAATAAAGCATTGTGAACACCTGCAAACGGCAAACCACTACACAGATGCAAGGACATGTAATCATCATTTGGGCAAGTATTCCTAAAGCTTATTTCAAGGAGAGCTCCACGACAAGTTTAAAGGTCTGCAAAGAAGAGAAAGCACCCAGCGAATCTGAGCCTGGGTCCTTCGCTCAAGGGATGTAGTAAAGATTTGCATGCAGAAGTAATCAAGAAGGCAGAGTTGGATTTGCTAAGAAGCAATTGAAGCTTAAGCTTCCTGGCCCCTCATGGGCCACTTTCAAGGCCTTGAAAGGGCCCTAGCAATCTGTGCAGATGGTCAAACACTTTTGTAAAATCTGCAAAGGCAAGATACTTTCATTGCAGCCAGCTGACTGTCTGATTTTCTGTTATGGTTTCTCTCACATGTGTGTGGAAGGAGAGGCAGTCCTTTGGAATCTCGCTTTGGTGTATTTAGGTTGAGAATAGATTTATTTTAGTTTCAGTGGGATATGTTTATGATGGCTCCCAACCTGTAGATTGTTGAGCTGCCTGGGGTAGGACAGTTTCTAATAATACTCATAATTTCATCAATTCAAAGCATATCTGTCTTGGTCTGTTCAGGCTGCACAAAAAAAGAATACTAATCAGGAAGATTTTATGAACTTTAAGCAAAGTTCCTCCTTTAAGAAAAGAATCTCCAACAAGGGTCTCCAATGCATAACAGAGTCTAAAATTCAAAATGGAATCTAATAGCTGTTTGCTGATTGTGGGATCACATGTACTCTGTGTTCCTGGAAGCACCAGAAGCTAAACACTGTGGCCTCTACCAAGTACATTCCTGACCCAACTGTCAAGATACACAGTGCTCCCAAATGTTTCATTTTGGTTCCTGGACCTGGTCAATGAATTACAGCCTACAGACAAATGTAAATGTCAACCAATCACAAATGAGCACTCTCCCTCATTTACATGAACCCAACCAATGGGAACTGAACATATTTGCATTCCTCATTTGCACAGGTGGACCTGAGTATGAATCTGGGCAGGAGTTTCCTCTGTAAAAGTGACCCTTGGTCTCTGTTCCTTGGAGCACACTTTTGTTTGGTACTGAAGGCTGTGTCCCCAGAGTATGTAAACAAATTACAAAATAAAGCCTCCCTTTTAGCTGAAATTCTTTCTTGGTGAATTATCACTGACAGCTTAAACAACAAATATTTATTTCTCACAGTCCCAGAGGCCAGGGAGTCCACGGTCAAGGTGCTAGAAAACTTGGTATCTGGTGAGGCCCACTTCCTAGTACGTAGAAAATTGTCTTCTTGCTGTGGCCTTTGTACAAGGTAGAAAAGGACAAGAGTGCTCTCTGGAGACTCTTATAAGGACATGAATCCCATTCATGAAATCTCCAACCTCATTGTTCAATCATGTCCAAGAGCCCCACCCAGTACCATTACACTGAAGGTTGGGATTTCAACATGAATTTTGGAAGGATACAAACATTTGGTACATGCATAACAATATTTAATGCCAGTGAACCCAAGAAAACTTGAAATGCTGTCATCTTACATTCATATAGCAAAAGATATAAGTTCATAGCAATTTTTAAAACAATCCTAGCTGAGTGAACTAGCTGGTAGTTCAGGCTGCCCTTGAACTGACTATGTAGCCCAGGCTGGCTTTGAACTCGAGGTGATGATCCTCTTGCTTCAGCCTCCTGACTGCTGGGATTACAGATGTGTCCCACCATACCTGCCAATCTTTTTCTTTATAAAGAGGGGGCCAAAATTGTATAAACTTCAGGGCCCATAAACCCTGGATATCCTCCACTCCAACTGAGTTCTCTGATGTTTTTCATATCATCAATTAACTCATTCAGAGAGAAGAGCTCCGAACTTCGTTTCACAAAACCAAATGTGATCTTCAAGCATCTACACTCAGGACCAAAGGGAAATGGATTTATTTGAACAATAGCAAGTGAAACCATTACATAGCAGCAAAAGATTCTTTTAACCATGAAAGCTCGAAGACTCCTTTCTCTAGAACTCTTTCAGAAAACACTTTGTTTGGAATCAACGAAAAAAAGAAATCTCACCTGCATGCCCAGTTACTGGCCTAGCAGAGGAGAAGAAGACCTGGCTTTTCAAGCTGAACAAACAGCCTCCTATTTTTCTAAACTAAATGATCTTTATGTAGGTGCCTACATAGAGAATAATTTGAAGCAGCTTATGGTAAAATGAAATTAATACAATCAACCCAAAATAAAAAAATTGGAACTACAGATTATAAAGGAAGGAGGGGAGAAATGAGTTGTGTACTCTGTGTGGCTGGGGAACCTCTGGTTCCACCTCAGCTTCCCCAGCTAATGCCACCACTCTACATGTGTCCTGGTCACTGCAGGGCCTCCCTGCCACACTCCCTTCCTGAATCCTTACTCCCATAATGCCCAGGGTTTGCCCCTCGCTAATCCTCTACCTCTTTTTTCCTGCCCAATCCTCCCAAGTGGCTTCTAAGGTCTCATTCTATAGCACAGAATGCTTCCCTGTAAACTCCTCATTTGCTTTATCTGAAACCCATTTCCCACAGATGCAGCCAGCCCCATGCCACCCCCTCCCAAAGCAGGCTCATCCACACCCCAAATCTGAGGGTGCGTGGAATATTCTCCAGTTCCAAGCCAGTCTGCACATTGTTCCTCCCTCTGCTGAAATCACTGTGCAAGATTTTCCTTTGGCATTCTGGGTCTCCAATATTAGAGAAACCATACAGTATCTAACCTTCTGTGTCTGACTTATTTCACTAGGCATTATGATCTCAAGATTCATTCATTTCCCTACAAATGGCTCAAATGCATCCTTCATAAATATCACATCTTCTTTATCCATTCATCTGCTGATGGACATATAAGCCACTTCCATGATTCAGCTATTGTGACTTGTGCTGCTATAAACGTGGTTATGCCTGTATCACTATAATACAATAATACTATATATACTATAATACTATATAATACTGTAATACTTTCAGGAAGATGTCCAGTAGTGGTATAGCTGGGTTGAATGGAATTTCTAGTTTTAGTTTCTTGAGAAATCTCCATACTGATTTCCATAGTGGTTGTGCTAGTTTACATTCCCACCAAAATGTAAATAATTTAAAGAGAAAAATAAAAGAGATGTTCAGAACCAGGGAGGCAGACTTTGTAGAGGGAAGGGGCTCTGGGGAAGGAGGGAGAGACAGGGTGAGGACAGGGGTAGTAAAAATGACCAAGATGTGCCATGTACATGCTGCAATACCCGAAGCTGAATGCAATCACTATATATTGCAAATAGATACTAACATAAACATTCCCTTAGGTATCAAACCAGCTCCAGGCTCTCCAAACTGCCAGAAAGAGGCCTTTCCATCCGTCTGTTGGAATGAGGACCAGCCACAAGCCCACCCCAATGCTGAAGGATGGGAGCAAAGAATAACATGACCCACTTCTTTTCCTTTGTACGCTGCTCTTTCACCCTGCGGTGGGATTTCGATTACTGGCTCTCCCACCAGGCTGAAAGGTTCCCATCTGTTTGTGTCTGAAACCCCAAATGTTTGTTAAGCTGAGCTGCAAATAAGGCAGGTCACACAGGCCTCGGCCTCACGGCAGGAGCCACGGGCCTGCCAGCAGTCATCGGGATAAACAAGGTTTGGCCTGAGCCTGCCCTCACAAAAGCAGGTCTCTCCCTGAATGGGTTTTGGACTTCACGGAGCCACACTGATGTCTCTTGGACTTATCTCCATGAAAGCAAGGTTCAGAGAACACGCTAGGAGCCCACGTGGATGAGTTTTCTTATTTATCACCAAAGAAAAGCTCGGGGAATCTTAAGAAATGTTTAACACACAGGGGAAGAACCTGAGGCTGGGGCCTTAGTAGAGAAAAGACAGAATCTGATTTGTTCCAGAGTAGAATTGTCTCTGGCAGGTGGCCCATCTTTATCCCGGGAAGCTAACCTGAAATCTATGGGTCATTTTTTTTTTTTATTTCAAATGAATTTTCAAAGCATCAAGTAGAAAATCATAAATTGTTCCCACACTGGGAGGTGGTTAGGTCAAAATGGATTTTTCTGATATCAGAAAATATATATAATTTGCTCCCAAATTCAACACTATGGACACAATTTTCAGCCTCAGGGAATGGTGGCATGTTGATACTATAGCAGATTTCACAAAAGGCTCAGTTCAGTGCTATGATCCCAAAGGAGGAAGTGAGGGATGTCAGAAGCTGACAAGTAAAAGAGAGGATGCAATTCTATGCGATGCTCATTTAGTACTATTTTCTCTTAGAATTTGACACTTAAAAGTTGATTTAGCTGTGAATTTACCTCAGTGGTTCTGCCGCCTGCCCCGCAAGCGCACAGACCCAAGTTCGATCCCCAATACAAAAAAAAAAAAAGTTGATTTACTTTAAAAATTGTTTACAGTGTTTTGTAATTATCTTTCTTATCTGGTGCCTTTGACCTTGATTTGGTAATGTGTAGCTTCAATTATCCTTTTTCTTTCTATAATGTTTTAATACCCCAGGAGACATCATTTTCTTTGTAAAAATTGTCACTTTGGTTATCTGAAGAGGCAGCAGGTACCCAGTGTTTAGAGAAACAAGTAGGACTGCCTTTGGGGGCAAGGCTTCTTAGCTCATTCAGAACTTTACTGGACACATACCATGTGCCAAGCATTTTTAACCCCCTCTCCCTAAGTACTGAGGATGAGGGGACTAATATCAATAGGGCAGAAAGGCTAGAAGTAATGTTTTGCTGGATCATAATCTCCATTTGATTCTTGAGTTCGGGTAGTAGTTATAGAACACATGAAAAAGGCTTAATTTTTCACTTTTACTGGGAAAGGTTCGTTTACTTATCTGCCCATTTTGAGTGGTTTTTAACATAACATTACTGTGAAAGACATTCCATTACATAGTCTCAAGGAACTATTTTAGGCCTCAGTCTTACTTTCAAATAACTGGTATTTTAATTAGGACAATGTGAAATTACTTTTTTGATTCACAGAATGATTGTATTATAACTTAAAATGTTTTTTAATATTTTAGGAAGATTGGAGCCACCATTTTTTATTAATTTGAAATTCTGATGGAGTATTTTGATAGCCTCTATAAGAGGAAATAGTGTTCATACAATTAAATCAGCATATACTTTCAATAATTTTAATTTTTACATTTTGTTATTGAGGTTAAATTTTAGCCTGGTGTTCACATACAATATAAACAATTTAATTTTGAAGTTAAAAAGACTTTAAATACGATGCACCCACATATAAATAAAAATTGTGTGCACAAAGACACTTTACATGGGAATTGTACTGGATTAATGAAAGCATGTGAAACTGCACCTAAAATTATGCTATTAGTGACTATGTGCAGCAATGCTAATTTTTTTTGTACTTCATGAATGAATGTATTTAGTCATAGTTACTTTGGTTTAAATGTCTAATGTCTTTAGTATGTTTTTTTTTTAGTGTGCTTGTAAATTGTACTATTGGGTATTCTTGGACTTCAGGGGTTATTGTCAATGTGTAATTTGTGTTATTTTATAGAATCATCTAATGTGATATACCAATTTTTATAAGTAATATTTAGATAATTCTAATAACTGTATATTTGACAACCTATTAAAATGTTTTGCATTGGGAAAAAAAAATTCTACACGATGCTCATTAGAGTTCGATTGAGAAGCTGC
Organism: Heterocephalus glaber; assembly: GCF_053883595.1. Taxonomy (NCBI): domain Eukaryota; kingdom Metazoa; phylum Chordata; class Mammalia; order Rodentia; family Bathyergidae; genus Heterocephalus; species Heterocephalus glaber. The sequence goes on from NW_028258381.1 coordinate 17,613,344, forward strand.
CTCCGGAGCCCTGGGATACTTTCCAGCACAGGGGTCACCAACCTCCAGCCATGGACCAGAATAGGTCCTTGGGCTCTTAGGAACAGGAGGTGAGTACCAAGCTGGGAAGCTTCCTCTGTATTTCCACACTCCCCATTCTCCCATCACCACCTGAGCTCTGCCTCCCGTTGGATCAACAGGCAGTGGATTCTCACAGGAGCACAGACCCGGATGTGACCTGCGCAGGAGCATGACTGAGGTTGTGTGCGCCTTATGAAAATCTGGTGTAATAACAGAAATCAAGTGTACAATGTAATACTCAGAAAAACAAAGTGCACAACAAATGTAATGTGCTCGAATCGTCTTGGAATCACCACCAGCACCCCATTCCGTGGAAAAACTGCCTGCCATGAAACTAGTCTCTAATGGAAAAAAGACTGGGACCTGTGCTCTGGGCCATCACATTCATAGGAGCCAAATTCAAGCAAAGCTTCAGCATGGTTCTGAGACTGCTTCCTCTGGCTCATGACATTTGGAAGTTTGAAGATTCCAGGAAAGGACTATTTGCCTGTCTGCAGTTAAGCTGGAGCTAAAAAGAGCCAACCCCTTGCAGCTAAATGGTGTCTTTTTGTCTCTGTCTCATGGTCAAGGCGGTCACAGGCCGGAGCTATGAGGTGCCTTCCTCTATCTAAATAGTCACTGAAGGCGATCAGGGTTTTTACCACCTGTGCACTTAACTCCCTGCACATTCATAGGGCTGGGGGCAGGACGGGGACTCAGCTAGAACCCCAGAAAGCTGCCTCCAGGCCAGGCTGCATGGGCAAATTCTCCTAAAGTTATACTTGAGGATTGGTAGTAAAGCCTTGATAATTAAATTTTTAGATCTATCAAAGCTAAAACATTCTGCTGGTCCTTCTTTGACCTGGCTGTTGCTAGCCCTCTGCTATTGGCTGAAATATTTATGTCCTCAAGATTCATGGCTTGATGAATTTTGAAAGTGATGCTGTTTAGACATGAGGATTTAGAGAGGTAATTAGGTCATGAGGGTGGAGCCCCCAGCATGGGATTAGTGTCCTTAGAAGAAGAGGGAGACAGCCTTCTCTTTCTCTCTGGTCACTGTCACATGAATACACAGCAAGAAGACAGCCATCTGCAAACTAGCAAAAGGGTCCACATCAGAGCCCAACCACGCTGACACTTGACCTTGGACTTTCGAACCTCCAGAATTATGAAGAATTAGTGTCATTTGAGACATCCAGTCTAAGGTATTTTTGTTACAGCAGCCTGAGCTGACTGAGACACCCTGCACCTGGATCACAGTGTCTAGCAGAAGCGACTTGACTACTATGTAACCCTGGGGAATAACATTGTGCTTATTTCAGCTGGGCTTCCTCTTGCTTCCTCCTACTTCTGAATGCTCCTCAAACTTGGTGACACTGGGGATTCCCAAAGCCTGGTTCCATAGCTCCTGCTTTTCCTTCTCTTTATCCACTCATGGACTGAAATTATCTACTCTGCTGGTGAGTCTGCCACCACCTCTGGGCATCTGTGGTTCTTATCTGTCTAGCAACCCATCCCCTCTTGTGGAAAACAGGTGCATTCTTCACATGGGTCCCACCCCAAGTGAACCAGAACAACCCCATCACTCCCCCAAGGCAAACAAGGGTGTGTGATCTAGTCCAGCCAAATCACAGAACACAGACTATATATACCCTTGAAATGGGTTCACATAGGATCCAGGCCTCAAACCAGACCAGACTTTTCTACACCCCCTTTGATAGATCTTCCAATAAAGAAAGACACACTTCTCTAGCTGCCATCTTGGTTAATACATGGAGAAAGATTGACTATGAGACACAAAGGGGATGGGAGACAAAGTCTTAATGACATTGCTTGAACTCTTTGATTCGGCCACATCTGAAGCAAGATACAACTCTCAACTTCTGGGTCCAGAAGCTGGAATATTCCCTTCCTCTTCCCTCCATTCTTTGGCTAGGTTAAATTGGTTTTCAATCACCTGGAACCAAGAAGGTCTAGAGACAAATAAAAAATTCCAAATGTTTACAGTAATGTCTGCCAAAGAAAAACTAACAATGTGTCCTCACCTACCTTAGTCGTGGGATCTGGTACTGTGTGACTTCTGGCTCTTCCTCAAAGTGAAAATGAGTATGAAAGGGAAAAGTTTTGAATAAATTCAGGACATTGAGGCAGCCACAACCGCACAATTATAGACATTCACGAAAGGGGACTTCCAGACCTGCGTCAGAAAGTGGCAAGAACAATGGGATAAGTGCGTTTGCAGTGAGGAGTAATATTTTGAAGGGAATTCATGGCAGTGTCTTTTACTGTAATAAACTTTTAAAATTTAAACAATCGTTGTATTTGTGATCACAACTCATACTCTTAAATTGATATGCTGTTTTTTTTTCATACCCACCTTCTTCTCCTACCTTCCCCTCTCCATGGAAAGGAAAAATAACAGTTGGCTGATATAGTAACATAATCCCCTCTACTACCATAAAGCACTGTGACTGTGGAGAAAGGGACTTAACACTTCTGTGAGCCTCAGCTTGCTCCTACCTCCCAGGGCACCTCCCAGGTCGACTATGAAGACTGAAGGCAACCACAAGAGCAACACCTCACACGGAGCCTAGAACGAGGGAAGCCCCGTATGCGCCTCTGGCTGTCCAGGGCTTGGGACAGCCCCACCTGCCACAGCCAGGACCTCCCTCCCTCTGTCTCCCCTTCTGTTACCTCTCCAAAGGCAAAAGAGCTCAGCGTGGGACAGAGAGTGCTGTTCTCTACACCCATTACACCCATACAAAACATACTTAAAGCAAACTAACCTGGACAAATGCAAAAGATGGCCCGAGATATAGTGGCCACACACAAACAGGCCAGGTAAATATTACAGAGGACAGAGAGACAGAAATCACTCAGCGGGTCAGGGGATTATTTGATTCTGGTAATCCCCAGTGAAGACATAACAATCAAGACAGTACATGTCACATAACATAAGCTATGTTAGCAAGGCCTAATGTCACCCCTTCTGGTGGGATTTTCTCCCCACTCACAAATCCAGGTGGCTCTACCTTTCTCCAGGCTTGGGCACACTGCCATTGAGCCCCCTCTGGGATCTGAGCAGCTGAGAAGACAGCATTGTGAACTCCAATGGGACAGACAGAGATGCACAGTTTTAAATAATGTCCCCAACAAAATGTGGTCTTGTCCATCTGTGTGCCTTGCGGCGGGGGGGGGGTGGGGGGGGGGTGGGGGGGGTTCTGGGGATTGAGCCTTTGCACTGAGCTAAATCCCTCTTTTTCACTTCTTAAATTTTTAACAGGGTCTCACTTAAGTTGCTAAATTCCCTAGGTTGGGCTCAAACTTGTGACCCTCCTCCCTCAGACTCCCAGAATGCTGAGATTCCAGGTATGCACCATGACCCCTGGCTAGAATGTGGTCTTCTTTTAAAATAGAGACATAGCTGGTTGTGGTGGCGCATGCCTGCAATCCCAACTACTAGCGAGGCAGAGCCAGGAAGATCACGAGTTTGAGGCCAGTCTGGGCAACTTAGGGAGGCTGTCAAAATAAAACATAAGGGCAAGAAGTGCAGCTTGGTAGTAGAGTGCCCCTGGGTTCCATCCCTACCACTGAATGAACAAATAAATCAGTAAATCTTTGCAAATATAATCAAGTTCATATCACACTTGATTAGGACGGGCCCTACACCCAGAGATTGGCCTCCTTATCAGAAAAGGGAGGCACAGGGGCACACAGAGCAAAGAAGGCCATGTGAAGGCAGAGGCAGAGAGGGGAGCAATGATGACCTGCAAGCCCAGGAACACTCGTCTTGGATGATATCACCCCAAACCCCCAGAACCCAGAAGCCAGAGCCAAGGAAAAAACCTTCAGAGGGCACACGGCCCAGCCAACCCTCTGATTCCAGGCTTCCAGGCTCTAAAGCCTGAGAAAATAAATTTCTGCTGCTTGAAATCACCTAACTTGTGGTCCAGCCAGTTTCTTACAACAGGCCTAGGAAATGAATAACAAAGGTCCAAGCACCCAGGGTCAAGTCAATAAACCTCCCTGAGCCTCAGTCTGCTCATCCATGAATAAGTCCAGGTAAAAGGACCTGCTCACGGGACTGTTGTGAGGATGAAATATGGTACAGTAATAGCCACACAGTGAGCGGCCACTCATGTTATCACAATGGTCACTTATCGCTGTACCCTCATCCCTCCCCACCCTGAGCGCACCACAAAAGCTCAAATGAGCTATGCATCATGCATCTTGACCTTCTCCTAATCACCATCAGAGAGAAGTGAAAAACAAACACTCAATTATCTTTGGCTCTAAACAAAAGCTCCACACATAGATTAATTTTTTTTAACTGAAAAGAAACAATGGGTTCAATGGGTTTCAAGTTTCCCTACCCTTTGTCTAACTGAAACGTTGTCCTTGGGGTAACCACCATGGCCCCAGAGCAGCACGGGAGGGAATGAGAAAGAACCCACAGAAGGACACTGGGGCAAGGAAGGCTGCCGCCATCGTTATTCCTAAAGGGGGATAAGACTTTGACTTCCTTGAGACAGCTGTCTACTTCCAATGGCCTAGCTCAGAGCTTCGGATCTCCACACATGGCTGTGCTCTGTGTTGAAGCTCAGAGCTCAGATGGAAAGCACCACTGTTTGCATAATTTCTCTCTTGGAAATCTCACTTTTTTTTTGGTGGTACTAGGGATTAACCCAGGGCCTTTGAGCTGAGCTAAATCCCAGCCCTTTTCGGGTTTGATTCGGATCCATTCTGTTCAGTTCTGTTTTGTTGAGACAGGCTCTTGCTAAGTCATTAAGCTGCCCAAACTTGGCTCAGACTTGTGTTCCTCCTGCCTCAGTCTCCTCTAGTGCTGGAATTACAGATGTGTGCCACTATGCTCTCTGGAACTTTCACTCTTAATGCCCCTCCACCTGCCCAGTCCTTCTGCAGAAATTTATAGGGACACTCACTATATGCTTGCCACAGTTCTAAGGTGGTGGGGAGGCTACAGCAAATAAAACAGATAACGTCTCTGCCTTCGGAGTGCTGATGTTCTGGTGGCAACAGATACAAAGCATAAATCAAAATTATAGTAAAAGCAATAAAATTAAGTGCAAAGAGTCATAAGTGCTATGAAGAAAGAAGCAAGAAGTTAGGGAATACAATCAGCTCTCCATATGCATGGGTTCTGCATCTATACATTTCATCACAGATGGAAAATACTTTGAAAAAACAATTTTTCATCTATACTGAAAAAGAACAGGCTTTGGGGGGAATCATACCGTATATAACAACTATTTACACAGCATTTACTTTGTATTAGTCAGTATAAGTAGATTGGTCAGTTTTCCCATTGCTAGGATAAAATATATGACACACAGAACTTAAAGGAGGAGAGGTTTGTTCTGGCTCATGGTTTCAAAGGGTTCGGTCCATGGTTTGCTAGATTTAGGCATTAGCAAGGCAGAGGGAAATGGAAGAGGTCAGCGGTTCAACCCCTGTAGTTTTTATCTAAAATGTCCCTGAAAGTCTTCTGTGGTTGAGGTGATTGAGTAATGGGGCACTATACTCATCAGTGGATTCATCCATGGCTGAGTTCATGGATGAATGTGCTGTTAGCAGGTGGGGCCTAGTCAGAGGTGGGTCACTGGGGGCATGACCTGGGTGTATTCTTGTCCCCAGCTCCTCCTTTTTCTGTCTGCTTCCTGGCTGCCATGGCTTAAGCATTTGTCTTCTACCAGACCCTTGCATCATGCCCTTTCTATCTTAAAGCCAGGTGACTATAGACTAAATCCACTGGAAATGTAAGCCAAAATCAATTTTCCTTCTTCACAGGTGATGGGTACTGCATCCCAGTGGGAAAATGACTAATGCACCATGTCACTCAGGAAGCACAGCAGGGGAACAGAGGAAGAAAGGAAGGGGCCAGGGAGCAGATATATACCTAAAGTCATGGCCCCATGATCCACCCAGATCTACCCAAAAGTGGGGATTACCAATCCCCTGGGCTGTTCTCAAGCCAATTAAGTTGATAATTCAACTTAACTGTCACAATAAGTTATCTAGAGATGATTAAAGGAGAGGAGAGGAGGTATGTAGGTTCTATGCATTTCCTATACACAATTTTATAAAAGGGACTTGAGAAGTCTCAGAATTTGTTATCTGCAGGGCTCCTGAACCCAATCCCCTCTGGATACAGAGAGACAATGGTATACAGCTGGCTGATACGGACAACAGGAAGAATAGTCTGGGACATATTTCACTTCTACTTGTATTCAGTAATCCAAGCTCTTGAGGGGCTGCAAGAGTCAGAACTGGCCCTGCCTTAGGGAAGGGAGATTTGGAGTGCAGTGGAACAAGAGAGAATAGCCTGAGCCTAAGGAGAGGGTCCACCAGCCAACCCTGCAGATGCAACTCTGCTTCCTTCTCTCTTCCCCACCCAACCATCTCAAAAAGTCACCCACAGAAAGCTTCCAGCATGCATGTCCCCTCCTCAACCTGCAGACCTCTCTAAATGCTTCATCTCCACAAGCATCCTTGAAGAGGCTACCATTGATGGAGCATGCCAGGTGCCATGTTGTGTTCAGACAGGGCCCCTGGTGACCCTCCCCAGCAGTGTGACTCCATGGGCCACTCACAGTAGTTAATGTCACCTTGGACACCAACTGCAAGGCTTGTTAAACACAAGTCCATGGCTGGGCTTGTTCAAGAGCTTATGATCCCGCGGTCTGAAGTAGAGCCTGGGAAACTGCATCTCTAGTATGTCTGCAAGCAAGGCTGCTATTGCTATTTCAAGCCCCCCCCCCACACACTCTAAGGAACCCATTACAAGAGAGGGATTATTACACCTGTTTGGACAAGAAAGGAACTGAAATTCTGGAGATGAAGCCATGTGCCAAGGTGCCAGGATGCCAACACAAACCCTTCTGGAGCTGAGCCATCCTAGAATCACTCAGCAGATTTCCTTATGGGCCCAACTCTTGAGAAACCCTTACAGCCTGTATGGACACCCCCCCCCCTTACAACAACACAGGCCAGAAGGCATGACTGATCTCTCCCTTTGGACCCCCAGAGTCAAGCACGGTCCTGCCCATCACCACCGTAATGCTGCCACTGGTTGGATAACTACTTCTTTTCTCAATGAGTCTTATCTTCACTCTGACATGAAAATCAGAAGGAAATCCTGTGCTTTTAGCTGCTAAGACTGCTCTTGCTGAGGGCCTCTGCCCAGCTCCTGGAGCACTGCAGGCCCTGTATCTGCATAGACACACGGGGACATGAAGTGAGGGCACTGCTGTCACTGTAACCACCCAGGTGGCATCTTCTATTGTGTTTCAAGTTGTCACTATGCACCGATGTAGATGCTATACTCTGGACTCATACTGTACAAGGGATCTGTATGAAAAATAAACACAGAAAGCAGAATGTCCTTTGAAGTAAATGGTGTGCTGGAGCTAGTTGTTAAATATTCAGGTCCCAGGTGAGACAGGTGTCAATTCCTGCTAGTTTCAAATTGACCACTATGGTAATGTTGACACCAGTGGTACTGGCAAAAACTCCGTATCACGGTTTCCTGTCACAAGCACCAACCCATAACCTCTCCCATGCCCCGAGCTGCTGGTCAGCTCAGCACTGACTGAAATAAATGAGTATTCAGTATGGCCCTTGTTATGCTTAGAAGCCAGGCATTTTTCTGTGGGTGCATATCTCTGAAATGTATCTCCAAAATTAAAATGGGAGACCAGTGGAGACCTATGATTCATAACCCCAGAGCCTACACACTCACCCAAGTTGTCTCATTTGAGAAAAATTTTTAGAAATACCAGTATTGTATTTGACCATCACTAACAATCAAACTTTTCATGGATCAAAAGAATGCTTAGCCAAAGGCTCTTTATTTCACTCCCATTTTCTACTTTCCAAAAAGAACCATTTGTTGATTCAAATACAAAAGTACAAGTGAGAACTAAGCTCCTATGAACTTTTGTTCCGTACAAACTCTGAACATAATCTTCTAATGTCTAGAAGACAGAAATTACAGACCACAAACAGGAATATCTCATTGTCCACCATCATTCCATTTTTGGCTGACTGCTAACAGAGAAAAGAGGGATAGCAAGAATCTTTCAAATCCCCAGACAGCCAAAACCCCTGCATTTTAGCCAAACTTTTACGACAGCTATAACCAGGGAGAAAATAAGCCTACATTTCATTATTTTCCATTTTTCCTATCAGAACCAACTGGGAGTGGCACTGAGCGGTAAAATAAATGGTGCAGGAGGGAGAAGGAAGAACCCGCAAAATATACAAACAGCTCCTTTTATGAGCAAGAGTTGACAGTGTTTGAAATTACAGCGAGGTCTAAAGTAACATTTCAGAAGGGTGGTGTCCAGGAAGTAGGGTGAGTGATTACAAGAAAGCTCTTCTGGGAGGGCTAGGAATGGGGAAAAAATAAGAACCAAGATGCATTATGTAAAGGTACAATCCCCAATGAGAAATGTAATTGTGTTGTATATCTAAAATGTACCAATAAAAGAATTTAACAACAACAAAAAAGAAAGCTCTTCTGCCAACGAAGAATTTTATATTAAAAATCCATAACAGAACATGCAGTTTCTACTCTGAGCAGTTCTCATGGCATAATCATGGTATGATATGATAGAAAATGATTAAAAATCCAAAGTGGGTGACAAATAGTGTTGTCAGCCTTCACTGCTAATCACCATAAGGCTTTACTTTGGGTCTGAAGAGTTTTGCCATCACTATCTCAAGAGCAGTAAAAATGATCCTGCTCTCCCTTCCTCTGCAGGTTGCCCTCTTCCCTCCCAAGGATCTTTTCCACTCTCAGATTAGGTGGGGCAGCAGGCACAGTGATCTCCATCTCTCCCATTGAAGAGGAGAGGCAGGTGAAGAGTTTGCATGATTCTCTGGATGCTCCAGAATTGGGAAGGGTCAGAGGGAATTTGGCCCTTGGCTTTCCAGAGAATATTCCTCCCACCACACCACATAAGCCTTTGTCTGTCAAGGTGCCATGGCTGTGTCTCATACGAGGGCACTTATCTCTTAAATTGCAAAGTTTCTTACAAAGCTTCATAGATTGCCAGTGCAAGGCAGACCCACAAGGAAGCGATTCTGCTGTCCATTTTCTAAAATGCAGGCTGAAGGCTTGCAGGAAAAAGACTTTTACGGGGGTAATAACTAAAGCTAACCTTTAGCCAGTGTGGTCATGCCCTTCCATGTCTAAAACCCCCCGTGATATCCATACATCTGCCAGAATGGCTAAAAATAACTGACAATACCAAGTGTTGACAAGGACATGGAGCAACTTGAATTCTGAAGCAGGGCTGGTGAGAATATAAAATGGTACAGCCACTTTGCACAACAGGGTGTTGGGTTTTTTGCAAAGAGAAATGTACTCTCACATGTGATCCACCACTCCATTCCTAGGTGTCTCCCTTGCAAAAATGAAAACATGTTCATGCAATGACTGTACAAGAATGCTTAAGAGAAGCTTTATTCATGATTGCTCCAGACTGGAAATGACCCAAAATGTCCACTCACACTTTGGAAACTACTCGGTAATAAAAAGGAATAAATTACTGATACAACAGCAGGATGAATTTTTCACTTAGAAAAATGAAAGTGAAATAATCAAGACCACCACCCCCAAGATTATACACTGGATGATTCATTTATATGACATAAAGCAAACCACATAGCAGTGCTAGGGAGCTGATCACAACGTCCAGGGATGTGGATGGGGACAGACTATGAAGAGAGACCAGGAGCCTTCTTGGGTAATGGAACTGCTCTGGACTTTGCTGGTCCATACATGTCTATTTGCATTGCCAAAACTCATTGACCTGTACAACAAAAGAATGGATTTTATTGTACTAAATCTGACTCGAAGCAAAAACCTGAGTGAGGATCAGAGGTGTGTTTTACATTCATCCCTGGATATCAGATTCTCTCCAAAACTGCTTCTGGGCATTTTAGCCCAACCCATTTCCTGGTCAAATTGCATCAGGTTCTTTGCTGCACTTGGCACTGTCAGGGATTTGTTGTTAGCCATCCTAGCAGCCATGCAGGAGAGCTCAGAGCAAAGTAAGACTGGTGAACAGGACCCCAGAGCCACCTGGCCCCTGGCCAGAGCCACTCCTTAGGGAGCCCCAGTGTCTCTCCAGCACCAGCATCCTCCAGCAAAAAACAAGGAAGATGTGAGACTTTACCAGTGAGCTCCAGGGTGCGGCCATTCTTATGCCAGAGGGCCTGTGATGGGAATCTGGGGCCAGACCGTGTGGTTTTTGCCCTAACTGTGGGCTTCTACAGTAAAAAGTGCAGCACCCTTTGGCAGGAATTACTGGGTAGAACAGAATCGGCACCAGATTGCTAATTCTCAGCTGCTCTGACACATCTGAATGAGTGAGTCTTAAAAGCTTTTGTCAGCTTGCTTTAGAAGTGAAATTCGATATTATTAAGACCATCCAGTATGAAAAAATTATATGTGTGTAAAAGGGAGATTCATTTAAGGGTCTTGTGAAATCCATGGGAAACACCTTCTCTGTCTTTTTTTTTTTTTTGTCTGATTAAATAAGGTCAGATAAGATGAGGACAAAACTAAGTCAGCATGCAGAATTCAAATTACTTAAATTACTTTTCTTTTCTTCCCCCCCGGCCCCGCAGCTGAACTTCAGCTTAACCAAAGCTAAGCTCTTCTGTTCTGTATCAAATGGCAATTACTCTTCAGCTCGCTCTCTCTCTTTTTTTTATCTGTCCACTCAGCAAACATCCACCACCTCAAACAAATTTGCTGAAAGAGGCAGAAGAGTCTGGGGGTTTGGAACACTGTTTATAAATTGGGAATTGCTGAGGCCAAGTGATGCATATATTAAGTCCATTCTATTATTCTCTGTGTTGTTTTAGACATGTTTAGGAAATTCCCTAATGGAAAGTTGAACGAGACACTGGTAGAGGTGGTAGGAAGGGGAGAGACAGAAAATGGTCCAAGAAGCCCTGGGTGGTGACTTTGGCCCCTCCACACAAGCTGTGTGCCCTTGGGTGTATTTCTTAACCTCTCTGTAAAATGAGTGCAATAACAGTAGCTGCTCATAAAGCTGTTGTAAAGATTAAATGAATCTATACCACATGTATTAAATGTGTGGAGCAGCAGAGGGACATCTTCAAGTATTTGTAAGATATCACACACACACACACACACACACACACACACAACTCCTAAGGCCTCCCAATCAGTGCCTCAGTGCACCTCATAAACTTCCTCCCCTCTGCCCCACCCCCTGAGCTGAGAGCCTGCTTTGGCCTCCTGTTAGGTTTGACAGTGCCTCTGTCTCTGCAGAGCAAAGACAGTGGCTTCGTTTCTCTCCCCTCAGTGCCTCACCCTGGCTTGGCCCGATCTCCCTTCCCTGCTGACGATCATCCCCGCAGTCTTCCACTCACTGGTGGGTAAAAGAACAAAAGAAGTTAGGAAATCATGACTTAAGCTGAGGACCTCCAAGGTGCGGCCTCCTAGGAACTCTCCCACTCACGTCCAGCTCCCATCTCCATCCGTCTCCTGGGCCGAAGCCTCACTTCAGGTCCAGGGTGACAGAGACACAGAAAGAGTCAAGGCCGGCCCTCCATGCCTCCTGCAGGGCAGACTTCAGCTCCTGGCCCACGACAAAGGAGAAGGCTGGGCATGGTGGTACGCCTCTGTAACCCTGGGAAACTGAGGCAAGAGGACCCTATGTCTGAACCCAGCCTGGGTAACTTAACGACTCAGTGAGACCCTATACCAAAAGAAACAATAAAAAGGGCTGAGGATGTATGTAGCTCAGTGTGAAAACTTTGGGTTCAATTCCTGGTACTGCAAAAAAACAAGCCAAAATACAACAAAAAAGACAGAGAGTAAACCTGAAGGAGCAAGAAGACACATCTTGTCAGTGACCCCTGGTGTTCTCCATCCTTACCTATTGGCAGGAGATCAAGGCATGGGCTCTGGACTCTCTGGGGCCCAGCTGAGCCCCCGGGCCCTGCCAGAAGAGTGCCACAATGCTGGGCTTCCCACCAGGACCGTGTGCTCCCAGCTGGCCTCCTGGGACTTACCTTGGGCCTGACCCTGGCATCCTCCCTACTGAGGCCCCATGCAGCAGCAGGAACTCCTCCCTGTTCCCTCTGCATGCCCAAGTGTCCACCGGACCCCAAGCATCTCCCACCTGCTGGTGCTGACACTGAGGCCATGCAGGCTGCCCCAACACACCCACCCTTCCCTCCTGCTGGCCTCTGCCTTCACCATTTCCCAAGCAACAGCCAGGCATCACCCCGAGGTTCAGACAACCAGAGGCGGCAGGTCAGTGTCTGCCCCATCTTGGCTGCTCCCGGAACCCCCTCATTCAACCCTGCTCCCATCTCTGAAGAGGGACCCCTGAGAGCATCTGCTAGCAAAGGAGAGGGTCCCAGGCACATCCTCTAGTAGGCAGCCCGATCTCAGCCATCGGATCTGAGCAGGACCCAGTTCTTTGGGGAGGAAGAAACCAACATCCCTCTCTCCTCCATTCATTCCTCCCCAGTCATCTTTACCTGGCAGAAGTCAGGTACATGGAGGTCGCCTGACCTCACTTGCTAATCTCTACACCTTTCCAAACAATGGAAGCCCTCACCAGCCCCCAGTGCTCTCAGCTTTGGACATAAACCAGAATTCCTGAGGAAAAGGAAAAGTCCTCTTTGACACCCCATGCTGTTTTTAAATAAAGGAATCTAGTGTTTTCCATGGTTTTAAAGAATAAGCAGGATTTTTTAAAAAAGGCAGAGAGAGAAAGAGGCGCCAGAAGACACAGGAGACAAAAGAGGTTCAAAAATCCATCAGCAAATGCACAGAAGAGATATTTACTGCAACAGATACAAGAAACATTATCTCAAGGGAGAGCACATTTCTGGAAATACACAGGCAAGGAGCCTTGAAAATTGCTTCCTGATACTTCCAGCTGAATTATTCCTCCTTGATAAATTATTTCAAAGTCATTTTCAGCTCTTAGGTTTATTTGCACCCATTTTAAAGACTCCATGGGCTTCTGAAAGGAAGGGGGAAAACTTTTAAAAAGCATAACCAGTGATATCAAGGTGAGCAGCGCGATTGTCATTTGGAGAAGGTGTGAAGAGTGAGGAACGTTGTCCTAGCAACAGCCAATCTCAAGGCTGCCTGGCTTCACCTGCTGCTCAGGGGTGCTCAAATCTTTGCCTGCAAATAGATGAAAACCGCAGAGCAGAGCCCCCTACTGGCAGGAACCATGCACAGCGCTCCAGATGCTCCCAGCCTCACAAATGAGGCGCAAGTCAAGGACAGATGCCCTGGAGACTGTCGCCTGCTAAAGGAAGCACCGTGTCTGCATGTCGGGAAAGGACAACAAGCCAGTCAGCAGGACACTGAAGGACCCGTGCCCTCTCTCTTGATTAACACCACCTTTTAATGACGATGCTGATTTTAACTTCAGACTCTGCCTCAATTCCTCTCGCCTCCAGTCTCCAGTGCTAAATACTCACGGTTTAGATCTAAAATGTCCTCCTAACATCTCACGTGTGTGGGAGCTGACTGGATCATGGGGCCACTGTACTCATCAACGGATTCACCCACTGATGAGTTCAGAGCTGAATGTGCTGCTGGGAGGTGGAAACTGGTTGGAAGTGGGTCACGGGGTGAGACCTGGAAGGGTGGATTCTTGTCCCCAGTTCCTCCCTTCTCTCTCTGCTTTCTGGCTGCCATGAAGTGAGCAGCTTTCCTCCACCAGACCCTTCCATCACGCCATCTCTGCCTTGGAGCCAGCTGATCATGGACTGAAACCATGAGCCAAAACTAGCCTCTCCTTCTTCAGGTTGTGGGTGAGAGTATTTTGTTCCAGCAATGGGAAAGCCACTACGACACTCACCAATTTTCCCTCCTCCAATGATACTGGTGGAGTCCATCATACTACACATGGCCCTGAGGGGCAGCGTAGATGGCCTTCCCCCCCTGGCCTTCTCAAGTCCCAGAGCAGACTTGAGATTCCTCAGTTTCCCTGAATTATGCCCTCCCCATGAAGATGGCTAAGCCTCACTCCCCAGAACCTGTGCAAGTTGTCTCCTATGGAAGACGTGGCTCTGCAGCTGTGAGTAAATTAAGAATCTTGAGATGGGGAGGTCACTTGGGATTATCTGGGTAAACCCAATGATAACAAAGGTTCTTCAAAGCCAGCAAAGAGAATGTGACCACAGAAGCAGAGACTGGAATGATATGGTCACAAGCCAAAGACCACCAGTATACCACCATTAACAACTCAGAGACAAGAAATGGATTAGATTCTTCTTGGAGCCTCCAGAAGGAACACAGGGCTGCTGACTTCTTGATTTTAGTCTTGCAAAACTCACTTCAAACTCCTACCCTTGATAACCTAGAGCATAAACTTAGGTTGTTTTAGGCCACTAAGTTTGTAGTAAGGTATTACAATGGCAATATGAATGTCCTCGTTCCTTAAAAGTTAAATGCCTAACTCCAAGGAGACAGGGGTGCCACCAGCCTATTTCTCCCCACATGCCACCATGCCACCATCCATGGACCTCACACTTCAGCCACCCTTAACTCCTTACCTCTTCCCCAGAGAGGCCAGTGTATCTACCCCCGGGCCTTGGCACATGCTGCTCCCTTGAATAAGGGTGCTTTGGGCCCCCCGTGTCTGCCAGAAAATATCTGCTCATCACACCCCAGCTTGATGCCATCATCCCTGTCAAACCTTCTTAGTGCTCTATTGTTACATGGCATTTCAGACAAAGGTCTTCAGTACTGATTACAGCTCACTGTAACTCTGTTAATGAGATTGCTTCTCTTTACCTCCTCTGTACTCCCAGGGATATGCCTGCCTAGGTGAGACCACAACAGAGAGGAATCCACAGAGCATCAGGGTAAGGAACCCAAGACAGGATAAAAGGCGATGCCTGTGAGGAAGGAAGTGCTTCTTGCTCACTCAGCTGCTGAAGCATGGGACAGATGGAAGGAGGAAGCAGGACTAGAAGCAGCAGCCCCACAGTGGGCTGACCCAGGGGCACCCCTGCCAGCCCCAAGCTGCATATGGTCTGAAGGCTGGGAGGACCTGCTGAGAGCCACCCACAGGCCTGTGACTGTTACAACAGTGAGTCTCAAATTCAGTCCCCAAGACCAGAAGCATCTGTCACTACTGACCATGGTGAAAATGCACATTCCCAGACCCGGCTCCCACCACTGATAAGAGAAAAACCCTATTGGAGAAGCCTGGATGTCCATCTCAAGACCTCCACATGCTCTAAAGCCCACTGAAGTTTGTCAGCTATTCTTGTAGAGACAAGAGACACCCAAGGATGAGTGAAAGGTGGACTCTAGAAAGCCACAGAGGGGCTTCTTCCCTGCTCTAATTTACCAAGGCTGCCATAATAAAGTACAAACAGACCCAGGGGCTTCCCAGGCATTTCCTGTCTCATAGTTCTGGAGGCCAGAAGTCCAAGGTGCCAGCAGGATGGGTTTCTTCTGGAGGCCTCTGTGTATCTTCCCAAAGTCTTCCCTCTCTCCATGTGTACAACTTTGTCCAGATAGTCCTTCTCATAGGAACGCCATCACGTTGCAATAAGGGCCACGTTTCAGCGCACATTCTAACCTGCCTCTTTCAAGTTCTTTTCTACAAATATGGCCACATCCTGAAGTACCAAGAAGGAGGACTTCAGCATAAAAGTTTGGGGAGAACACCATTCAGGACACAACAGTCCCCATGAATTAAAATCATGTCATGTGAACAACTTCAAGTTGTCCATCGATGACAGGAGATATACACTTAAGGAGCCAACCGAGCAATCTGTCCTCACATTTTTCTCCATCAGTACCACTGTCATTGTGTGTGAAGGGCAGAGTTTCCCAGGATAAGCTGGGGTAACTGGGAAATATATCAACTCCTCAAGACCCAGCAGCATCTCCTCCAGCCCCTGCATCTGTCCCACCTTTACCCCAGTGTGCTGTGCAAATGTCATTGTTTGATATGGAGGTGGCAATGTGACAAAGGTATGGAGATAATAGGAAGCAACTCTGTGACTCTTGAGAGGCATAAATAAGAGTAGGTCTGCAAAAAGCTTGGACACACACCTGGCTCAGAGCCACACTTGCCCCGGAGAATGCCTAAAGAAAGCTCCTGTGGCCCTGGTCATCATCATTGTTTCTATAACACCTAACAGGACCACTTCTCGCCAGGCACCCTACCAAGAGCTCAAGGTGCGGGAGGCCAAGCTGCAAGGGCTCCTTTTCACAGAGAGGTCAAGTCACATCCTCAAGGCACACACTTGAAGCTGCTTTGCTCATTCCCTGAAGGGTCCGGAATGGAACAGGGACCAACAGACTCCAGCTAGGGGAAGCCAGATCACCTCTGAAGCAGCGATTTCACACTCGACTCACCTTGGAACCACCTAGGGAGCTTTCAAAGCCTCCAGTGCTCCTAAGATCCAGTTTTCCACTGAATGGGTCTAGTGCAGCGCAGCCTAGGCATGGGGATTTTTCAAACTGCCCCAAGGGCTTCCCAAGTCGGCCACCCACTAGGGACGGTGTGTTTTGTGTGACAGCCATATGATGTTGTCTCTCTATGTTGAAATTTAACACCTGGCTTTCAATCTTTTTGGAATCAAACCAAGAGATGAAAAAGAAAATATTCGAACAGCACTCTGAGGAGTCAAAATCTTGGCAAATGATAAGTTATGACACAAAAGGGGAGGAAAAGAGCATTTTTAGGAAACTTAAGTGCCAGAAGCAAATGTCTTGGCTAAAAATAGATTCCCCAAGTTCCCCTAACAAGTAGATTCCACATTGAAAAGATAAAGGCAAAGTCTGCAAGCAGGTCAGTTGCCTGCTCAACTTCTGGGTCTTTGCAGATCCTGGCCCCTACCGGAAGTCAGAGAGAAGGGCAGGATTAGAGAAGTTGCAGAGATGTGTGGATGCTCTAAACTGGCTGGCACATCATTCAGTGGGATCACCGTCCAACAGGGGGAGGCTCCTTGACACTGTCCCCAAAGTTTTCTCCTCCTGTACAGGGAGCTTTAGTCTTTCTGGATAGCCCATCACAATTTCTTTTCTCTCTCCTCTCTCCTCTTCCCTCCCCACCACTACTGGGGAATGAATCCAAGACTTCTCACTGACCTACATCCCTAGCCCTTTATTTTTTCAATTTGAGAAAGGATCTTGCTAAGTTGCCCAGGCTGGGCTCAAATTTACAATCTTCCTGCCTCAGCCTCCTAGAGTGCTGGGACTACATCATGTGCCACTATGCCTGACCATCAGTCACAATTTTAGGCATCACCAGCAGTCAGGGGGAAATCACCTTGGGCAATTTCCACTGCAACTCTGGTGCTGTCCCCAAGGCCACACAGGAGCCACATCCTTCCTGTGCAAGGAATTTCTGCAAATATCTAATGTCAGAGCTTGGGACGTAGCTCAGGGGTAGGCACTTGCCTAAAGTGTGTGAGGGCCTGGGTTTGATCTCAAGCACTACAATAAAATAAAATGAGATAGTGACGTTGGCCCCTACTACTGAGACCTCTCTGTCATCTCCTCTTAATATTTGGTATCTTTATCTTACTGGTTTTTCTATAGGACAAGACAGTAGACAGAGGATCCCCATCCTCTACATGAACTTTTAATTTGTTAATGTCCCTGCTCATGAGGGACACCATCTCCTAAGCACCATCTCTGGATGACACTTAAGCTGTGGGAGCACCATTTCCTCTTACCTGTAGGTCCTCTAGGGTAAACACACAGGCTGCAGAGGGACACCCCCTTAATGTGAACCCTAGGCTGCTACCTGATTCACTAGATAATCCTGGGTAACTGACAGGACCTCCCAATGCACTAATCAACCACAGAGACCCTATTATATAGATAGGACTTGGAATATAAAGCAACCTCCCTCCTCTGCCTTCAATCAACATAGAATCTATGAGTTGTGACCAAAACATATGATGAGTGCTTAAATTTTTAAAAATGTATTTCAGTCAGACACATTGCCAGTAATGCGTCCCAAAATACTCTGACCCCTTACTTTGTGTGCACTATCCCATCTTTCTGGCTGCTTTCTGAAGCAGTTCTGGAAGTCCTCTTTTGTGAGTGTCTTTAGCTGCACTGTCGAGGCTGCCTCAATGTCCTGAATGGATTCAAAACATTTACCTTTCATGGTCATTTTGACTTTGGGAAAGAGTCAGAAGTCACAGGGTGCCAGATCCAGTGAATTCATGTTTTCATGAGCCTGCCTTTCCATTGGATGGCACTCAGCAGCAATATTCACTTTGTTTTTTATCAAAGCTGGTAAAGACACTCAGGAAAGAGGACTCCAGAACTGCTTCAGAACGTAGCAAGGACACGGAATCAATGTGTTTGAAGCAAAAGAGGACATTCTGAGGAAGATTCATGGCAATGTGTCTTTTACTGAAATAACTCTTTTTTACTTAAAACATTATATTTTTGATCACCCCTTGAAATCGAAGCCACCATCTCACCCACCTTCGAGCAGCATATTTGGAGAGAAAAAGCAAGCATGCACAAAACAGGAGAGTGAAATCCCTCCTCCACAAGAAGAGGAAACCACCTGTATCTTACTCAGAGTCCTGCAGCTCTGCTTACTGCTTTGACACTTCCTGTCCCCCAGTCATTCAGAAGCGGCCAACCCTCCTCAAGGTGGGAGCTCCCTGCTCCGACCCTGCCCCCTGAACTCATCTTGAACCCCTGTTCCTCTCCAGTGATGCCAGGCATGGGGTCTAGGACAACGGCAATACCATTTAGACACAACCAGAAGAGCCCCTTCGAGCCTCTTCCCTCATAGACACATCCCCTGAGCATCAGTCTCAGAAAACACACTGCTGGCCTTACAAACTGAACTTCTGTATTTGTCCTTTTGGCTCTAAATGCCTGTCCCATCCCTTTGCCTTGCTAATTTGCAAACTCTTATGAATACATCAAAACCCAGCATACATGTCATCCTCTCCGTAAAGCTCCAAAGCAGAGGGCAGAGCTTTTCTCCAGGCTCCTGAGACCTGTGCCTGAGAAGACCTGTCTTAAACCACTTTGCCAGACCTGTATCCATCAGCAGACTGAGAACTCCTGGGGACAGATACAGTTCTCATTCAGTCTTGGGTCCTCGGGGTCTAGCAAGGGGTTTGAAACAAAGGGTGACATCTTTGTTCAACAGAACAGACTTGTAAGCTGGTATTATCAAGAAGACACTCCCAAGTTAAGCCTGATCCAGCTCACAGAAAACTGTGGAAGAGTCCATGAAGCATGAAGAGCCCCCTCTTGGCCAGAACCATCTTTGCACTTTGGGATTCCAAGAGCAGTGAATGGCTTCAGATCTGGCAAAGGCAAATGCTCCTCATCAATACAGAGGATGAGGTGCCATTGGCCCAATGTTCTAGATCCAGGAAGAAGCCCCCGGGGAAGCAGGAAGTGACTTTTAGGTCTGAGTTCATGTGAGGTCGAGGGCAGGGGTTGCTTCAGATTCCCCTGATCTATGCATCCCAGTTCCTCAGCCTACCCATGGTGCACTGCCATAGAGGTAGCAGAGGGAAGCAACAACCTGGGTTTATTCACACAAAGGGCCAATGCAGAGTCAATCCAGTTGGTCCCAGAGTCACACATTGTTCTAGGCATCAGACAGCCTGTCCATCCCAGCATGCCATGGGAGACAGCGCCTAATGGAACCCAGACTGCCATGGGACCCTACTGGACAAGCTGGAAACATCCTCACGTGGTTCTACGCTGCTGCAGATCCATGTCCAGCGCCTCCTCCCCACAGTCTGCAATGGACCCAGGGTAATTCTCAGGGCCCTTGAAGAGGCACTGACTGTGAACACACAGCCATTTTCTTGGAGCCTATGTTAAGTGCCAGGCTAAATACATAAATACTAGTGGAGATATACACTGCAGAAGCCTTATGAAAACCGTATCAAACCTGCAGCTTTTACACAGTAAATTATATTGACAAGTCATTTCTATTTTTCACTTCTACTTTTCCTCCCTTTGACAAATGGGCAGTGGAATTACTGGCTGTGTTGGGGAAAATACACTCATCTTTGGAGAAGAAAAATTCATTAGCTAATCCACCTACTTGGAGAATTTATTTCCAAGGCTGAACTTTGGGGAGGTTTTATAATGAATGCCCTGACTAATGGAAGCATGAATCTGTTCCAGATGGTTAATTACTTTTTATCATTCCTTTTAATAATAGTTAAGAATAATAAGACAAGTGGTGTGAATAATGAAGACGTGGAATGAATTAAATCCAAGTATCCTGTACCCATTTCCCAAAAAAGAACAGGCTGAAGTTATACAGTCTTAAAATACCAGCTTTTAAAACTAGTGGAGGTTACAAATTATGAGCCACATAAAAGAAAGTAATTTCTGTGTTAATCAAATAATGTTCGCAGAAGTGGTCACGCAGAGGCTGCTCTGCTACTCAGCCGGGATGTTGTGGAAAGGAATCCTGCAGTATGGAGGAGCTGTGTGAAAAGGGACACTTTTACACAACTCACGCATTCCTGCTCCAAGGCTTCATGGGCTCCGTGATGGAAATCTATATCCCTCAGCACTGGGTGACAGGACCCCAACATCCTGGCTACTTCCATCTCCCTAGAACCATCCATGATACTGAGCTGTGAGATCCACTGACTAACACACGTCACATGTGCTGTTACGAAGTCTGCCATACACAGAATCATCAAATCTTGGGCCAACCGCTATGCCTTTACCCGTGCTGTCCCCAAAGCTGGCGTGCCTTTCCCAGCTCCATCACCTGAAAGCATCCTGATCAACCTCTCAGGTTCCACAGAAGAAAGAGCCCTTTTCCCTCTCACTCACTCTCCAGGGGAGACTTCTTCCCCTTCCCCTTCCCCTACATGTGTTTACCACCATGTGTGACACTCACATGTCTGTCCCAGTAAACTAAACAGCTTTGGGGTGGGCAGATGCTAACAGACTCTCTTCTGTCTCGAGGTTCCCCAGACACAACTCCATTCTTGGCACAAGATGACTAAATATTTAGCTGCATGGGTGAGTGAAACGGACAGGAATCCATTGACAAAATGCACCACTCGAGCACTGTGTGATGCTAGATTCCTCCCCACTCTCTGACATCGCCTCTCACAGCTGATGTTGGCAGTGAATGAAACCTCTCTTGGCAGAAGGCCATTGATGTATGTGCTCTCCTCGGGAAGCTCTGGTTTTAAACCAGAAACTTCCTCTGAGACCATCAACACGATGAAAGTAGCAGTGGCCGAGTCTCACCGCTGATTCCTGTTTCCAGCTGGCTAGATGACCTGGATGGAGCAAGTTAAGGACTCTGTGCTTTGATTACCTCCTCCATTTACTCTAAAGTGGGTGTCAGAGCAACTCATGGGGCTACGGGAAGAAGACACAGAATCACAGCACCAAATCCAAAACCATGGGCCTATCTAGGTTTCAGAATCAAAATACTGGGAGTTTTCAAAAGGTAGTACCTAATCTTTATATATATAAGATCTAAATTATGTGAATATTTTTGTAGTGGTAGCTATACAGTGTCACAATACATGGGATAAATAAATACCATAAATAGGCTTGTATCTACCAGATTTCTTTTGCTATAGCAAAATAACTGAGAAAAATAATTTATAACGAGAAAAGGGTTCATAGTTCTGCAAGTTCCAGTCCAAGACCAAGTTCCAGTCCAAGACCAAGTTCACCATGGCAGAGGATATGGTGGGACAAACCACTCACATCATGAGCCAGGAAGCAAAACAGAGAGAAGCCTGGACCAGGGTCCCATAATCCCCTTGAAAATAATAACCCCAATGACCTAAGGACCTCCCACTAAGCTCCACCTCTAAAAGGCCCATAGCATCTGCAAATACCACCACCTTGGGGACCAAGTCTTAAACACATTCAACATCAAAACTATAGCAAGCTTATATCTTGTTAGGGTTAAGTTTTGCTACCTTTCTATTAGATTTCAGAGTTGCAGCTAAAACATGTGGCGTATAGGCTACAATCTGACACGTTGATTCTTAGTGAGCTAAAAACAAGAAAGAGATTATTATGGGGTTTGGACCTAAAACCTCCCCCAGAAGTCTCATGCATTTGGAAGTGGAAACTGTTTGGAAGAGGCAGGTCACTGGGGTCATGACCTGGAAGGGTGCATTCTTGTCCCGGGCTCCTTCCTTGTCTCTCTGCTTCCTGGCCACCACAAGGTAAGCAGCTATTCTTCCTCCATGCCCTTCCATCATGCCATTATCTGACATGGAGCCAGATAACCGTGGATTGAATCCTTTGAACCATGAGCCAAATTAAACCTCTCCTCCTTCATACTGTGTGGGTCAGCAGTCGTGTCCCAGTAACCGGAAACTGGAAAGCTAATTGTACAAGGATAATGGGTCTGACCATAATTAATACATACAGTGGCAAGAGCATCTTCCCAGGGGATGATGTCTCATGTGGGAAGGAAAATGTTCCCTAGACATCTGAGCAACTCCAGAGGCTAGAAGAGACATCATGCCACCTTATGGTTGGGACCGATCACAGCCTGTGGCTGAACCACGCAGTTCACACGTGCCTAGGCAGTGATGGTACTGATGCTAAGGTACAATTTAATAAAACAGGCCCTGGGTGCACGAGAAAGAGGCTTAAAGATTTTTTTGCAAGGGGTGAGGGGACTGGTAAGGGAAACACAAGCCAACAACTACACAGGCCAGATCTGACAATTTCCCTCCTATTGAGAGCTTGTCTTCAACCACTCCACATGGTGAAAACGCTGACAATCTAATACAGATCCAGCAAGATAAAAAGTATTGTCAGAAAGACTATTGACATATGGGTACAGACTGGCTTCCATTAACAGTAACACTCACCTTAAGAATACATTATGTTTGCACCATTAGCAAGCACAGGAGGACAAGATGACATTTTTAAATGAAACGTATAGAAATGGAAGAAAAATCTCTGCAATGTTGCCAGTCATATTTAACACTGAATTAGACACAATCCTAGTAGCCTCCAAATTTCCCCCAAACTAAATGATAAACATTTGGATTCTCTTTTAAGATTCCTTACTCAATAGCAAGAGATCAGAAGACACATTGGAGAAATACTTATGCTTTCAAACTGCAGAAAACACAGCTGAATTATTACACAGAAAACAATGTGGCAAAAAAATTAAACGCACTTCTTTGTCAGCGAATACCTTTAGAAAACACGGGTGATGATTTGAGGAGAGAAACTTGAAAAAGATTCATGCAGCATCCTTGCTGTGTTCAGGGATGGAAGGTTTTCATATTTTTGCTTGTGGTTGTTTGCTAGATTCAGTCTTCATGATGACACACATAAAGTACTATTTTTATGAGTCAATTAACAAAAGATTTACAGTAGATCTACATTCTGAATTAAATGACTTCTTAAATGAAAACCTTGTTCCAGGAGGAAACTGTCTAGTGTCACTCTTGATGGAATGGCTGTTTTGCTTGAAATAAAAACAGGGTTTTGGGGCAAGGTTACAGCGATGACAGCAAAGTGGAATTCATTCATTCCATTTTTCCTGGCAAGCTACTCTAGCAAAGGGCACAAAAGACTCTAGGATAACCATCATAAAAACACAGATATTTAAAATATAGCCAGACTTCTGCAAAATATCTCTAATAAAATGGGCAGTGACCTAAATCTTCTGGAAATACCCAGAAATTTGTCAGTTTGGTCTCTGTCAAAGAACCTAAAAGTTGCATAGCCAAAAATAAATTATGCATCATTTTTTTAAGAGGTTCAAAGTGGGATGACCTGTTCTCAGAAGTTAAGTTCCTATCAAGAGAATATGGTATCCAGCAGATATTGTCAGAAAAAATAAATATGCTTAATTTGTTCCCTCCAGGTAAAGATGACATTTTAACGATGAATGAGAAAGAAATGCTTTCCAAAAACAAAACAAAAAAAACCTTGAACTATTGGAGAGGCATTTTGAAAATGGATGTTTGGAAACATTTCTGTGATTAATGATTTGTGGCTGAAAATGCTGTAATTTGATTTATAAAAGCTCAGATCTACACACTCAAAAAACTTGGAAACAAATTTTTTGAGCCTTTGAAACGTCCTCCAAATGAAGTTTCAGCAGGTTTTAAGTTCATTTGTTAAAAATATTGAAATGCAGCACCTTTCAGTTAGTTTGCAAGAGCAACTCACTGGCATCATGAGAAATGGAAATTTACTAGATGGATTTTAGCTAAAACTTTTGCATAATGCATAGATGGGATTGAAAAATGAGAATCATAATTTAGGAAGCACCACCAACTATGAACTTCTCCACTTACATCTACACATCTTTGGAGGATACCTTTAAAGCCACTGAAAGCAAAAATAAGTGAATTAAAACCAGATATATGAATAATTATATCACAAAGTACTAAATCAAGATTTAAAAATAATAAAACATACATACTAACACTGCTCTCATTGAAAATATGACTAGTAATGACATTTTAATGAAAACAAAGAGTTTCTTTACTATTGAAAGAGTATAATGAAAGCTATTTTTTAACATGGCTTATTTCATCTTTTTCACCTCACACTTTTAAATATAATCCATCAGTAAGCCCCATGTATAGACCACAAATAAGCAAATATACAGCACTGGTGTGGTATATTCAAAAATCTTTACCATCAGGAGTATGCAACCAAAAAACAGATGTGAGATCACACATTTGTAAAACAGGGAGACCACCCACACATCTTACAAGGCTAATGAGAGAAAAATAAATATGCAAATGCTTTTTAAATGAAAGACAGAGTGCTAAAGAGAGGCAAGGCATTAGACACACAACTGCAGGAGGTTTTTCGTTTTTGGGGGGTTTTTTGGTACCGGAGATCGAACTCAGGTCCTTGAGCTTCTGCAGCAGGTGGTGAAACCACTGAGCTAAATCCCCGCCTCTGCAAGAGGTATGTTTAACCCATGTAGGGAAGAATATCCACAGCAGGTGCTGTTATTTAGACAGACTTTAAGAATGCATTAGAATAGGACATGGGCTAGGAATACTATTAAGTTCTGCTTACCACAATGCATGAACTTCAAGGTATTTATTCAACTTTTATTATTTTTCTTATGACTTTATTATACAAATGTTACAGTGATGGTGGTGATTAGCAGCTACTGTTTACTAAATTCTGACTAAATGACAGAGTCAAGGGGAACATACATTACTGCTATTTCTCACAATACATCTAGAAAGAGCCAGCAAAGCAGGAAGGAAGGAGATCGTATGAGGGGGTAGCTAAGGCTGTCCACCTCCAGTCGGACCACATGGACGGGAAGCCCAACTCTACTCCCCATGACTCATCTGTGACAAGTCATTTACATTCTCTTGCCTCTCTGTGAGCACTGTTGCCACAGTGAGTGGGGATGACGGAAGGAGCTGATATACAGATAGATGAAGAACAGAGTCTGGGGAGAAGTGGTTGTTAATACCATGAAATATTATTATACCCACTGTTAAGGTTTGGATCTAAAAGCTTCCCCAAAAGTCTCATGTGTTGAGAGATGAGGCCTTCAGAAAGTCACTGAATCATGAGGGCATAATTTCATCAATGGATTAATCCACTGGGAGATCACAATTTGATGCCATTATTGGAGGTGGTGGAAAAGCTGGAGGTGATGCCTAACTAAAGGGAATGGGTCATGGGTCATGACCCTGAGGAGTATACATTGCCCGTGGTCCCTTCCTCTGTGGCTCTTTCACTCTCATTTTGCTTTCTGGCAGCCATGAATTGAGCAGCTTTGTTCTACCATACCCTTCCGCTACAATGTATTGCTCTACCTCAGGCCCACAGCCACAGAGCCAGCTAACCATAAACTGAACCCTCCAAAAGCATGAACCAAAATCAACCTTTCCTCCTGTAAGTTGATTTATGTCAGGTATTTTGTTACAGCAACAAAAAACACCCCCATTTTAAAGATGGCAAAACTGAAGTAATTCAATAATAAAGCTAGGATTTGACTTTCAGGAACATTGTAACAATAATTAAATAGCCAATTTAAAAAACTGACCTCTCCTGATTCTTCCTCAGGAATCCATTCAACTAGTCTCATTTTCGTATTTTACCGTCCAGGTCCTCTCCATATGCATATATACTTATTTCATATATAAATCATGGTGCAGACAAAGTTTTATACTTTTACTTATATCACAAAAGGCAAGTATTTCAGATGGATGCATGATTCTACATGGTAATCATAATTATAACACTTGTGAATGCATGATAGACTATTGATTCGATATATCACAATTTAAATGACTGTTCAATTTCTACCGGTCTTTCAGGTGGCTTCTAAATTCTTAGTATTAAAAGCAATGAAGCAATCAGCATTCTCATGCATGTGCTAGTTTTTCTCCTTTCAGATTGATTTTTCTAGGATAAATCCCCAAAAGGAAGATTACTAGTTCAGGGGCATGAAATAGTTTTATGGCTCATGATATGTGCTTCCAAATGACTTTCCAAATGTGTAATTCTGATTGTTCAAGGCCACCATCTAGCTGGAAGCTTTTTGGTCCAGGTGAATCTCAACAACATTTAGCAGGAGTCCAAATATATCTTTGCAAAAACATTCGAATTTCCACAATTTATGTGAGACCCCCCACAACCACCATAAATTTCTCATTTATAATGCATGATCTCTGGGCCCTTAAAAATTCCCATCTCCAGAAGCTAATGTGAAATACAAATTTCCTCACAGACTTTGCTTTAATTACCTCTAGTGTCTGCGCATCTGAGAGCCACAACATCCAAATACCCAACCAGTTTGGTGCCTGATATGCACAGAACTACTAACCTCCAGGCTCACGACTAGGGCTGAGATGTAGCTCAGTGGTGCAATCCTTGGCTAGCACATGCAAAGCCCTAGGTCTGTCTGCCAGCCACAACACACACATGCACAAGAAGAGAGACCAGAATTAGAAACTACACACAGGGTTGGGGGGCAGGGTCCCTGGGGTCTCCACTCCTCCATGACAATGTAGCATTTCTCCAACTGCGCCCCCTGGTGCTGTCCATTCTTCTGCCTGTGTCCTCCTTTCCAAACAGCCCAAGGACAGTGGATATGACTGGAATGCCACAGGGACTGTGGATTACTTCATACCTGTCCCCCCTTCACACCCATGGGTGACAGTCAGTGTAAAATAAAAATGGAAACTGCAGTCTGCCTCCCCCAAATCAAGATGGTTTTTAAAATAGTCTGTCTTTTTAGGACACATTCTGAGTATAGCCCCCACAGAATCTTCCCACTTAGTACTTATCATGTGTTGGGTTGGAAAAACCCACAGATTTTGGTCTCATCATTGGTCAGTGATGACAAAGGAGCCACAGAAAAAGTGGGTGGAAGACAGGGGTGTATGGGTGCTCAAGAATTAGGATATAATTATTGAACTGTTTCTTATCTAGGAGCCAATAAAAAACACAAATATCATGGGGCATTTGACAAGGTGTCCACGGTGTGAGCATGTGACACAGATTAATTGCTTTTCCTTAGAAACAGCCTTTATTTAGAAATAGCCATCAGTCCTCCCCAAAAGACCAGTAGTTATTTAGTTGACTTCTAATACAAGTCTCAGGGACCCCAGGGATCCAGTTACGGCCTTCATTCAGGGACAGTGCTCTGTCTTTTATTCCACATCACCAGCCCAAGAGGTCAGCACTTTGGTCACCCCATTTTACAGGTGGGGATAAAGGGCCTGGGTGACCTGGTGTCTCAGTCACTTTTCTCATCACTGAGACACAACAGACAATACCTGCAAATCAAAGGAGGACAGGTTTATTTTGGCTTGTGGTTTGTAGAAGTTTTGGTCCCTGGTCCACTAGTTCCAAGGCAAGGCAGCATGGAGGAGAAGAAGCTGCTTGCCTCATGGTGGGGGGGGGGGAGTAAAGGGATGAATGGGGGGGCAGGTGCACCCTTCCAGGCCACACCCCCAGTGACCACCTCTTCCAACCAGGCCCTACCTCCTAAGAACACAGCCATAAACTCATCTGTGGACTAATCCACCCATGAGTATCACACACCCATGATCCAATCACCTCCCAAAGCCCAGCCTATGATCACACACAGCTTTGGGGGGAATCTAGACAGAAACCAGAACACTCGCTCAAGGTCACACAGCTAATAAAGGGCAGGGCCCAGGCTCAACTTAGACCTGTGTTGATCCCAGAAACCCAGCTCCTGATCAGCTCTTTGACTCCCTTGCAAGAATTGGTCCTAGAAGAATGAAAGAACCATGACCCCAAATGATACACTGTGAGGTGGATTCAACCCTGGGAATCGCTGATGTGCTTTGGTACTCCATCAAACCCTGTAAGCCAGTGGCAGGCTTTCTCTATGATGATAGCAGACCCCTTCCTAAGGAAGGTACAGCAAACACTCCCAGGAGCCCTGCACCTCTACCTCTGTTCCTCAAATCTCAAGCTAATTTCTTGCATCAGTCACCTACATCTCACAACTTCACCCCACTGCAATCTGGCTTCCATGAACCCTTATTCCTGCTAACAACACCATGACCTCTGAATCATCCAATTCAACAGAGATGTCTTGGTCTTTACAGGAATGGACACTGTTCATTTTGTACGAGTTTGGACACTTTTTACCATCCCTTCCTGAAAAATCTGCCTCCTAATATACTTTGCATAGGGCCTTGAAGGGGGAAAATAAGGCTAAGATAATATAATGTGACAGGACAAAGACTTCTGCTTGCTAGAAAGATCTCTGGCACAGTTAAGCCTATTGGACATGTGTGAGAACAGAGCATGTGTGCAGTGGGATGGCCCAAGGAAGGGCAGCAGAGACTGAAGTCGATGCAGGTGGGCTGGAGGGGGATCTAGGATATTCTTCCCAACTCTAAGATCCTACTGGCC
The DNA here is from genome assembly GCF_053883595.1 of Heterocephalus glaber. Lineage (NCBI taxonomy): Eukaryota > Metazoa > Chordata > Mammalia > Rodentia > Bathyergidae > Heterocephalus > Heterocephalus glaber. The sequence continues at coordinate 17,642,286 of NW_028258381.1, forward strand.
TCAGTGTTCAAGGCCACAGCCCGAAGCAGGAAGCCAGAACTCATGTGGTCAGCACGCACATCTTTACTTGGGGTGGTGATTTGCTCAACCTTAAGAGCCAATGAACACTGAGTGCCTCCTGTGTAAGGTCCAGTAACAGGCACCCAGGAGACACAAAGGGCTATGAGCTAGGACACACGTTCTGCTGTTTGTGACAGAGACCTGAAATGATACTGGCTCAAAGAAAGCAGGTGACAGTCACGTGTGTGTGTGTGTGTGTGTGTGTGTGTGTGTTTTTTACTGGGGATTGAACCCAGAGCCTTCACACTGAGCCACATTCCCAGCACCACCACCACCACCCCACTTTTTCTATATTGAAACACGGTCTCACTAGGTGACTAAGTTGCCCTGGCTGGGCTCAAACTTGTGAACCTCCTGTCCCAGCCTCCCAGACTGCTGGGATTAAAAGCCTATGCCACCATGCTCAGCTTCATGTGGGCAGTCTTACTTGGCAAATCCCCAGGGAGCCTGTGTTAGTCAGCTTTCTGTTATGGTAACAAATTACCTGAGACAATCAACTTATAAAGAGGATATGTTTGCTCTGGCTTATGATTTCAGAGGTTCAGTCTGAGGTCATTTGGCCCTATTGCTTTTGGCCCTGAAGTGACCAGAGTGTGTGATGGAACAAGTTGCTCACTCACAGCCAGGGTGTAAAACAAAGAGGAAGAAGAATGGGCTGGAGCCCCACAATCCCTTTCAAGGATGTGCTCTTGATGACTACCTCAGTCACTTTCCTGTTGCCGGGACAAAATATTCAACACCTACAACTTAGAGGAGAGGTTTATTTTGGCTTTGTGGTTTTAGAGGATTCAGTCTATAGTTTCTGGCTCCAAGGCAGGGAGGGCATGGCATGGTGGAAGGGAATGGCTGCTTACATCATGGAGGTCAGGAAGCAGAGAAAGTAGGAGCCAGGGAGGAAGACCATCCAGGTCAGAACCTCAGTGAACAGACTCCACCTCTTAACAGCACATTCAGCTCTGAACACTTCGGTGGATCAATCCACTGATGAGTATGGTGTCCCCAAGATCCTGTCATCTTCCGTACACACAAGGCTTTTGGGATACACTTTAGATCTAAACTATAGCAATGACCTAAGTCCTCCTACCAGGTCTCTGGAAGGTTCCATCATTTCCCAATTGTGCCATGGGTGGGGGCCATGCCTTTAACACATGGGCCTGTAGAAGACACTTTTCCCAACCATTTTAGGCCCCTCTCCCCCTAGGTTGTCTTCTGCCTCCTGGTCAAGTTGGATTCCAACTGCGTCTGTGTTCCAGTCAATGGAAAGAGGGAAAGTGAAAGGGAGAGCAATCTCCTTGCCTTTAACAGGGAGACCACAAACAGCACTCAGCATTTCTGTTCACTGGTTCACACCCCATAAGTTCACATCCCTGGAAATGTGGTCTTTTCCTGGGCAGCCAGGTGCACAGTACAGACTCTGTCTCTAGAGAAGATGGGGGGAAGGGGTTGTCTCAAAAGCAGAGACAGCTAACAAATCCTTGTTACAGACCAAGAAAAAACAAAAGGAAGAGGACCCTGTCCCCAAGGAGCATACCCAAACAGTTCTACTATCAAGGCTATAACCAGCTCAGGGAAACCATGGGAAGAGAAAAGATGATCAGGCAAAGAATCACCCAAGGATGGTGGTCTCTGGCCATGTTTGAATTTTAGAATATGCTAGGTACTTTGGGGAAACAAGCCCTTCCAAAGAACTAACAGAGAATACCACCACTGACAGAGTAAGCTGAGAGTCAAGGAAACAGACTGCTTGATCTGCAAAATCCCACTAGAAAGTGGCTCTGATATCTGAGATTCTGTCTTACCTAAATACAACTTAAGTTGCCTTCGTCACACTGAGGCAGCTGGGGCAGCATGTAGATTTCTATTCCAGACTCCTCCCTGGGCTGTGCAGTAACTACTTGATAATGATCCAAAAGAGTTAAATGTTCTTTAAACACTTCATCCTCTGAGTAGAAAATGTCACTTTTATGCAACCAGGAGCCATTCTTTCCTTTCAATATATCTGAGATTTCTAGAAATACTCAAACTTAAGAAAACTGAGTTCTAACTTCCAGTAAGTCTGATGTAATCTAGGACAGAGACAATAGCTTATTTTTAATAAGATTTGCAAACAACCACCTCCTCTTACTCTAAAGTCACTTATCACTTTGTTCTTGAAGAGTAATCGTGTTAAAGCCATTTTTCCAGTGACACTCAGGATTTCCTAAGTAGATGGTTTAAATTTCAAAGTGTGAGCTGTGGAAGTTATTTTTAAACCTGTTTCCAGAGCCTCATCACCCGGCCCAGCTTGTCTGTGTTCCCAGTTTGAGGCCTGGGGTGAAACCACTTCTGGGCTCTGCTTCTCTGAGCTGCTGCCTGTGGCAGCTCTGTACTGTGGAACAAAGGCCATGGATTAAGGTATCTCTGGGCCTTCTTGGTGCCACTTCACACAAGGGCTTCTCTGTGCATGGAAGGGAATGAACTTCTACATCCGTTATCTCCTGCTCCATAACTTAATTCCAATTCATTAGGTAAAACAATATTTATTATCTCACTGTTTCTAAGAGTCAGAAATCTGGGCAGATTGTAGCTTGGTGTCTCCAGCTCATTCAACTGCAACTGAGCTGTGGCTGGGGTGTAGTCACTGGTGAAGGCTCAGCTTGGGGTTGGGGGGGGTGGCATTGGCTTCTGGCCCCATGCACACGGCTGCTGCCAGGTGGGCACCCTTGCCATACGGGACTTTCACAGGAACATAGCAAGGCGTGGCAGCCAGGTTCTCCCAAGTGAGTGGGGTGAGAAAAACAGGAAGACAGAACACACCTGAGATGGAAGCCACAGTCTTTTCATGACCTAGATTCCACAGTGTCACGTACCACCACCACCGTTCACAGAATGTGTCCAGTCCTACACACACTGAAGTGGAGATTAACCAGGATTCCTTAGATTAATGGGAGGCCACCTCACAGGCTGCCACTACAATGTCCTGTGATGAGATGGGTGGCCTTTGAGGAGAGATATCATTTCAATTCTATGGGGGAAAACAAAACCCAGAATCCAAGAGATTCACGGGGCTGCATAAGCTGTAGTCCCCCAGCTTTTAATATCTAACCCATTGATAGATAAACACTGACTGTAGCTAGATGCCAATGAGACAGGTCCTTCTCCCCACTTGTCATGTTCCCTGGCTCCTACCCCAGACTCAGAGTCACCTCCCTGATTGGCATGTGCTATGGTTTATACCTAGATGTCGCTCCAAAGCCTTGTGCACTCAGAAGTGGGGCTTGTGGAATGTGACTGGACTATGGGGGGGGTGCCATAGTTAAATGTGCTGTTAGGAGGTGGGGTCTGGTCAGGAAAGGTGGTCACTGCATCTCCCTCCCTGGATCCTCCTTTTTCGCTCTGCTTCCTGGCCACCATGATGTGAGCACCTTTCCTCCGTCAGGCCCTTCCACCATGTCCTTCCTACCTTGAAGCCAGCCAGCTATGAATTAAAAAGGTAAGCCAAAATAAACCTTTCCTCCTTTAGGTGGGTGCCATATGATGAGAACGTGATTTAAGACAGCATAGTAGAGAACAAGGTGACTGCTCTTGGTTGGGCCCCTTGGGTGCTCTCTTGCTGCCCTCTGAGAGGGCACAGCCTATCTGCCCTCTGCCATGTGTAATCTGCGGGGTTCTATAGGGAAGCTGTCCAGCCCTGGCTGTGTTTAGTGGATAAATTTAATTGTGGGGTAAATTAGTAGGAAGCCCATTGTGGCCAAAGATCTAAGACACACCCTCCAGGCCACCTTTTAACAAGGCAGAAATTCTTTCCCCCATTGGCCTGATTCCTGAGCGCATTTCTCATAATTTTAAACTCTGGAGGGGTAGAAAAGGCTGCCTGTACTGTCTCCCCTCACATATAGTCCTACTCATCTAGTCTCCACTCCTGTTGCATAAATAAGTAAACTAAGGCACTAAGAAACAGGAGCAGAGCATGGATAAACTCCCCCAAGAAATCCCCAAAGATCTATTTAGCTTATTTATTGAGCACTTACTATATTCTAAGCTTTGTGCTGTAGTCTGATTCTTATTCCAAACATTTCCACATTCTGTCCTAGGCACATATCTTCACTCCTGTGAGCATCAGTTTCTTCATCTTGAAAATGAGTATCAAGCGAAAGGATGCACAAGAAGAATGGACACAGAAAAAGGGGAAACTATATGCAATGGAGTATTACTCAGCCATAAAGAAGGATAAACTTGAGTCATTTGTAAGAAAATGGATGCACCTTGAGATCATAATGTTAAGTGAAACAAATCAAACACACAAGCATAAATACTACATGGTTTCTCCTACAAGAGAAACCCAAAGTATAGATAACATAACGAGCAAAATCAAGGCTGGATAACAGGAGGCAGTGAGACAGATCTTTTTGCAAATGGGAAAAGGACCAAGAGATGGAGGGGAGGGAAAAAAGAAGAGGAAGTAAGAAAATGAAGATGTGTTGTGTACTCCAGCTCCACACAAGGAGGGCAATCACCGTGTGCTGCAAGCATGCACTAGTAAAAAAGTTAAAATAAAAAGGGTGTCCATTGGGTTGGTGTACACAGTGAGCTGCAAATGTCAGTTCCTCCTCTTACCCAAAGGTTTATGGGGGAAATCCTATTTGGGTTCCATCCAGACAGAGACAATATGGCCACTTTTTTCATGGCAGTTTAAGACAGATACAATTTGCCTTCGATTTATGAATCTAAGCATTTTTGTTCCACTCTTGTGACTTACGAATTCACCTCCCACTCTCTGCTCCTTACCTCCCACCCCCAAAATTACAAGTGTGTCTGTGGCATCAACAGAGGGCAGAGATTCCCTGGGAGTTCTGGCAAGCACCACATGAAATCTGGCCAGGGCAGTAACAAACCGAGACAAAGAATGCAAGCAACTCCCCCAAGGATGCTCAGCAAGCACGAGCAGAGACAAAAATAGAGCAGAGTATGGATCATTTCCTCCACAGCCTGGCTTTCTTCGCTCCTCTTTCTGATGGCTAAGGTTATTATTTTCTCCCAGCACGACCAGCCACAGTGGCAGCAGGTGTGGCCTTGGTGAACCCCCGCGGAAGAGCAGAGGGAAGTCAAGGGCAGCGGCCCCGCTGAGGGCTGGCCTGGATTCCGTGTTTCTTGTCATCGCTGCTGTTGTCATGGATCAGATCAGCGGTACAGCCTGGAGGTTTCATCCCCGACACCAGAGTGCCTGGTGGCAGAGGGACAACATCAGCCACCAAGGTGAGACTGTAAGAGCTTGGGACAAAGAGCACAATTCCGCACACACGGGATGTGAGCTTTACAGAGCCCTAAAAAGTGTCCCAACAAGAAGCATGGTGTAAGAGCTGTACTGCTGAAATCAGCGGCCCTGGGCCCTTAGCCCTCAGAAATACAGCCTGCCTCCCAGCACATGAAGCTCCTGTTTTCCTAACTTGGCCCTCGGGACTTGATTTCATACCATGTGTCGTGGATAATCTTGACAGTCAACCTGATTGGCCTACTGTACAACACACTGTGTGGCTCATGAGGCGGGACCTTGAGGACTAGATCTCGTCCTTAGCCCCTTCCTGTCTCATTATTGTCCCCATCCCTGCTTCCTGGATGCCATGAACCAAGCAGCTTTCTTGCGCCAGTCCCTTCCACCTGATGTCTTTGCCTTGGAGCCAGCTGACCATGGCTCACACCATGAGCCAAAATCAACCTTTCTTCCTTTCATTCATGGGTATCAAGTATTTTGTCCCAGCGATGGAAAAGTGACCAATACATCACTAGAAAGTAATGAAGCTCTTATCCCCTTATATCAGTGAGAATGAGTTTGTCAGAAGATTTGTGGATTTTCTCTCTTTCTCATTCCTTTTATTTTTTTAAGTACTGGAGATTGAACCCAGGGCTTTCATGTTGAGCTACATTTCCAGCCCTTTCTAAATCTCTTTTTTTATTATTAAGTCATTCCGGCTGCTCTTGAACTTGGTATCCTCCTGCCTCAGCCTCAGCAGATTGTTAGAGGGTATATGAGAGGACTGAGAACCAGGTGGAAGGAAGGGTCACCCTAGAGGGGGTGGAGGGACTCAGCAGAGGAAAATGCTCTTCCTGACAGCCCTGTGCTGGGCCTGTGTGAGCCAGACCACAGCCCAGACTCAACACAAGTTTGTTTTCAGTTGGAGTAAGAGCTCCTTTCCATCACTGTGAGCCTGAACGCAGTGACAGGAGGTTGATAAAAGCCTGACTTTTCAGTAAATATGGGGGAAAATATCTGATGACACTTTGTCTCATTTTTCCATGTCTTCTGGGTGCAGAAAAACTAATTCAGTACAACTGCAGTTCGGTCAAAGGCTTTCTTCCCTTCTCTCTCCCCCTTCCAGCTCTGGACAAAGATTTCTCATTTCATACATCATTTATTCCGGCAGTAATTCCATCCAAGTCACTCCGGGTCCTTAGCAAACAGAAACAGCAAAATGAAGTGCTATTGTGATGCTAAGACCAGAAATGCTGGGAAATGGAAGCTTTGGGGCAGGAAAGTCACCAACCCTGGACAGAGGATCTTATTCACTCCTGCAGGCCAAACCTAAACTGCGCAGGCTGAATGTTTTATCCTTGAGATCAAAATCAAACTTTCAATGTCCCTTAAACAGGCAGGAGATTCAGCAGTCACCAGGCATAAGAAGACAGAGGAGAAAAAACATTGAACTCCAGCCTACCAGGTACACACAGAAGGGACCCCCCCCAGTCCCCAGCCAGGAACCCAAACCCCTCATACTGAAGTCTGTCTCCACAAGGGAAATGAAGAAATCCAGCTCAATAAGTGTTTTATCATAGCAGAAAGCTCCAGAAAAACACAGTGAACTACTGGCATGGATGAAGCCAAGATTAGTTTGTAGGACTTACAACTTACTGTCCCTCTTCACCCTGTCCCTGGCCTCCTCACTGGGCCTGTCCTCCAAGGATAAAAGTAATGTCAGCATAGTGGAGCTGAGCCCCTCTAGATCTGCTGAATCCAAGTTGCTGGGGAAAGTGGACCCAGAAATCTGCACTGTAAACAGCTTCCAAGAAATTCCTAAGTTTGAGACCAACCTTATTAGAGCTTCCTGGAACAAACAGCAAAGAAGCCATTTAGTCCCACGTGAGAGAGATGAAATTTCAAACTTCCCTTCATGGGGCTCATCGATGATCATGAATTGGGAAGGCAAAATTAGAAGTTGTGATCAGTCTAAGGGGAGAGGGACCGATTTATAAATGTTAATGGATTTCTTACCATCGTTTTCTCTGGTTCCCAACCTGGAAGGCTCCTTGGGACACAGCTGGTTCTCATTGGAGGAGATTTGAGACAGTAGGTCTAGCATCGAGCCCCAAAATCATGTTTCTAAGACATTTCCCAGTACTGCTGATCATGCTGGTCCAGGGAACACACACAGTGCCCTGTCCCTTGTGACTCCTAACATACTCATGTGGGCGGCATGCACAACCAGAAACACAGCATTCGAAACACACTGGATGCCCACCTGGCTCTATGGCAGGGTCTGTGGCTCCTGACAAAGATTTCACACACCACGCTTCTGTTAGCTCCACTGCACCAGCACTACTGGCTACCCAACATGTCCTCATCCCTTGTCATTCCAACTTCCTCAGCAAGTAATGGTGGCCATGTGACCCAATTCTGACCAAAAGGATAAAGGAAAAGTTTGCTGGTGAGGGAGGAGGAGAAAGCTGATGTTCATGACAATGGTGCTAACTTCCCTCCTCTTTTTTGAATGTGTACAACATGCCTAGAGCTGTGGCAGCCTCCTTGTAGCCCTGAGGGAAGCCCTGACATTGGCCTTCTGATCCCACACAACAGCAGCCCCTTTCCAAATCCTTAGTTATAAGTGAAATAAAACCCTAGTTAACTTACTGTCAGCAAGTTTTCTGTTTCTTGGGCCAAAAGCATTCTTAACTGATGTACAACTCCCCACTTCAATGTCAACCAGTTATCTGGTGATGCGGGCATTTTGTCTCATGGGGAAGTGCAGGTGCTCTGGGCAGAAGAAGCAGTAATAATGCAGGAGAAGACACCCTTTGCCTTCCCTGTTCCAGCCCCAATACCCTCCATCCTCTTCCCCTTTACCCATCAGGCCCCTCTTTCATGGCTCTTCCCCTCCTCAGCCTCTGACTTCCATTCAGTGGGGTCTGCTCTGAGGTCAGGCCATGCAAACAAGCCCAGCTCGCCTCTGGCTCAGTCAGGCTGAGCCCCTCAGAGATGCAGGCTGCTACTCCTCACTGTCTTATCACTGTCCCAGCAGCCGTGAGTGACCCTGGTGGGACTCTGCCCTGCCCTGACACAGCCTGCCACACACAGAGTGAAAACCAAGGTGTTGGGTCAATTCCGTGACTTCTCATAGGGCCCAGATGTGACCAGGGCACAGCCACAAGCACAGGCTTAATGCTTGCTGGGTTGAGTTGGGACCCTGTGGCCCATTTGAGTCATCTTGTACCAGTCTGACAGGGACTTCGGGGTGGCGGGGACAGCTGGGAGACCTCTCCACAGGGAGAACAGGAATGCATGATGAATGTCTCTTATGGTTTGGACCTAAAATGGCCCCAAAGTGTCTGTGTTTGGAAGGTTCTGAGAGCACTAAAGCTGAACTGCTGTGAGCAAGTAAGATCTGGTTGGAAGAAGCTAGTCACTGGGGATGTGACCTGGAAGGGTTTTCTCCCTCCCTAGGTGCTCCCTTCTCTTTCTACTTCTGTCCACCATGAAGACAGCAGCTTTCCTCCACTCAGGCCCTTCCACCATGGCACCAACAGCCAACCATGAAAGGGCTGAAACCTCTAAAACAGGAGCCAAGATAAGCCTCTCCTCCTTTAAGTTTCAGGTATTGGGTATCTTGTCCCAGCAAGGAAGAAAGTGACTAAGACAGTGTCCTCATTTCCCTTGTTTGACCTCACTCTTTGGACCCACTGGCTACAAAAGAGCAAAGCTCACAACATGGCCTGAGGCCAAATGGCGTGGCCTTAGCTGTTCCCCTGCTCTATGCCTGAGCAAAGAGCCAGGAACTGCTCAGAGAGATGACTCAGAAATCCAGACTGGGACAGTCCTCCCCTGGCCCAAGGCCACTCAGGCCAATGTCAGCCCGTACACACAGGCAGAAGGGTCTCCAGGGAATCCAGGCCAGTTAACAACTCAGGCCAGGGGAGCATGGAGGCAGGCAGCACTGAGTCTTCGCGCTTCTCTTGGTCCTCTGCCTATGACTGCAAAATGGCTACATGGCCTCCAAGAACCACATCCTCACATGCCAACACCCAGAGCAGAAAAGAGAGGGAAGCATGGAAGGTCCTTTCCTCACATCTCTCTGTCAGGGAAGGAGGCATCTCCCAGACGCCCACTGCTGCCCTGCCCTTCACTTCTGTGGCCAGACCTGATCCTCGTCGCTCGGTGACCCAGATGAGGGGAAATGGACTGCAATACAGATATAGGTTGAGCACCTCTAATCCGAATATCTGAAATCAGAGATGCTCCAAAATCCAGAACTTCTTGAGTGCCAACATGATGTCATGAGTGGAAAATCCCATCCCTGACCTAATATGTCACATGCAAAGTGCAAGCACACTAAAAATAGTGTATTAAGCTCCCTTTAGGCTAGGTATAAAGTACAGGGGAAACATAAATGAATTTTGCCTTTAGACTCGGGTCCTACTCCCAAAACTCTCATTATATATACACAAATACTCTAAAATACAAAAAGAAAATCTCTCAGCACTTTGGATATGGGATGCTATGCCTGTACTGGCCAAGAAGGATCAAACTGAGGCTTTTCCAGGAAGAAAGGATACTGTAGGCTGAATAGTGGATGCCCAAAGATAGGGGAAAGAGGGTCCATGCAGGAGCAGTTAAGTTGGGGAGCCAAAACCAGAGGATTCACATGGGCCCTAGTGCAATCCCAAGTGTCCCTCTAAGAAGGAGAAGGAGGGGATTCAACAGGGACACAATGAGAAGGAAGCTGAGGACTGGGGATTTTGCCCGGTGGCGCCATGGCTGCCTCACAAGTGCAAGGTCCTGAGTTCGATCCCTGGTACTGAAAAAAAAAAGAAAAAGAAGGGAGAGGGAGACAGAGCAGACACTTCAAGATGCTGAGATTGAAGACTGCAGTGACGTAACAAGTCACAGCTACCAGAGGCTGGAAGAGACAAGGAGGGGACCCTCCTCTAGAGCCTCCATAGGGAGCATGGCCCTGTGGACACCATAACCTGAGCCCCGTGGTACTGACCTGGGATTTCTGCCCTGCAAACAGTGAAAGAATAAATTTGTTTTAAGCCACTGTTTGTGGTCGTTTGTTACAGTGACCACAGAAAACAAAAGGGCAATGGCTCTTAGATTAGAAAGCAGCTGTGTAGGTCTCAGATTCCTTCACTGAGACTGCTGGGGGTGGGCACATTTTCACCTCATTCCCTGATATACACATCTCTTTCTCTCTCTCTCTCTCTCTCTCTCATACACACACACACACACACACACACACACACACACACACACACACAGGCGCACGTGCCAAGCAAGGCCCTCCCAATTCTTTGTCCAGCTAAACCCTGAAGATGGGCCATGAAACTAATAGCAAGCCTAGGTGGTCTAGGGCCACTCTCTTTTCTACCAAGCTGAATAATTCCCACTGATACCAGAAAGAGGACCCATGGAATAAGATGGCCAAGGAGCCACCATCATGGTGACTCTCAGCATGAGGCTCCAGGCTCGCCAGGGCCAGCAGAGTCATGCCCTGCGTCTTCCTTAACCCCCATCCTGGAAAGAGGACTCTCTCAGACTCACTGAGCCAAGCACAGAATGCTTCCATTCGATGTGCTTTTCAGCAAATCACTCATAAAAAATTCATGGCTGCAGCTAACCCTCATTAGAATGTGTTTCATTAAATTAAAACATCAATCCCAGAAATATATGTTTGCTTAACGGGCAGAAATGATTTGAGGACCTCATGTTGCATACCATCAAATCAAATCAAATGGTGGGAGCCAATGTAATGAAGCCATTGGGCAAAAGGGGCAGGAGGGATGACAGGAGGCCCCTGCCAAAGAAATATAATCATAGTTTACAAAAGAGCCGAATGCATCCAAATTGTGTGTCCATGGAAAGCAGCAGAAAAGGGGCAAGAAATATGGTCCAACAGGGCATCCAAAGGAAGCAGATAGGGCAGGCTCCCGCAAGCTAGCCTCTTCCCAGGACAGCCCCAGGAACCAGGAACCTTCCCACCCAACCTCCAGGCTCTCTCTCATGAAGGCTTGGGCTGCAGGTTCTGAGGAGGACTCACAAACTACAGGGGACAGCACTGACCTTCCACTGGCTTCCTTTCTTTCCAAAACTGTGTGTTTCCCTTGGAATGCAACCCCAGAGAGAGACAGACTGTCAGCCTAGGAAAGGTGTAAAGTCAACTTCACAACTTCACCAAAGGAGACCTAACAGGACCCTGGAGCCTTTCTGAGGATGTCTTCTTTAGTTTATAAAGTGCACTCAGGTATAGAAAGTGAATGTTTAAATAAAATTTTGATCACAGTAAAAAAGACATCCCCATGAATCCCTTTCAAAATACCCCGCCTTGCTTCAAACACACATATCCCACTGTTCTTGCCACTTTCTAGACGTTCTCGTTCATGAGTGTCTTTAGTTGTGCTCTTGTGGCTGCCTTGATGTCCTGAATCAATTCAAAAGGTTTACTGTAATGTCTGTCAAATGAAAACATAATGGTGTGTCCTCATGCACCTTATTCGCCAGACCTGGCACTGTACAACTTCTGGCTCTTCTTCAAAGTCAAAATGAGCCATGAAAGGGAAATGTTTTGGATCGATTCAGGACATTCAGGACAGTACTCAGGAAAGCAGACTTTCAGAACTGCTTCAGAAAGTAGCAAGAATGTTGGGTTAAGTGTGTTCCAAGTGAGTGGGAGTACTTGGAGGGGGATTAATAGTCATACGTCTTTTGCTGTGATAAACCTTTTTAAAAATTTAAATGTTCACTGTAATTTTCAGACACACCTCACATGATCTCATTTGTCACTATGCTACTCCAAAGTAGAGGAAGCCAGCTTCTTCATGCCCTGAACACAGGACTGATTCAGCCCAGATCACAGAGATAGGAAATGAAGCTGCGAAGCCAGAATCCAGGCCCTCTTCTTTTCATGTTCCCCTCTGCTCTGCCAAAGCCCTGCCAACACCAGGGCTCCTGAGCCAGCCCCTGGGAAGGACAAGACAGGGCCTTTCAGTCTGGTTTCTGCTGCCAAAAGGAGATCCCTGAGACTGCGTGATTTCTTTTTTTTTTTCCCATTGAGTTTATTAGGTATAAAATACAGTTACATTCATAATTGGGCTCTTGTACCTTTACATGATGTATCTTGGTTCTTATTTTTCCCCTTTCCCTGCCCTCCCTTCACCCCCTCCACGCTTCCTTATTTTCAAAGACTTTGTTTACATTTTTTCCCTTTTCTCATATTTTTCTTTTCCCTTCTCGCCTTTCCCCTACCTCTCCCAATTCCCCTACTCCTTTAGACCTTTTCTTCCTATTACACAATATCAACTATACATTGTTTTAATTACACTATCAAAATTTAGAGGACATTACCACAGATTTTACAGAATTTAAAAGGATATAGAAAGCATATTACAAAAATCTTTTTTGAAATAAATTTGACAACTTCTAAGAAGTACCTTGGAAGACAAATTAATGAAACTGACTCTGGAAGAAATATAAAATTTGAATAGCACCTATTAAAGAAAGTATATTCCTAGCTTGAAAACCTACCTATATGACAACAACAGGCTCATATACATTTTAACTGATGAATTATATCAAACATTTAAAGCAGAAAAAAGAAGGAACACTTCTCCCCTCATTTTAGGAAGGCAACGTGCTAATACTAAAATTGGACAAAGATAACAGAAGAAAAAAGTATAAACATAGATAAAAATTTGTTTAACAAAACAAACTATGAGAAGTCAGATCTGGCAGTGTATAGAAAGTGATTTTATTACAGGGATGAGAGTGTTGGTTCAGCATTGGAAGATCCACCCCCAAAAGTCATCATTTTAACAGAGGAAAGGAAAAAGCCATATGATCCTGTCAGTACTTACAGAAAAAGTATTGGCCTAAATTCTACAGCTCTTCATGGTCAAAGCTATCAGGAGACTAGAAGTAGAACAGAACCTTCTCAACAGATAAGACATGTACTCCATACTTCCAGCAAAAACACCTTATATGAATGGAAAAGATACAATGCTTCCTCCCTAAGGTGGGGAACAAGGGCAGATATCCCTCCTCTTCATCTGTCCATTAAACTTTGAAACATAAGCCCAAACCAAAATAGTCTGGCAATAAAAAGAAACAATTAGCATAGTATTGGCAAGGTAGAAGTAAAATCTTTTTATGTAGATGAAATGATCATTTACAGAGAAAATACTAAGAAATCTCTAGGAGCCCCAATAACTTGTATTTGAATTGAGCAGGATTAGAAAACACAAGGTATATATAAAAATTCAGGTCTATGTATACTTGCTATAAATGGAGAATTGGATATTGAAATTAGAAATTTATGTAGGAGTACAAAGGACCTAGAGAAGTAAAAAGAAAAGAAAAACAGTGTTGGAAGACATTTATTACCTAATTTTAAGACTTCTTCTAAAGCTACAGTAATCATGGCAGTGTTGGCATAAGGAAAGACATATAGATCAATGGAATAAAACAGAGAATCTAGAAATAGAACCACACATATATGGTTCACTGAGTTTTGAAAGATTATTTAACATTAACATTTTACGGAACATAAACTCAACTCAAGAGCAGAGGAAAAGATAGTGTTTTCAGCAAATGGTACTAGAACACCTGTTATCCATATGTAAAAAATTAACCTCAAACCTTTATTTCCATACATAAAAATAACTTGAAAGGATCTATGAACCTAAAAAAGGTTCATCTATGAACCTATGAAAAACTAAAAGTATAAAACTTTAAGAAGAAATTATAAGGGAAAATGTTCATGAATTTAGGGTAGGCAAGAATCTCCTAGGATACAAAAAACATGATGTATAAAAGACAAATTGATAAATGAGATTCCATCAAAATTTAGAACTTTAAAAGACATCGTTAAGAAAATGACAAGTAGTCCTTAATCAGAACATATTTATAATACATATAACCTATGACCAGAATATATAAAGAACTCTTACAGCTCATTAATAGACAACACAATTAAAAAGTAGATACAGAAGATGATAAATAGCCAGTACAGCACAAGTAAAGGTGTGCAACACTAGAATCAGAAAAATACTAATCAGTACAATAACAAGATCATATTATACACTCATTAGGGAAATAAAGTTAAAAGCTTTAAAAGAACAAATCCCAGCTTAGGTGTGAACCAGTTAGAACTTTCTAATACTGGTAATGTGAATGTAAAATGATAAAACTATTTTGGAAAACAATATAGAAATTTCTTGTATTACTGTTAAGAACCAACAGTTCTGTTCTTAAAGTTTTACTTAAGAGGAATGAAAACACATGTTCACAATAGATTTGTACATACAAGTTGACTATCCCTTATCTGAAATTCTTGGGACCAGAAGCGTTTCAGATTTTGGTTTGAAATCCACTTGATCTGCAAAGAGGATAGCTACTCCTGCTTTTTTTCGTCATGACTTTTTCTTTTTGTTGGATTCTCCCCCTTTGCGTTTAATTTCTTGTCATGCCCAGTGGATTCATTCTGCTGGGCTTTCTGAGGTTGTGATCCTCATTGTCTTTTCCTAGCATACTGTCTAAAAATTTCTGGAGTGCTGGTTTGGTATTCATGAAGTTCCTAAGGTGCTCTTTGTCATGAAAGTGTCTTATTTCTCCATCAATTTTGAAAGATAGTTTTGCAGGGTACATCAGTCTGGGTTGGAGGTTGTTTTCCTTTAGGGTTTGAAATATATCACTCCAAGTTCTTCTTGCCTTGAGGGTTTGTGTTGAGAAGTCTGCTGTGATTCTGATGGGCTTTCCTTTGTATGCAATTTGTTTCTTTTCTCTAACTGCTTGTAGAATTTTGTTCTTCTGTTGAGTTTCTGGAATCCTAACAGTTATATGCCTATGTGTAGATTTTTTTTGATCATGGCTAGTTGGAGTCCTGTATGTCTCACTTATCTGTATGTCAAGTTCTTTTCCCCTGCTTGGGAAGTTTTCTGCCATCACTTCTGTGAACAGTTTTTTTTATGTCATTTGCATTCTCTCCTGTTTCTTCACTGACTCCAATCAATCTTATGTTATTCTTCTTTGCATCATCTAGCAGCTGCTGGATTGATTTCTCGTGGTCCCTTACAATTTTAAAGAAATTTTTCTTTTCCTGGTCACTAATTGCAATCTTATCTTCTATATCTGAAATTCTGTCCTTACATTGGTTCATTCTGCTGTGTCAGCTTTCAATGGAGTTTTTAATCTCCTGGGAATCTGTTTGCATCTGTTTTATGGATTCCATTTGTTTCCTATGTTGGCATTCCATCATATTCCCCAGCTCCTCTATTTTTTTTAATCTGTATCCTCTCTAGATTTATTAATCATGTCTTGCACTATGGGCACAATCTCCATTGTTATCTGAGAAATTATTTCTGATTTCATTTTTTCCAGATTCTCTTTTGTTGCCAGTTCAGGGAGTCCAGGTGGTTGAGTATCAGAGTATTCCATCTCATTTCCCTTTGGGGTTGCTTTAGGTGATCTGGAAGTCTGGTTTTGTGACTTGTTTATGTGTCTTTTCATTTTGACAGGGTGGGTGGGGGTGAGGGGGTGCTGCTGGCACCCAAGCAGCTCACCTCCTCTGTGCTGGGAGTAGGAGTAGGTTGGCCTGGAAGCCTCCTACTCTGCACTAGGAGCTGCGGCATGTTGACCTGGATGCCTCCTCTGCACTGGGAGCTGTAGCATGCCGACCAGGAAGCCTCCTCTTCGAGGGCAACCGTGTGATTTCTATAGAAGGGGGTTTACTGGGGCTCATGGTTGTGCAGGCTGGGAAGTCCAAGATCCAGGGAATTGCACTTGATGAGAGCATCATGCTGCTTCAGCTCACAGCAGAAAGTGGAAGAGGAAGCAGGGATGTGGGAAAGAGACCACACAGGAGGCACTGCCTTGCTTCCTAACAACTCACTCTTAAGGGACCTCATCCAGTCTCACAAGTGCAAGAAGAATCCTCTCCCCTGTGACCCAAACACTTGCCACATGGTCCCACCTCCCAACACTGCCACCTGGGGACCAAGCTGCCACATAAGCCGTGATGGAGACAAACCTTATTCAGATCAAAGCAAGGTGGTAGGAACAGTATCCAAATCACAGATCCTGACACCTTAATTCTGCATAAAATAATTATTAAATTATTATTTAAGATCCCAGAGATGAGAACAGGTACCACATAGCTAATTATTTTTTAAATTCATTTTATGAATATTTTACTCATAAGTAATATTAATTTGACTTACCAAAATTTAAAGTAATTAAAGGACAAAAATATCTATAATATAACCTCTTTTTATACTCATATAGATATACATAACATTTTACAAAATGCCATACTTTACTTACTGTGACATAACCTGCTTTCACTGGAGCGTAATAGTGTACCATAAACATCATTTCATGCCAAATATACACATTAATATCACTGTTTAATGGCTGCCTAGTATGCCAATGCAAGAATGTGTCATAATTCATTTAACCAATTGCCCATTATTGGTCATTTACGCCAGACCCAATTTTCTTGGATAATAAGAACACTGCACCAACCCTCTGGCAAATTTCTTCCCTATGTACACACAACTGTCTCCTTCTTGCTTTCAGATAATTTCCTAAGACAAAATTCTTGGTCAAAAGGCAAGCTGTGTTTTCTACTGCAACAAGACATCTCAGGAAATTTCTAGGTAACACAGTGTGGGCCTGCTCTGTGTGAAAAGTAACACGCAGCCCTATTTATTGACTGGACTTAATTGGCATTTCTAACGAAGATAAGTCCCAAGGCACTGGGTTTACAGCCTCAAACATCTCAGATGTCAAAGAAGCAGATCCCAAAGTAATTGTTGCCGTCATTAAACACCTGAAAGCTCACACCAGCCTGGAAGCAGAAAATAAGATGTATTTGCTGCAAAATATTTGCAGATCTCGACTGCATACTCTGCCTGAAAATTTAAGGTAGTAATGCGCCATTTTGATAAGAAAGAACCTATATTAGGAACCAAGGTGCCAGAAAAACCAATATAAATTGGCTTCAATAATAAAGGGAGTATTTTGGTTCATGAGTGGGATGTCTAACAGGAGGCTGCAAGAGGCTCCTACAGCAGTGACTCAAACAAAGCCCCAAGGAGGATTTTTTTGTTTTCTCTTTCAGCACAGGCTGGCTATACTCCCAGGCTCCACACAGACCTGAGAGCAGTGCCAGTCTCTCAACTCCCAGTGGCAAAACAGCTCCAGCCGTTCCAGACGTGATGTTTCAGAACATGTCATCCTCCAAGGAAACAGAGAACTTTTCTTCTACTGCTTCAAGAGAAGAAAGAGAAAGATTCTCCTTTCCAAAAAAAGGCTGTTTTTTAAAAATTATCTTAGTCCATTTTTTGTTGCTATAATAAAATACCTGAGACTGGTTCATTTATAAGGAAATATTACTCAGTTTTCCATCACTGTGACAAATACTGAAGATAAGCTAACTTACAAAGAGGAAAGGTCTGTTTTGGCTCACAGTTTCAGAGGTTTAGTATATGGCTGGGTTTTTTACTCCACAGAATATCATGGCAGGGCATTGTGGTAGCAGAGGTCTGTTCAACTCATGGTGGCCAGGAACCAAAGAGCAAGAGAGAAATGGGCTGGAGTCCTAATATCTCCTTCAAGGGCACACCCCCAATGGACCTATCTTTTTCCTACTAGGCCCCACCTCCTCAAGGTTCCACCTCCCCCAAATAGCACTACTGAGGACCAGTCCTTTAACTCATAAGCCTCTGTGAAACACAAGCCAAACCAGAGCCTGGTACGGTGGTAAACACCTGTAATCCCAGCATTCTGGGAAGCTGAGGCAGGGAGATCACAAGTTAAGAACCCATCCTGGGCAACTTAGCAACTTAGTGAGGCTTTGTTTCAAAATAAAAACTACAAATTTTTAAAAAGCTGGGGATGCAGGTCAGTGCAATTGCCCTGGGTTCAATCTGTGGTACCAAATTTATTTTAAAGATTCAAATTGTAAGAGTAAAGAAGTTTAGTTGGGGGTACCGCTGCACATCTGTAATCTCAGCACTCAAGAGAGGCTGAGGCAGGAGGATCACCATGAGTTCCAGGTCAGCCTGGGTTACATAGTGAGACCCTGTCTCAAAAAAAAGCTAAATAAATAAAAATAAAAATTTTCTCTCTCCCTTAAAAAAAGGAATAAAGAAGTTTAGTTTGCCTCACAGTTCTGTAGACATCATAGCCACATCTGTCAAAGGCTTCCTGCTTGGCAGAAAGCAAACAAGCAAACAGGAAATCAGGCACGTGTGCAAGAGACCAAACACAAGGCGTGACCTTGCTTTATCAGAGCCCACTCTGGTGGTCACTAATCTAGTTCTTCAGGAGGGAGAACTACTCCTGTGAGAAAGGCATTTTAACAACCTAATCACCTCCAAACAGCATCAAAGTGGCCAGCACAATCCCACAGGAGTTCTGGTGGAGACAAACCATAGCTGGCTCCCGGCTCTGTCCAGGATGCAGTGCACCATGGGCTTGGAACCCAGACATGTTGGCCCAAGACACTGCAATCAGGGTGGGAAGGGCAGTCAGGCTGCACTGTCCTAGAAGGATGGGACCCCAAAATAACAATAACATCCTAAGAAACAAAGAAAATCTTTACAATAAGGGAAAATGTTGTATCGAACACATGTGTCTCTGCTTCTTCTGAAACAACACCAAAAACAGAAGCCAAAGAAGTTTTAAATGTAGCAGCTACACAAGTTGAGCCTGGAACATCTTGTGATGACAGAGAATAAGTGCTCAAAGCAACCCAAAAAAACCCCAGGGTTATGTCAAAAGGACATAGGAGTTCTCAGTGGCCAAAGCTGGAACAATGTGAACAAAACAGGAAATAGATATACTATTAACTACAGCCCAGAAATAAAATAAATATGTCTATACTGATATAAACAAATAAATGAGGGAGAAGGGACAACTCTTCCTCGGAGTAGAATTCCTATTAACAGATATGAAAAGAATGAGAAAAACAGGAAATCACCATGAGAACCTACAGTAATCAGTACTGTATTTAACATCCTCCCGTGAGTACCAAGAAGAATGAAGAAAAATTTAAGGAGACAAAAGATATGCATGACCTCCAATTATGTTGATAAAAACTACCAAGCAGAACCTTCCATATTCTACTTGAACTTTACAGGGGAAAAACCTGGCAGAAAGCATTTTGAGCAATGTTCAGTATTAACACTATTAATAAAACATTTCAGCATCCTAGATAGAATGTGCTGAGGAGGACATCGGCTGTCCGGTGTTCATCCTCCAAAACTAAATCAAATCATGAAAAATTCCAGAGAAAATTTTAAGAGGCTTTTTAATGAAATTCCTAACCTGGCACTTGTAAAAGTGTCAAGGTTATGAAACACAAAGACCAGGGGACTCTGACAGACACGAAAAACTAAGGAAACCTTACAACTAAATACAATGTAGGATCCTGGGTTGGATTCGGGGACAGACAAATGACACTACTGAGAAATCTGGTAAAATCTAAATAAGGTCTACAGTTTAGTTAACATTGCCTGTCTGGTGCTCTTCCTCTAAATCCAAATCAAATCACAAGAAATTCCAGGAAAAGTAAATTGAGACATTCTCCCAAAGATCTGACCAGTCACCTTCAAAAGTGTCATGGTCATGAAAGACAAGATCTTATCTTCCAAGAAACTCTGGTAGATAAAATAGATAAACAAACTTCACAATTAAATACAATGTAGGGTTCCAGATTGGATTTTGGGGACAGAAAAAAGACATGACTGGGAAATCTGGTAAAATCTAAATAAGGTCCACAGTTTCGTTAGCAGTACTGTGCCAGTGTTAATTTCCTAACTTTGACAATTATGCCAGAGTTATGTAAGATGATACCATTAGGGAACGCTGTGCTATCTTTGTAGCTGTTCTGTACGTCTAAAATTATTTCCAAACACAAAGTTAAAAAATGACGCTTACACCAGAGGCAGCAACATGAAGAGATACTAAAAGACAAGGATTGGGGTCACATTCTTCTATTGGGGAGCACGCTAGTGAACACCTGACGGCTGAAATCTCAATAAACTCCCTTACTGTCCACAGTGGTGAAGTCTGTGGGTTTACAAGCAAAAGAAAGTCAAAGACTCTACAGACAGGCAACATGAACAGAAGTTTGGAAGAAGACATGGAGGAAGCAGAGGAGTCAGCCAAGTGGAACACCAATTGATTTATAAGGAAAGATGTCAATTCATGCCCAGGACCCCAGAAAGAAAGTTCCAGAAGGTGGGCAAGTTGTAGTACTGACAAAGATAAAGCACAACTGCAGATCTGTATAAGGTGCTGCTAAGCCACCAGCCTTCTGCAAGCTTTTGGACATGATTTGAGTGTGCCCTGCTAAGGTTCATGGGCTGGAACCTTGGCCCTAGTGTTACGATGTGAGAGGTGGGGAGACATTTAAGCGGCTGGGAACGCTGTTTTCAGAAGGGATTCACATAGTTCCTGTGGGATCTTACTTAGATCCAGCATGAGGTGGCTGCTGCAAAAGAGCAAAACTGGACCCTCCCCACTCGCTGGCTCCTAGTTCACACACTATTGTTATCTGCCATGTGGTCCTTTGCCAAAGCCAAGCTAATGCTGGCACCATGACCTTTAATCTTCACAATGGTGAGCTAAATTAACCTGATTTTTTAAATAAAGTACCCAGCTTCAAGTATTTTGTTATAGCAACAAAAACGGACTAAAACACCCTCCATATCCCACCCACAGGCCAATTCCACCCAGACAGCTGACTGCATCTCCTCTAGAGGCTCCAGTGTCATGCTCCCAGGCACAAAGAAGGGTTGGGAGTAAAAGGAACAGAGAAGGCCTAGATCCCAGATGGACAGCCCTGTGCCCCTCCCTGAGGCTCAGCCGTGAGAATGCAGGCCAGACAATCTTCTTCTTTAGGGAAACCGAATGGTCTCAGAGGAAAGATCTACACATACTGCTACCTGAGCGTCACCCGAAGCATTATTAGTTTTACTTTTCTGGGGTTCACATAACACAGTTCCATGGACTGGGTCCATAAACATCAGAAATTTATTTTCTCATGGTTCTGGAGGCTGAAATTTCAATATCAAGGCATCAGCAGGGTTCATTTCAGTCTAAAGCCTCTCTCTTTGGCCCGTTGCTGGCCACCTCTCTACAGATCTTCACATGGTCTTTCGTGTGTGTGTGTGTGTGTGTGTGTGTGTGTGTGTGTCTGTGTGTGTCTGTGTGTGTCTGTGTGTCTGTGTATGTCTGTGTCTGTCTTCAACACCTCTTTCTTAGTCACACTGGATTAGGGTCACCTTAATGACCTCATTTAACCTTCATTACTTCTTCAAAGACCATATTTCCTAATACAGCCACATTCCAAGGTACCAGGGGTTAGGACTTCAGCATATGAATTATGAAGGGGACACAATTCAGTCTAAATCACCCCACAAAAAGGCTGCACCCCTGCCTGAGGACCCACAGTAAGCAAGACTGGTTATTCAACCCCAGAATGCTCAGGAAGCCCAAATGTCTAGTGCCTTCCTCCTAAATACAGAAAAACAAGGCATCCCTGGCATCTGAGAAAACACCAATGACAGCAAAAACAAATTACAGAGAAGTCAAAAATTACACTTCAGACATGAAAACACTTGAAGTGGGGAAAGAAATTGAGAAATTTTATTGCAGAAAGAAAAAAATAAGAACAACTTCTAAAAGATTAAAAAAAAAAAACAGTGACAAAGCTAAAAGCCAAGCAAAGCACTGGAAACAAATATTTGCCATTGGAATAAATATAAAGAAGGATTAATACCCAGAATATAAATAGAGCCTACAAACAACATCATGGGAAAATGGACAAGAGATGAGAATAGAGAATGCACTGCTTGGTGCAGCTTTATTGGGGGAACAACTTGGTGGTGTCTATTACAATTTAAAATGGACATAACTTTTGACTGAGTATTCCCATTTCTAGGTTTCTGTGTAGAGAAACACTATAAATACCCCAGAAGGGCCAACAATGATGTTAATTGCAGCAGTGGTTATAAGAGGGGGGAAATGGGAACATCTTGATGTCCATCAATAGCTGGCTGGTTACATAAACCACATTCTGCCAAGCTGAGCTACATTCTGCCATGGGGCCTCTAAGTAGAAGACAGAGCTATTTCACCAATAAGCAGAGATCTCCAGGATATACTGTCAGGCCGAAAAACAAAGGAAAAGTGAATTGCAGAAAAATACAGACTGTATGTACTCATTTATCATTTTTAAGAACCACAGAGGCTCAAATCTTTATTTCTATGTGAGCAAAGAGTGGTGGATGAAGGCATAGAAAAGGTTTTGAAAGGTGCACACCCAACAGCCCACAGTGCTAGGGAAGCTTGGGGTAGAACTTGGCTTTTCTTTACTTCATTATTATTATTTTTTCAGTAACAATGTGCATTATGGCTTAGATATTTCTTTTAAAACAATAATAATGTTTAATCTGATTTTAATACTATGCAACATATACATGCATGGGGTGCTACAGGGTACATCATAACTATATATTGGCTTTTATATTTTGGTATTAGTTAATTTTTTAATTAAAAATAAAGAAAAGGAAAGATGACTAACAGAAGTTAAGAATTATAAAAGGAGAAAACTAGAATGATATAAAGTATTTCACATATAACAATCACAGTTCTAGATACAAACAACCTAATTGGTCTGATAAAAGAAGAAAATTCTCCATATGAGGTAAATCAAATGCAACAATACGTTGATTACCTACAGTGCATGAAAACTGAACACATCTAAGATTAAAATAAAAAACTGGGTTAATCAAATACAAATGTAGCATTACACCCACAAATGAAAATTTAGGCCAAAAATATCAAGTTTAAAAAAAAATCCAAAAGATAAACAGAAAGGGGGAGAACACAATCAAGGACAAAATAACTGAAACATGAAAACTGCACCCCTATCATAATATCCAATACCCTAATATGGTAATCAAATGAAAGATTAAAATACTTAAATTTTTATAAAGCAACAAAGTGGAATGAGGTTAAGTTTGAGCATATAACAGGAGAAACAGTATATATGTTTTTTTCCAAATGAACATAACAACTTCCCCAAAATGGGTCTGATTCTATGTAATCACCTGAAACATGGGTCAGTGGGGGACAATCAGACACCGCATGTCCCTTGATGTGGCACAATAAGAAACACACAAGTACCCCCAAGAGGTATTTTTCACCTCTCACACCTGCCCCCCATAAAAAGATGAATATGAATATATGTATCTGAACTTCTAAATCAGTGGTTCTTCAAGTATAGCCAGGGACTTCTGGGGAGTCCCAAGACCACTTCAGAGAATCCACAAAACCAAACTTTTCTCTTAATAGTAGGAAGACATTTGCCTTTTCTCTTCTCATTCTCTACCAAGTGTATGGAGGAGGAGTTTCATAGAGGCTATGTGACATGTGCTGCCGCTGTCTGTCTAATGGCCAAGGGAGGATGAGCGTGTGCTTATCCGTATTTTAAATTTTTTCTCTTTTAATTCCTCAGACAGGGGCCAGGGATTTAGCTCAGTGGTTCCACTGCCTGCCTCGCAAGCATAAGGTCCCAAGTTTGATTCCCGGTACCAGAAAAAAAAAAAAGTGCTCGCTTTGGCAGCACATATACTAATTCCTCAGACACTAAATATCAATAGGTATAAATAGAAGCATTTGGAGGATCCTTGATAATGTAAGATTCTAAAAGGGTCTTGAGGTCAAAGCATTTGCAAGCCCTTCTCGTGATCTAAGTACCAGTTCTCAGGAAATCCAATTTAGAGAAGTTAAATACCATGAGGAAATATCAGCCAAACCCAGAAATCTATATCTGACATTTATAGATGAGATGACATTGTATCTGGGATTTGCTTTAAAATACTCCAGGACAAAGAAGGAGGTCTGTGGGATGGGAACAAAACAGACTGAAAAAATGGTCATTCATAAAGGTATATCATAGATATCTCCATGAGACATATGAGGGTGTATTCCAACCCTCTCTATGTAATGTAGAATTTTAAATTTTATTGTAACAATAGAATAAAAAGTCTTTTCTCTTATTCGTGGTTTTGCTTTCCCTAGTTTCAATTACCCATGATCAACCAAAATCCAAAAGATACATAATTTGAGGGTGATGGCTGTGTTCACATAACTTTTATTACAGTTTCTGGTTATAACTGTTCTGTTTTATTAATGTTGCTGTTGAGTTTTTACTGTGCCTAATTTATAAACTAAACTTTATCGCGGGCATGTATGTACAGAAGGAAACACAATAACTGTATACTACAGTCACACATCATATAAGGATAGGGATACATTCTGGGAAACGTGACAAGTAGAGATTTTGCTGATGTGCAAACATGATAGAATGAATGTACACAAACTAAGACAGCGATGCTGTCACCAGTCAATATAATCATACACAACCATCACTGTATATTCAGTCTGCTGTTGTCCAAAGTGTCATTATGGAATGCATGACTGTATATAAGGGTGAGTACTACCGGGGGTCTCAGGCATCCCCTTGAAGTCTTGGAGTTTAGACCTCACAGATCGAGGGAACTGATGATATACACTAAAATGTCTTAATTGTTTACAGTAACAGTTGCATTGGGAAAAAATACAAACTATAATAGCGGGCCATT
Source organism: Heterocephalus glaber (assembly GCF_053883595.1). NCBI lineage: Eukaryota > Metazoa > Chordata > Mammalia > Rodentia > Bathyergidae > Heterocephalus > Heterocephalus glaber. The sequence continues at coordinate 17,667,242 of NW_028258381.1, forward strand.
TTGAAAACTAATGATGATGAAAACATTGTCCAAAAGTTACATATGAACACAAGAACTCCTTCATCAAAAACAAACTAAAAACAAGATGAATGAACATTTATTATATGACAGAAGCTCTAAGCCCTAGGAGCCACCAGAGGGTAGGTCAGGAACTAGACCTGGTAGCTAAAAGAAACATCAAAGATGGCATTCAGCAAACAGGTGGCCTCTACCGTATTTTCAAAAAGGTGAGTTGGGCATGGTGGTGCACACCTGTAATCCCAGCACTCTGAAAGGCTGAAGCAGGAGGACTGCAAGTTCCAGCCCAGCCAGGGCAACTTAGTGACTTAGTGAGAGCCTGTATCAAATGAAAACTAAAAAGGGCTGGGGATGTAGCTCAGTGTGAAGGGCCTGGGTTCAATTCCCCAGTACTGCAAAAAGAAAGAGAAAGGTAGCATTTCAAAATCAATCAGGTTTAAACTAGGTTTTAAAAGAAGGCTACAATACGCCGCCTGCTAAGCAAGCGCAAGGACCAGAGTTCGATCCCCAGTGCCTGAAAAAAAACCAAAAAAACCAAAAGAAATACAAATAGCATTTCACAAGGTTCTGAGTTCGATCCCCAGTACCAAAAAAAAAAAAAAAAGTCAAAAGAAGGCTACAAAAAACGATAAGACAAGAACACCCCCAGAAACACAGTAAAAGCAGAAATGATTCTGTGAAATCACATCACCGCCAAGAAATGTATTACACAGAATAGAAAGGCGCTTCAAGGACAGGGGACGGGGTGAAACAGCCAACAGGGACTTTGACCTTCACATTACAGGGGTGCCTGGAAAAACTGGATCAAGAAGAAGCAGGGAAAAGAGCCCTGGAAGGAAGCAGTTTTCCTGGACTGCTTTAAACACTTAGCAGTAATGACATTCATTCCCCAGTCCACCAGCAAAGAGGAAAACGCTCAGCCTCTCCGAGGAAAGGCCTTCCTGCTCCACCAGAGAGGAAAGAAGAGATCGCCTCCACAGAACCACAGAATTCTCGTTTATTCCTCAGCGAGCCACATAAACCCTGGGAAATAAAGGCAAAGAGACTCGCACGTATTCTCTGCCTGAAAAGCTGTCACTTGAAACACTCTTGTGACAAAAAGGACCTAAATGTGTCCAGCGCCTGAAGGAATTATTTATTGTTCACACCTCTCGCTGACAAATTTCACCTCTGAAAATGACTTCAAAGCAGCAACGGGAGCTTAAATGCCAACTCCAAAGGATAAATAAAGGGCAGTAATGGGAGGGGCTGCCATACTGGGAGTAGGAAGAATCCATGCAGAAGAATCCACAGATCCATGAAGAGCCCAGGAAGTGGCACGAAAGACGAAGAACTACTTCCCTCCACTACGTAGGAGGGAAACCCGGGCCTGCAGCTCAGAAGGCTTCAGCACACAGGGAAGGCTGGGGAAGGAGACAGGCACTGCCCTCCCACCCAAGGTCCGAATGGCGGAACTAAGTGATCAAAAATACAGAGATGAATCTAGAAATGAGTGTTTGCTGATCACTGTGGTACAGGAATATTACAGGACAAACAGGATGAATAAAATTACCAGGAAAAAATAAAAGAAGGAACAAGCCCACCAAGGAATAGCCAGGATTGTGTAGATACCATTGGAAAAAGAGATGTCAAAAGAACTATCCAAATGAAAATAAAAATTAGAATGACCAAAGATAACCCAAATGTAACACTAAATATAAAATAACTTCATTATTATCCTATAGGAGTGCAGAGGGGAGTTCCTAAACCAAATCTGTTTACACACAAAGAAAAAGTAGATATAAAACTGACAGATATCCTGCAAATTAATTAATTAATAGAAAGTATGGGTTTTTTAAAACAAAAGTAAAACTGGCTAGGTCACCAAACATATGAGTCCCAAGTTATTTAATAAACATATATGGTTATTATGAATGCTAAAGGCATACCAAGAATTGCAAACTGAAAAACTGTATGTTTCTTAAATAATAAATATCGATGAAATACAGAAGTAAAAACTAATTACCAAGACACAGAGAACTTGATAGAATCTCTGTCATAGTGACATACCACAAAATCATGCTGTTAGAAGTTAATAATCTAGTACAGCAAGAAGCAAACACATCAATCTGGAAAATATAATTGATAAGACTGAATTAATGGAGAATTAGAAGAAATTAAATGAAAACAGAATATTTCTCCTTTTAAAAAGAAATGACTAAAATAATAATTGATAATATACTAGGTGCCAGTAAGGACAGAAAAGTAATTATTATAGAAGTCAAATTCTCTGACCACAGTATAATAAACATATTAAGAAAAGATGGATGAAAATGTTTAGGGAGTGATAAATAATATTAGGATTTGTTTCTTTCAAAACTCTAACAAAACAGAAAATGCCAAGGTCAATTTAAACAAGAAAGGGAAAACACAAATGCAAATAAGTTTAAAAATAACAATGAACATGATGGAGAAAAAAGTCATTTGCAAAAGCTAACCATAGTTACATGCTACAAAACTGGTTAACCTAGGAATAATTAATGCCTTTCTATAAAAGTTTAAAATACTAAGCCAATGAGAAAGAGCAAATTTAAACACATTATTAATTGGAGGAAAAACAAGCACTTATCCAAAGAAAAAGGAATTATATGCATATGGACATACAGATTCACAGACCCTCCCAAATCAGAAAGATCTACAGCAAATATTAATAAATGTAAGGGTTTTGCTAAGCACAACAAAGTAATTCTAAAATTAGAGCAGGTATACACTTCCTTCTAAAAGACGTCATTCTGTAATCACAAAAATTTAATAAGTTATACAAAAAAAGGAAACTGTTCTGTAATTTCTTGTTGAAAGTGGGGAAAATACATTGAATGCCACACTAGTCTATAAAATGTAACCTTTTTCCCCAAAACAAGTTTATAAATACAGAACAGAGGAGGAAAATAACTTAGCAGCAGCATGAGTTTTAAATATTGCCACAGGGATTTCACCCAACTTTTAAGTTCAAAATGGTAGCTGGGTATAGTGGTGCACATCTGTAATCCCAGTACTCTGGGAGGCTGAGAGAGCAGGATCACAAGTGGAACCCAGCCTCAGTAACTCTGAGACTTGGTAAGACCCTGACTCAAAATTTATAAAGGGCTGGGGATGTAGCTCAGTATATAGACCCTGGGTTCAATCCCAGTACCACAAAAACAATCAAGAAAACAGTGACAATTTGTATTTACTGACCTTGTACCAGGTCCCAATCACTGGACACGTGCCATCTCATATAATCCTTGAGACAAACCTGTAAGGTCCACATTGGTTTTCCTTCCACTTCACACCTGAGGAAACTGAGGCACAGAAAGGATAAATAACATGGAAGCCCTTAGCCTTCAGAGAGGTAGAATTACATCCAAGCCCTGGCCATCTGTTCCCTCCACAGCACTGACATTAAGAGAGACAAAGCACCCCTGAGCTAACCCCATGAAAGGTTTTATTAATACATTGTATTTAGGGAACTTATTTACCAGTTGAATAACAGTAATATTCTATCACCCACTGTTTTACAAACTAACCCCATAAACTCAAGAGCAGGAGACTTAATAGTTAAAACTAAATCAAGGCAGAACCCAGTTCCAGGTGTTCTGCTATTATTACACAGCCAATATGGAACCCTGGGCCACTAGCCCCATCTGTAAACAAAGAAATCCATAATGCAGAGCTTCTGTGAAATTTATGTGAGTCAACAGATGAAAAGCACATATAAAATTGTGTCTTAAACCAGGTGACAGAAAATTATGGACCAAATCCAGCTTGGTCTCTGTTTGGTTTTATTGAGACTCAAAGGACTTTCGCATTTTAAAAGGATTTTTAAAAATCCAGAGAAGAACAATAAAATCCTCTTCTGGTATCCCTGAAGGACTGGTTCCAGCTCCCACCCCACAGAAATAACAAAAGGATACTCGTGTCCCTTATGTAAAATGCTGTGGTTATTTGCATATAACCTACACACCTCCTCCTGCATACTCTGAATAATCTCCAGATTGCTAATCATTCCTCATACGAAGAAAATGCTTGTTTAGGGAATAATGACAAGATGAAAGTCTCTACGTGTTCAGTAAAGATGCGGTTTTCTCCCCAATATTTTCCATCTGAGCTATCATATAGTGAACCTATGGACGCAGAAGCCCCACACACAAAAGACTGTATTTTGTGACCCGTGGAAATTATATTACATTCTAATCTCACTGTCGAAAAATAAAGTTTTATTGGAACACAGGCACATTCATTTGTTTACGCGGTGTCTATGATGGTTTTCACACTACAGCGGCAGAACTGTGTAGCTGTGACAGGGACCATATGTCTCTCTGAGCTTAAAGTATTTATTCTCCAGCCCCTTTCTGGAGAAGTTTGCCAACCTCTGACCTCATCAATTACTGGACAAAGCCAGCAAATCAAGTAGTTATAAATCAATTACTTGTTTCCTGTGAGTATATTATAAATGGAGATTCCATTCCTGGAAGCCCATATTATACCATGAAAATACAGAAACTGCTTCCAAAAGAAAAGAAACAAATACAGCAGATGGTTTTATAAGTTTTTATTCCATGAAAACAATGTCATAAATGTTCCTTTGGGGGGATTTGCCTGCCTGGGGTCAGTCTGACTGAGGATTCTGGTTACAGTGATCCAGCAATATGAGGCTCCCTCCCCCACCATCAGGCTCCCCGTAACAATGACTCTCTATTGTGTCTTTGAGTCATAATTATGGCCACACTTCTAGCTCATCACCTGTGTATAAGCCTGGCCAAGAGTAACATCCAGAATACCTTCCTCAATGAGCCCTTGCTTCTCCATTCCAAACGATGCTGATGCCTTAGCTCCAAGGGCTCAATGTGTCTTCAAGAGCAAGGTCACACTTAAGAACAGGTTTAAAAGGTCCCCAGGGATGAGTGACCAGTTGTGAGCTCACTCCTCATTACTTCCTCCCTAAACTCCAGGTACGAATGGCACAGTGGCATGGCAGCTCTTCCCTCCAAAAGTCGTTGCGTGGTGGTCCACCTGGCATGACATGTGCCCTGCCTTCCTCTGCCTCCAACCCAGCCAGCTCACCCTGACATCCACTATGGCCGAGTAACTCCTCTTCCTCCTGACTGCATATGAGGAAAAGAAAAAATAGGGTGCCTGTCATCCACATCCCTACAGAAGCTAAAAGGAAACTAAATTGCGCAACATACAACAGAAAATCTAATATATATTCTCCATATAACAGAAATGGGGAGTGAGAGGGGTAGGTAAGAAAAGAAGAATTGCTGTGGTAACACAGTAATACATGATGTCAAAAATAACATCAAAAGATAAGGTATGACAATTAAGGGACATGGTTTAAACACACAAGTTAAAAGAGAAAAGGCCACTAGGACTTATGAAAATTCAAATGTATGTTGCTCACTAAAGATACAACCCAATTATCATTGGTGAAATTGAAAGAAAGGTTCCTTCTTCTATGAGAAAAGAGAAAAGCATCAATAAGTTGGGTGGGTAGATTCGGCTTTACTGATCAGACTTGAGAAAAGAGAGACCTAGTGCAGAGCCAGCCAAAAAAAAAGAGGAAAACAGTCAAATCCAGAAATGGCCTACATGCCCCAGAAATACAGGACCAAGCAGATACAGTCCACAAAGCTGCACTGGAACCCCCCACCTCCTGGGTTTCCTAACAACACAATCTCCCCTAAACCTCACGGAAATGTAATCACAGCAAGAAAATCCTGAAAACAGAGTCAGCAGTAACTAGAATCCGGTGGTGCCTTGAGGGAACCTCCAGGGATGAATTGGGAGAATGGATCTGTACCTCAAAGAGTAAGGGAAGAATTGAACCCATTTACAAAACCTGAACTTGGGCTTCCGTACTCAAGAGAGCTTGTGGGGACTGCCACTTCCCCCGCTGCCTCTGGGTGATCAAGGCAGGTCATAAATCATGCAGTTGTGCTAGTCTCACGGGTCACCTGGCCTATTCATCACCCCTGCCATCGGAACGGGCAAGGACAGGGAAGAGGGATCTAGACCTCGCCAGCTGCCCTGCTGGACCCCCACGTGCTGCCAGGCAGCCATCCTTCTCAGCTGTAGGTGTCCCATTCTTGTGGAGCTGCCACCTTCTCTCCCCTGAGAGGGTAGGGATGAAGAACTGCTGTGAGCTGTCCACACACATCGCCTGGCCCCCAGTGGGCATGAAGGAGGCTTTGTAAAACGAAAAATTACACAGTGGACACTCAAGAAATACGATATAAATGAACAAATGGAGAAATGCTCAGCATCATAGATGTGCAAATTGAAATTCATGAGCACAAGGTGACTGTTGGTACACACACACACACACACACAGAGTCAGTGCCACATAATGACATTTTGATCGGGATGAACTACAGATACGATAGTGATTCCCTAAGATTATAACACACCTGAAAAACTCCTATCACCTAGTATTTTTGCTGTACCTTTTCTGTGTTTACTTACATTTAAGTTCACAAATACTTATGAGTGTTACAACTGCCTATAGTGTTCAGTACAGTTAAGATGCTGCACAAGTTTGCAGAATAGGAGTAAAAGGCTCTCCGATACAGTCCAGGTGCATAACTGGATACACAAACAGGTTCTGTAAGTCTACTCTAAAATGCTGCTCAACAATGTATCTCTCAGAATGTTTCCTTATTGTTAAGAATGTTAAGGATATATACTTGTTGACATGATTGTGTGTTATGTTTATATGTACACAAGCTATATTTAGACAAATTAATATGCACACACATATACATTCACTGACAAACCAAGCTGTAGCAAAATTCATCATTTATTTATTTTCATTATGCAATTTATACAAACTCTCAAGTTGGGAAAACAACTTAGCAATTTGTATAAACACCCATATGTCTATATGCTTTGGCCCACTGACTCCAATGATGTGGTGTACTATTTTTGGTAAGAAGAGCCATCTGTACTGCATAGTTAGTTACTACATTATCTATAATAGCAAAATATTAGAAACAACATACTTATTTAACCAGAAAAACTGGTTTGGTAAATCTTTTTTGGTACCGGGGATCGAACTCAGAACTTTCCGCTTGTGAGGCAGGCGGCGGAACCACTGAGCTAAATCCCCAGCCCTGGTCTGGTAAATAATTACAGACTAATTCAATGGAATAGTTATGTAAAACAGTAATTACTTAAAACATAAAGGGTATGGAGAAATCTTACATATCAATTCTGTACCCTGTCCACTTTAGTGAATATGACATTTCTATACACTAATACTGGACAATCCAAAAAAGAAATTAATAAAATAATGTCATTTATAATGGCATTAAAATGCAAAATAATAAATTTAACCAAGGAGATGAAAGATCTATACATTTAAAACTACACAAAATTGATAAAAGAAACTGACATAGACACAGATCAATAGAAAGATATCATCAGTTCACAAACTGGAAAAATCAATATGGTTAAAGTCCCCATATTACCCAAAATGACCTGCAGAGTCAGTGTAATCTCTTTCAACATTCCAATGATTTTCTAGACATAAAAAATAAATTCTAGGGCCGAGGATTTAGCTCAGTGGTTTTGCCGCCTGCTGCACAAGCGCAAGGACTGGAGTTCGATCCCCAGTACCAAAAAAAAAAAAAACCCAAACAAACAAAAAATAAATAAATTCTAAAATCTGCATGAAACCACAAAAGATCCCAAATAGTCATAGCAATCTTATGCAACAAGAATAAAGCTAGAGGTGACACACTGTCTGATTTCAAAATACATTTCAAAGCTACAGTAATTAAAGTGGTATGGTATTGCCATAAAAACAGACACATCAACCAACAGAACAGAATAAAAAGTTCAGAAATGAACTTATGCATTTACAGTCAATTCATTTTCAGTAAAGGTACCAAGAACACACAAACCACATTGAGAAATCTGACCATCCACATACAGAAGAATGAAATTGAACCCTATTATCACACCACATATGAAAAACCCAAAATAGATTAATTTCTTAAACATAAGATGTGAAACTTTAAAACTGTTAGAGGAAAACAGGATAAAACTCCATGAAATTGATCTGGGCAATGATTTTTTTTTTGAGGTATGATCCCCCAAACCACCAAAAACGAACAAATGGATTTGCATCAAACTAAAACTTCTGCACAGTGATGAAAACAAGGGAGTGAAGAGACAACCTACAGACTTGGAAAAAAATATCTGCAAGTCTGATAAGATGTTATTATCCAAAATACATAAGGATTTCAAATCATTAGCAAGAAAATACATAACCCAGTTTAAAATGGGTAAAGAGTTTGAGTAGGCATTTCTCAAAAGAACCCATAAAAATAAAAAAAGAGAACCCATAAATAGCTGACAGGTAGCTCTATATGAAAAATTGCTCAATAGCACCAATGAAAATTAAGTGCAACTCAAATTCACAGTGAGGTATCACCTCACACCTGTTAGAATGGCAATTATGAAAAAGGTGAAAGATAACAGGTGCTGGTGAGGAAATGGAGCAAAGGGAATTTTTGCACAGTGTGGATAGGAATGTAAAGTATTAGAGCCATTTTGGAAAGTACTATGGAGTTTCCTCAAAAATTAAAAATGGAATTACCATATGATCCAGTGTTATGGTTTTTATCTAGATGTCCCTCAAAGCCTCATGTGCTCATAGGTGGGGATGTGGGGAGGTGACTGGATCATGGTGTGTGATACTCATCAATGGATTGGCCCACTGATGGGTTTATAGCTCGATGTGATGTTGAGAGGTGAAGCCTGGTGGGGAGAAGATGGTCATTGGGGGTGTGGCCTGGAGGGTATATACATACAGCCTTCCACCTCCCTTGATCTCTCTCTGCTTCCTGACTGCCAAGCCATGACTTCTTTCTCCTCTTCCATGCCACCCTGTCTTGGAGTCAGAAACCTCTAAAATGTGTGAGCCAAAATAAACCTCCCCTCTCCTTTAAACCATGGGTGTTAGGTATTGTGTTTCAGCGATAAGAAAGTAACCAAGACATCCAGCAATCCCGTTTCCCAGTTTCTGGGTACATCCAAAGCAGCTGAAATCATTGCATCAAAGTGGTACCCGCATCTCAGTGGTCACTGTAACATTCACAGCAGCCAAGATGTGGAATCAACCTAAAGTTCAATCAACTAATGATAAAAAAAATATGGGGGAGAGAGAGATTATTCACCCTTAAGAAAGAAGGAAATTCTATCATTTGCAACAACATGGATAAACCTGAAGGACCTTATGCTAAGTGAAATAAGCCAGGTGCAGAAAGAGAAGTACTAAATGATCTCATTTGCATGTGGAATCTAAGAGTCAAACTCCAAGAAGCAGAGAATATAAAGATGGTTGGTTACCCAAAGTTGAGGGGAACTGGGTAATAATGATGCCATTAGGAGGAGTAAGTTTTGGAGATATTTGCACAGTATGGTAACTACAATTAATAATGTAATGTAAATTTGAAAACTGTTAAGACAGTAAATTTTAAGCCTTCTCACCACAAGTAAAAAAAAGTGTTAGGTCATGGATATGTTATTTAGTTTGATTTATAATCATAATTCCACAACTTATACATCAAAACAAAACACTATACTCCATAAATACATGTAATTATTTCTTAAATTTCTAAAAATTCAATTTACAAAAGAAAACTATCAAGATGCAGAAATCTTTGTGATACACAGTTAAACAGAGAAATTTTATATATGAAATTAAAGTTAAAGCAGAGAAGCTCGGCCGGTCCCAGCACCTGGAAGCTCCCCCGCTGCCATCCCAAGCTCCTAAGGCAGAGAAGGTGAACCATGTGGCCGCCAGAAGCACCCCTCTCCGTGGAAATGTGAAGACACATAACCTCAAAAACAGACTTCCAGATCACCTACAGCAACCCCAAAGGGAAACGAGATGGAACAATCTGATACTCAACCACCTGGACTCTCTGAACTGGCAACAAAAGAGGATCTGGGAAAAATGAAATCAGAAATAATTACTCAGATAACAGCAAAGATTTTGCTCATGGTGCAAGACATGATTAATAAATCTAGAGAGGACACAGATTAAAAAATAGAGGATCTGAGGAACATGATGGAATCCCAACATAGGAAACAAATGGAATCCATAAAACAGATGCAAATAGATTTCCAAGAGATTAAAAACTCCATCGAAAGTCTGCACAGCAGAATGAACCAATGTGAGGATAGAATTTCACATATAGAAGATAAGATTGCAATTAGTGAGGAGGAAAAGAAAAATTGCTTTAAAATTATAAGGGAACACGAGAAATCAATCCAGCAGCTGCTAGACAATGCAAAGAAGAATAACATAAGACTGACTGGAGTCAATGAAGAAACAGGAGAGAGTGCAGATGACATAAAAAAACTGTTCACAGAAGTGATGGCAGAAAACTTCCCAAGCAAGGGAAAAGAACTTGACATACAGATAAGTGAGGCATATAGGACTCTAGCTAGCCTTAATCAAAAACAACTACACATAGGCATATAATAGGATTCCATAAATCCAACAGAAGAACAAAATTCTACAAGCAGTGAGAGGAAAGAAACAAATCACATACAAAGGAAAGCCCATCAGAATCACAGCAGACTTCTCAATGCAAACCCTCAAGGCAAGAAGAGCTTGGAATGATGTATTTCAAGCCCTAAAGGAAAACAGCCTCCAACCCAGACTGATGTACCCTGCAAAACTATCTTTCAAAATTGATGGAGAAATAAGATGCTTTCATGATAAAGAGCACCTCAGGAACTTCATGAATACCAAACCGGCACTCCAAACAATTTTAGACAATACCCTAGGAAAAGACAATGAGGATCACAACCCCAGGAAACCCAGCAGAATGAATCCATTGGGTGTGACAAATCAAACACAAAGGGGGAGAATCCAACAAAAATAAAAAGTAATGACAAGGCTTTTAAAACTTTTAACTTCATCTCCCTAATGAGTGTATAATTCAATCTTATTATTGTAGTGATCAGTATTTTTCTGATTCTAGAGTTGCACACCATTCCTTGTACTATACTGGCTATTTATCATCTTCTTATGTTTACATTTTAATTGGGTTGTCTATTAATGAGCTCTAAGAATTCTTTAGATATTCTGCTCATAGGTTATATGCATTGTAAATATGGTCTGTTTAAGGACTACTTTTCATTTTAATGATGTCATTTAAAGTTTTAAATTTTGATAGAATCTCATTTATCAATTTGTTTCTTTTATACATCATTTTTTTTGTATCCTAGGTAGTTCTTGCCTATGCTGAATTCATAAATATTTTCCCTTATAATTTCTTCTTAAAGTTGTATACTTTTAGGCTTTCTTATTTAGGTTCATAGATCCCTTCAAGTTATTTTCATGTATGGAAAAAAACGGGTCAAGGTTAATTTTTTTATATGAGGATACCAGGTGTTCTAGTGCCATTTGCAAAAAACACTGTCTCTTCCTCGGCTCTTGAATTGAGTTTATATTCTATAAAATGCTAATGTTAAATAATCTTTCAAAATTCAGTGGACCATATATGTGTGGTTCTATTTTTAGATTCTCTGTTTTACTCAAATGATCTACATGTCTTTCCTTACACCAACACTGCCTTGATTACTGTAGCTTTAGAAGAAGTCTTAAAATTAGGTACTAAACATCTTCCAACACTGTTTTTGTTTTTGTTTTTAACTTTTCTAGGTCCTTTGTACTCCTATGTAACTTTTAAATTTCAATATCCAATTCTTCAGTTATAGCAAGTATACACAGACCTGAATTTTTATATATACCTCATGTTTTCTAATCCTGCTAAATTCAAGTACAAGTTCTAGGGGCTCCTACAGATTTCTTAGTATTTTCTCTGTAGATGATCATTTCATCTACATATAAAGATTTTACTTCTACCGTGCTAATCCTATCCTAGTTGTGTCATTTTATTGCCAGACTATTTTGGTGGGGACTAGGTTTCAAAGTTTAATGAACAGATAAAGAGTAAGCATATCTGCCCTTGTTCCCCACCTTAAGGAGAAAGCATTATATCTTCTCCATTCATGTAAGGCGTTCTCTCTGGAAGTATGGAGTACATGTCTTTAATCTGTTGAGAAGTTTCTGTTCTACTTCTAGTCTCCTGATAGCTTTTACCATGAAGAGCTGTGGAATTGAGTCCAATACTTTTTCTCCAACTAGTGACAGGATCATATGGCTTTTTCCTTTCCTCTGTTAAAATGATGACTTTTGGGGGTGGATCTTCCAATGCTGAACCAATACTGCCATCCCTATAACAAAATCACTTTCTATATACTGCCAGATCTGACTTCTAATAGTTTGTTTTGTTAAACAAATTTCTATCTATGTTCATACTGTTTTCTTCTATTATCTTTATCCAGTTTTAGGATTAGCACAATGTTGAGTTCCTAAAATGAGGGGAGAAGTGTTCCTTTTTTCTGCTTTAAATGTTTGATATAATTTATCAGTTAAAATGTATATGAGCCTGCTGTTGTCATATAGATAGGTTTTCAAGCTAGGAATATACCTTCTTTAATAGGTGCTATTCAAATTTTTTATTTCCTTCAGAGTTAGTTTCATTAATTTGTCTTCTAAGTTACTTCTTAAAAGTTGTCAAATTTATTTACAAAATTTACAAATTTATTACAAAAAAAGATTTTTGTAATATGCTTTCTATATCCTTTTAAATTCTGTAAAATCTGTTGTAATGTCTCCTAGATCTTAATATTGTAATTTTAAAATTGTATAACTGATATTGTGTAACAGGAAGAAAAGGTCTAAAAGAGCAGGGGAATTGGGAGGGGTAGGGGAAGGGAAAAAAGGGGAAGGAAAAAAATATAAGAGGAAAAAAATGGAAACAATTTCTTTGCAAATAGGGAAGGGTGGAGGGGGTGAAGGGAGGGCAAGGGAAGGGGAAAAAAAATAAGAACCAAGAGACTCATGTAATGGTACAAGATCCCAATGATGAATGTAACTGCATTTTATACCTAAAATATACCAATAAAGTTAATAGGGAAAAAAAGAAAGAAATTAAAGTTAAGCTAGAATTAAAACCACATAAATTTCACTTACATTTCAACAGAATTGTGTGGGCAGTTGAAATGGTTACAGATAACTGTGAGTAGAGTTTTCACTTTATTTTTGTTGCATTATTGTCTGTGTGGTAAATCTTTTTAAAAATATAAACTTGTATAATTACATTTCCCTAGAACTATAGAAAAAAATGGCTCCTTTCTGTACTTCCTATGCCCTGTAAAATTTTCATTATTTTTTCATTGTTGTGTCTAAAGCACAACTTTAAACAGCAAAACAGAAAAAAACTGAGGTAAAGGATAAATAAAAGAGTATTTTCTCCATCAAAAGTTAGAATATGTTTGAAACAAACATTTCATTAGCAATAATAATGACTTAAATCCAAGTCACAGATCATTAAGGCAGAAGAGACCTGTAGGATATAAATCCAAATTTTCAAAGACTTAAATAGCTACCAAAACAAAATAAAATACACTTTCACACTTTATGACCAAAACCAAAAAACAAAATGGAGTAGAATTAGCTTAAGTCCACAGCCAATCTAAATTTAGTAACAAAACAAGGCTAAGTGTAAAAAATCACACAAGAAAACTGGAATAAAACAAAATAGCATTCTTTCCCCAAGTAAAGTCTTTTAAAAATTATTGTAATACAAGAAATTTCAAAGGAAATATATTCATTCAATAAATACCTGAGTTCCTACCAGGCATTATTACATGTGAACTTTTAAATTTTTAAATTTAATTTTTGGTTTTTTGAGACAGGGTCTCACTATGTAGTCCAGGCTAGCCTTGAAATTACTATATAGTCTAGGCTGGCCTCAGAATTGCAGCGATCCTTTTCCAAATACTGGGATTACAGGCATGCACCATCATGCCCATAAATTAATGCCCATAAAATTATGTGTAATTTCAGAAAAATTGTTAACATTTATAAAGTCAGAAAAAAATACAAGAGAGGAAAACAACATTAGAGAATCTGATTACATACTACTAACACATACACGGCCACACAAATAGTTCACATGCAAACACATCCCACAAAGGAAAAACTTTCTATCAGCCTCTAGCACACACATGAACATACAACTTATTTACTAGGCTAATAACTGAAATGGGTTCAATGGTGTTAGGAATCAAAGAAATGCACATACAAACGCCAGGCACACTCTCTAACGCTAATTAAATTAGGGCCGGGGTGTAGCTCATTGAGAGAGCATTTTCCTAGCATGTGCAGGGCCCTAGGTTCTATCCTTAGCACCACAAAAAAAAATTAACAAGAAAAATTATTAAGCCAAATTTCAGCAGAGATAATTAAATTGACTCAATTATTTAGGGAGAAAATGTAACTAGTTTTATCAAGAGTAATTTAGACTATCATAGCAAGAACAATAACATACATAAATAACAAATATAAATAAGATCACATAAATGTATGTAAGTAATTCAAAAGAAGCAAAAGAGTTTGCTTGTTTAGGTTTGGTTTTTCTGTTATAGGTGCTAGTTATGGGAGCATTCATTATACTTACAAAAAACAGAAATGGGCTAGTATCCACTGATGGAAAAAGGTACAGCAAACAGGTATATTAAACTGTGGACTATCATCTCAGACATGCAGGAGCAAGAAAGAACATTTACCAAATAATATGAAGGGAAAAGAGCAGAAAAAAACTGAACATCCATAATGACTACAATCATGTAAAAAGCCCTATACATTTAAATAAAGATGGGATGAGAATGAGAAGAGATGAAAATAATTTGGGTGTTTTAGCACAAGTTTATAACTCCAATTTGTAAACACTTTTGCAGGATGAGGAGACACACAGAGTGATTATACCACTTAAAACCTGGCCTCTAAGAACCATTAAAGCAGTTCACATGGTTCACATGTGAGAGCCTGAATTATGATCTTACATAGCAATAAATGCCAAAATGTGTCCAGTCAACAGATTCCAAGGCAAGAGCTCTAGAATTATCTACAGGGTTGTGCACAAATAGTCGTTAGCATACAGTGCAGACAGACTTGGCCAGGGAGCTCATAGCTGCAAGTACACCGTCCAAAAATATCTGGCATAGAGGTACCAGCCAGACATCCTGAAACTGACACAGGTCTTCCAGATAACCCAGCACAATGACTGAAGTTTCTAAAAGGGAACATACTTATTCAGAAAAAATCTTCCCATCCTCAGCACCAAGAAGCTATGAAAGCTTCTTTGGAAGAAACTGATTTTCAACAGAAGGTATTGGGTTAAAGACATTTGTGCCTTTACTTCAAGAAGTCAGCAGATTTCTCAAAAACATTTTCTGAAGAGATGAGCGTTTACAAGAAGGGTCAATATTAATTGAATGGATTGAACTATTAACTCACAAGAAAGCAAGAAACGCACTTTTTGTTTTCAGGGAAACAAGAAATAGGAGCTTCTATTACAGTACTATAAACCCCACGAGTACAGGGACACGGTCTAATTTTTCTTTATATCTCCACAGTCTAATAGCTGGACAAGGGAAAGGGTAGGTGGGTGGCTGGTTGAATACTTGGATGGGTGAACGGACAGATGGAGAAAGTAAATGGATGGATGGATGGATGGATGGATGGATGGATGGATGGATGGAAGGGTGGGAGGGAGGGAGGGAAAAAATGGACGGGGGGAGGAAGATTATGAATCCTAATACACAAAGATCTACTCTAATCACTTATACATAACTATAGGGTTTTTTTGTTTTGTTTGGTTTTGTTTGGTTTGGTACCAGGGATCTAACTCAGGACCTTGTGCTTGCAAGGCAGGCACCAGAACCACTGAGTTAAATCTCCAGCCCACTATAGGTTTTTAAAATTGTAACAGTAAGAACAGTGGTGTTCTGAACAGTCTAAACAAGAGCAAACCAAAGATTTGAAAGTCACCCCATAAAAAAAAAATGGATCATTTCTGAATTTCTTTCACAGAAAAAAAAAATTCAGAGCTGCTTGCCTTATAAATTAGACTTAAAACCTTTAGCCACTTAATCAGAGTGCAAGCAGAATAGTGAAGTGCTTAACTGAGTCACTCTTGACAACACAAGAGATGATCCTCGGCTAGAGCCAACAATGCTCACAGCCAACACCCAGTTTCTCAAAATATAACCCAGGACCAGCAGAAACTGAACAATTTAGAAAGGCAAATTCTAAGGCCTCACCAAGACCTAATGAAGCAGAAACTCTGAGGATCATCCCAGCAACCTGTTTTAATAAGCCTTCCAGATCATTCTAAAGCCAGCTAATGTTCAGATCACTAAAGCCAGCACATAAATTGAGGGACCTTCACACTTTGTTTAGACCAGACTGGTGGGTAGGAAGGAATAGGGAACAAAAAAAGAGGAAATATAGAGATTTTCTGGATGAAATGCTGATATTATGGTTCTTTTGATACTGAATTTTTTAGCCACACCCCTTGCAAAAACCATGAGTCAGAGTGATTTGTCTCCCAATCTTCCCAAGCTGCATAAGCTAGAGTCTCATTAGTCAGGAGGTTCTTCCTTCTTACAGTTCTGCATTGGTATCAGTCATTGACTACTAGTTTCTGCTATTTACTCTGGCAAGTGCTGGTTAACCAGTAATTGCCAGAGAAAACTCTGGAAGTTTCAGGCTTCTGGTTTCATCTCAACCTCTCCAATACACTCAAGAACAACAGAGAACCCTGAATATAATGGATGAAGGAAATCTTTCCATTCTCGTAGCAATGTCCATAAACCATCACATCATTCTGGTTAGTTAGTGCTTCTGAAGGAAATAGCAGAAAACTATTGATAGCCCTTATTGAGATCTACTATGTGCTTATTTCTCATTTAACACAGATCATATCCATTAGAAGCTTTCATCATTGTTTTTACAGATGTAGAGTAAGACATAATAAATTAAGCAATAGTCTCAAGGCCACACACTATTAAGTAGCATGACTTGGGTTTAAGCAGAGGTACGCTAGGGAACCTAAAAACACCTGGAGGTTAAAAATTCACCAGGAAGAGTCACAGGGCCCAGCATCTAGTATTCATGGTTATGATTTACAAAATTCACGGCTATGATCTTGGAGAAGAGACAAAACAAGACCTACAAATCATAAAGGGGCATAGGGCAGAGTCCTGAGGAAATCAAGTGCAGGCTTCCCCAGGTACTCGCCCAGCGAGGTCACACGATGAGCTTAATTCTCCAGCGAGGTGTTGTGATAACACGTGAAAGGTGTTTCCCTTGAGGGGAGCTCATTACAGAGTTGGTACCCCAGGCTTTTATTGAGGGCCTATCGTAAGTGTCAAGAAATACTGGGTTATGAACACTACTAGTTCATGGTTAGGATGACAAATCCCAGAACTAGGCATCCTGGGTTCAAATCCAAGCTCTTTCACTTTGGGTGCATTATTTACATACTTTAGGAAGCTTGCATCCATAAAATGGGTTCTTCAGGTACCCACCTGTTATGGTTTAGATTTGGTCTGAGTGTGTTCTCCAAAGGTTCCTGTTGGAAGCTTGGTCCCCAGTATGGCAATGCTAAGAGGGGTTGGGATCACTAAGAGGGGGGACACTGTGGGAGGTCATTACTGACTCTTGCCTTGAATCAGGCTCTGGCTTTCTTTCTCACTACATGCATTCCCAGCATGAAACTATCCACCATGCTGTGATGTGGTCTGAAGGTCCTGATGGAAGCTGAGACAATGCCAGTGCCATGCCCTTGAGCCTCCAGAACTGAGAGAAATAACCCTCTTTTCTTTATAAAACTACCAGCCTCAGGTGTTTCATTATAGTTATGGAAAATGAATGACTATATTCGCCTCTCAGAGTTGCTATAAGGATATAACAAGGTAGTATTTGTAAGGTTCTGAGCAGGTGCTAGACATGGAATATATGTCAGTACATTTAGCTACCACTGCCTCCCCATTTACCCACTCAACCCCAGGCCAGAGCTAAGCTAATGCATTTCTGCACCACTTCATCTCCTGGGAACTAAAGAAAGGTGCAATTGTAACAAGCACTGGAAGACACTACCATGTTTCAAGCCCTGGGACACAGAGCCTTTTCCTAGCTCTTGACCATCTTATTCTTCAAGGACTTGCTCCAATACAGCCATACAAATCTAAGATAGAACTGCAATTCTGGGGGGCTCTAATGTTCTGCTGTATGTCCCCCACTAGGCCAGCACTCTTTAATTCAAAGGACTAAAATGATGGAGGAAACTGAAGTTGCCTTGGGTAATGAGTAAAGTTCAGGGCAGGATGGAAGAGAGAAGATCATAGCTAAGAACCTAATTGTACAGATGGGAAATTGTACAGAGGAAGAGAATGACTTAACCAGGGACACATGGACCCTCAGTATCCAGGCTGTCACCCACATCCACCCCATGTCCTCATCAGGAAGCATCAATCCCAGTGTCCAGCTCTGTCTCATCCAGGACAAATCTCCATATAAAGTTCTCTTCCCAAAACGCTAAGTGTCCCTTCTCCCTCCTCCAGCTCCAATACTACATCTTCCCAGGGAAAGCATTTTTTGACCATGACAATCCAAATCCTCTATTTTTTTAGAGATATTATATTAAATCTGTTCCTCTAGTGAAGCCTAACTGATACACTGCTTAAAACTACTTCACAGAGTTAGTCTGATTACTGGGTAAGACAGCAGATACAAGAATGCTTTGTATTTTTTCTTTTCCATTCTTTCCTTTCCCCTGCCCCTCCCACTTCCCCTACTCCTTTAGACCTTTTCTTCTTATTACACAATATCAATTATACATTGTTAAAGTTACAATATCAAGATCTAGAAGACATTACCACAGATTTTGCAGAATTTAAAAGGATATAGAAAGCATATTACAAAAATCTTTTTTGAAATAAATTTGACAACTTCTAAGAAGTACCTTGGAAGACAAATTAATGAAACTAACTCTGGAGGAAATATAAAATTTGAATACCACCTATTAAAGAAAGTATATTCCTAGCTTGAAAACCTACCTATATGACCACAGCAGGCTCATAAACATTTTAACTGATAAATTATTTCAAACATTTAAAGCAGAAAAAAGAAGGAACAGTTCTCTTCTTGTTTTAGGAAATCAACATTGTGCTAATACTAAAACTGGATAAAGATAACAGAAGAAAAAAGTATGAACATAGATAGAAATTTGTTTAACAAAACACATTATTAGAAGTCAGATCTGGCAGTATGTAGAAACTGGTTTTGTTACAGGAATGGCAGTGTTGGTTCAGCATTGGAGGAACCACCCCTAAAAGTCATCATTTTAACAGAGTATGAGAAAAGGAAAAAAAAATGAAAACAAAGTCTTTGCAAATAGGAAAAGGTGGTGGGGGAGAAGGGAGGGTAGGGGAAGGGGAAAAAATAAGAACCAAGATACATCATGTAAAGGTACAAGATCCTAATGATGAATGTAACTGTATTTTATACCTAAAATGTACCAATAAACATAATGGAAAAAAAAAACTCCAAAGATTAATATGTCCCAGGATATGAGATGCCAAAAATCAGTTTCACTTTTATATACAAACAATAAGTATAATTAAATAAAAAATAAAAACAATACCATTTCCCAGTCTCTCAGCAAAATCAAATATTTAGTTTGCATTTCCTACAGTTTTTATATAAATCAAATCATATAATACATATTCTTTTTGGATGGACACCTTTAACTGGGGATAATTATTTTGCAATGTAAAAATGTGTCCGTTTCCTTCTTTTATACTGCTGAGGAGCATTCCATTACATGTGTACACCACATTCTGATTATCCATTCACGTGATGAGCATTTGGACTGTTTTTGCTTTTGAGCTGTTATAAATAAAGTTGCTTTGAATATTTAAAAAAATAATAATAATGCTTTGTATCTCTAAACCCCGCACTGCTACAAAACAACAGTGCGCTTTTGTCAATACAAACCAAAGGAAAGTAAAACATGATTCCTTTTTTAACTGCACATGGACTAAGAACACATTATTTTATTATTCACTTGCTATTTCTGTAGCTAATTTCCCAGCTTTCATTCTTTCATGTTATAAAAGAAACAAACAAAAAAAGAAGAAATCAATGATATAACAATGCTGTTTTCTGACACAAATTAAACTCCACATTCAAACACAAACAGAATAACTGGCAGCATATGGGTCTGTTTTCTTAATCACCCCCACCCCCAGGAAAATCAACCATATGCCAGGAAGGAGTTGACTGGGTGTTCCAAGAAATGGGGTCCAGCCTGTTCCAAGCCTCTGAAGGAGGAAAACCAGCAACGATGTCAGCGCCAACACTTTCTCTCCCAGGTCTGTCCCCCAGTTAAATTATACCAGTTAGGTATCACTGTGAAATCTGATTCCTACAGACGATGAAAGCAGCTGATGCTTATAGACCAAGATACATTTTGTCAAAAACTGAGTGTACACATTCCTGTTAAGTGTTAAGAGATGCTGTTAATGCCTGAGAGGCTGGTAACAGCAGCAAACCTGCCTCTCCTGCCACCTCAGAAATAAAAATAATACCGTATCAATCAAGAAGTATTCAACACACAGGAAGAGACAGTATGGTGGTGCTCGCCTATAATCCCAGCATTCTGGGAGGCTGAGGCCGAAGGATCACAAGTTCAAGCCCAGCCTAGGCAACTTAGGGAGACCTTGTCCTAAAATTTAAAATAAGAATAGTAATAGTGAAAACGCTGGGGATGTAGCTCAATGTC
This sequence comes from Heterocephalus glaber, assembly GCF_053883595.1. NCBI lineage: Eukaryota > Metazoa > Chordata > Mammalia > Rodentia > Bathyergidae > Heterocephalus > Heterocephalus glaber. The sequence continues at coordinate 17,687,998 of NW_028258381.1, forward strand.
AAGTCCCTGGGTTCAATTCCTACTAGAAAAAAAGAAGCACAGAAAGACAGCTCTCCGTACCCATGACGATGACTATAATGAAAAATAATGACATCAAACAGCAAGGATAAGGAACAAGTGGAACACTCATACAATTGTGGACAAAACCACAAAATGGAATAATAATGTTGTGAAACTGTCTGGCAGGCTCTTTAAGAGTTAAACATACACCTAGCTTTACGGAAGAGAAATTACAACTCTGGTGCACAAAAACTTTATACAAAAACATTCATAGCAGCTTCATTTATATTAGTGAAAACTAGTAACGATCTAGTGTCCATCAACAGGCAAATGGACAAATACATTGTGACATAAACACACAGGGCATACTACTCAGCAATAAAAAGGAACAAGACCAATCAACAAAATAATATCCATCAGAGATCAGCTTGTTAGACTTGTGCACTAGCCAACTGGTTTTTTTGTGTAAATAAAGGTTTATTAAAACATAGCCACACTTGGTCATTTGTCTATTACCTCGAGCTACTTTCCTAAAACAACAGCAGAGCTGAGAGGCTGCTGGCCAGCCTGAAATATTTACTGTATGCTGTCGTTTAAAAAAAGAAAAGATTGAAGACCCTGGGGAGTACAAAATGCACAAATGAAAGATTATACATCACTGTGAAGTTCATTTGCGTGAAGTTCTAGAACAGTTAAAACTAATCTATGGTTAACAAAAAAACTAATCTATGGTTAAAATATGGGAAGAGGGCTTGTTTCTGGTGGATGTGGATGATTGGCTAAAAAGGAGTGCAAAAGAATTTCTGTGGTGAGGGAATTGTTCCATATATTGGTGGGGTTGGATTACGTGAACGTATGTTTTCGTCAAAACAGATCAAACTATATACTTAAGATCTATGGATGTCTAAATAGGAAGAAAATGTCCAAAGGGGTAGGGGTAGTGGGAGGGGCAGGGGAAAGGAAAGAAGGGAAAGGAAAAATGATGAGAAATGGAAAAAATGGAAATAAAGTCTTTGTAAATAGGGAAGGGAGGGCTAGGAATGGGGAAAAAATAAGAACCAAGATGCATCATGTAAAGGTACAAGTTCCCAATGAGAAATGTAATTGTGTTGTATATCTACAATGTACCAATAAAAGAATTTAAAAAAAAAAAAAAGATCTATGGATGCCTGACATTTCTATCCAGCTATGGAGAACCCCTGCACTATCATCAGGCCTAAAAAAGGATCAATCTTACATCCCAATGGTAACCTTTCAACTTAAGAGAATGCCAGAAAAAGAGTCCAAATCTACACTCTCCAACCCACCTACATGGCCAATCAGACTCATGCAGCCTAATTTTTTAATACTAGGAACCTTAAAACACAGCCCTTTAAAGCTGTCCAAATTCTCCCCGCTTCCTCAGCAGAGAGAAATTACAGGTTGTCTTTTCCACAGCTGGAAAGACCTCTCTGTCCAGAATGGTTTAATCTTTTTGGAGAACTTACGTGTGTTGAGATTGCAAAACATACGGGCAGCCATCACAAGTTGGGTCAAACACACAGTTCACGACTTTTACTATGTATTTACCTTTCCTTGGCCAAAAGTGTTTTAAAAGTGTGCCACCTTTCAATCTTTACTTTTTTGAAGTTGAAAGTACACTTTTTCTATAAATGAGAAAACTCAAGTCAACTGAAGTAAGTGTGATCTCAGACATCCTTGTTGTATTTTAAAATCATACTATGGAAACATCACCTGCATTCCATCATTTGTCAGATTTACAGTATCTTTTTTTGTCTTTTAACTTTTAGCATTAAATAAAAAATACAATTGGGGACACTGGAAAAAATATCTATGGATTTCATTCTAGATACAAATTACTTCTCAATTTAAAAATTCAAAAAAAATTTTTTAAGGAACACATGGACAGGATCTCAAGCCTGCACCGGGCCTTCATCTCCTCTCTCTGGACTCTGCTCATTCTCAGTTTCACATTTCACATTCAAGTTCAAGCCCATGTCGCACAGACCCTTTCCTTAATGACCAGCTGTTCCTAATCACCAAGCCTCAGGTCTGGTGAGAGTCCCCAGAAGACAGAGATTTTACTTATTTGACCGACAGTCTATTCAAACAGTCCTGGCAAAGCAGAGGGGAGGCTGGGCCAACCCTTCTCCTTCCCCCGGTGGGAAGGGCAGCCCCTGGGAACCTCAGAGCACTGCCACAGCCTTCTTAAGCACAAGGCCTTGCTTTCTCCCCAGACAAACCACTGGACCACACTCTTAGGGCTGTGGTCACTCCAGCTTCCTCTCTCCGACTGCCCTTTCTTTCTAGAGGCTGAGACCTGCAGACCAGCCAGTCCCTAGGTCTTATAAGTCCCTCAGGCACCTACATCTGGGGAGTACTGCCCTATAGCCTCTGCTGGAGAAAAACTCCCCAGTGCAGGACCTGGGGAAAGCTGCCTTCCAAGGAGCAGAAAGTTCAGCCCAACCTTGCCCTCTTTCTGGTTTAAAAAAAAATTTTTTTTGCACGCCTTTAATCCTAGCACTCTGGGAGGCTAAGGCAGAAAGATCACAAGTTGGAGCCCAGCCTGGATGACTTAGGAAGGCCTTGTATCAAAATAATAATGTTTAAAGGCCAGGGCTTATAGTTTATAACTTAGCACAAAAGCCCTGGGTTCACTCCCCAGTACCAAAACAAAACAAAAGCAAAAACACTGTCCTTTTTGCTCCTTTAAGAGGTGTCAGGCATGAATCAAAATATACTATTTAATAGAACAAGGCATATTTTATATTCAAACTGGGCTGCCCCTCCAGAAAGACCCCTCCTAAGCCTCCTGTCTCCATTTTTCAGGAGATACGGCAGTGTCTGTGCAGGGACCCCATGATGTGTCCAAAGCATCACCGTGGAGAGTCCAAGTTATAAAGGAATTTGGCCCTGACCGGTTGGCAGCACGCTGGGCCACGTTCCCAGACAGCAGCGCAGCTACACCCAGGTCAGCAGGGACTGAGCCTGAGCACACCCTGTATTCTCTCTCAAAAGAATTCTACCATGGAATCTGCCCTAAGGGGAGGGGTGGATAAAACTAGAAAAGGCTTGTATTTCCATGGCTATTTTGAAAACAAAACTACCAAGCAAAATTCACAATGATGATACACATGAGGCAGGCAGAAGAGAGCGTAACTCGAGAGAGATTTCTAACCGTCTCTGTCCACCCTCTGAGTCTGTATTACGGCTCTTCTTCCTGAAGTAACCATCTTAAGCTATCTGGCAAGACCTGGAGATGGCTTGACTTTCTGCACTGAGATTTAAGCTTTGCTTTTTAATATAAAATCCAGAGAAAACAGGAAAGGGGAACTGGCAAGTGAAAGTAGGGAAAGCTCTCTGCCTATTTTTTGCCTCTAGAAAAAACGGAGAAAATAAGAACAACACAAGCTCTGTCCCCAGAGAATGAGTCTCCAGGTTGCAGCAAGCACAACCCTTCTTGCCTTAGGGAAAATACAGATTTTTCCAGGACACCAGGAGCTCTTGGCACACAAGGCCAGGTGGCTGTTTGTTGGTTCAGGCACAAATCCCACTTTCACTATGTTGCTGGCTAGGGAAGTAAGACCAACCAGCTCCTCTGTCAGGGAGGTAAGTCTGGAGTTTCTGTGAGATTCGGCCCATCACCCTTTCTTGCATTACCTCCTGAATGGCCAGCACATCAAAGGCCATGCCAAAGGAAAGTGAAATCTGGTTGGCCACATGGGGCTGAGGGCAAGTTCCCCGACCTGCTAAGCCCAAAACCCCTGTATGGAAGGTATTACACCCTCCAGCTACGATATGAAGGCCATGAGAAGCAATAAAAGAGTAAGAATAGCATGATAGCTGGTGTGGTGGTGCATGCCTGAAATCCCAGCACTCTGGAAGGCTGAGGTGGGAGGACCACAAGTTTAAATCCCACCTGGATAACTCATCAAGGCCCTGTCTCAAAACAAAAAAATGTTAAAAGGACTGGGGATGTAGCTTAATGTGAAGGCCCTGGGTTCAACTCCCAGTGCCACAAACAAAAACAAAAACCAATAAAATACTTGGGCTGGCCCAGGATGCAGGCCCTCAATTAACTTAGGGCTGCAGCAACGGCGAGAGGAAGCAGAGACACCATACTCTGAGGCACAGCTTTGTCACATGCAGTGACCTGCCCCACCATAAACTCAGCCCCTCATGGACCTTAGATTCTGATGGAGCAGACAAGTGTTTCCTCCTCCTGGAGTGGAAGAAGGGGAAAAGGACAGTGGGGAGTGTGTTAGTCAGCTGTCTGTTACTGTAACAAATGTCTGAGATAATCAACTTAAAAAGAGGAAAAGGTTATTTGGGCTCCCAGCTTTGGAAGGTTCAGTCCAGGATCAGCTGGCCCCATTGGTTTTTGGCCTGTGATAAGGCAGTGTATCATAAGTGGCACCATGTGACAACATTGCTCACTTCATGACCAGGATGCAAAAAAAAAAAAGGAGGGCCGGGGATTTAGCTCAGTGGTTTGGCCGCCTGCTGTAGAAGTGCAAGGACCTGAGTTCAATCACCCTGGTACCAAAAAAAAAAAAGATTCTTATTTGGGGCCGGGGATGTGGCTCAGTGGTTTCAGCTGCTGCGCAAGCACAAGGACCTGAGTTCGATCCCTGGTACCAAAAAAAAAACAAAAAAAAGAGGATGTGGAAGGGGCAGGGTCCCATTATGGCTCTCAAGGCCAGGCCTCCAATAACCTAAGACTTTCCACTAGGCCCCGCCTCTTAAAGGTCCCACCACCTCCCAACAGCACAAAGATGGGGACCAGGGCTTTAATACATACACCTTTGGGGAACATTCCAGATCCAAACTATAATAGAAAGGGATGTAATTTTAGCTTCTGGTTTAAAATAACAAGAGCAAATTATTCAAAAACATGAATTTAAGAGGCTGGAGATTTGGCTCAGTGGTTTCGCCGCCTGCTGCGCAAGCACAAGGACCTGAGTTTGATCCCCGGTACCAAAAAAACAAAAACAAAACAAAAACATAAATTTAAGGATTTAAAGATCCACCAAAAAACCGAATTCTCTCTGTTCAAAGCTGGAATTGTGTGCTATTTCTTTAATAGAAGACCATTTTGGAGAATGAAAACAGAGTAATTTCTATATAACAAAACGATAATCACCATTATTTACTGTATCTCTGTCAATTCCAGGGGCACACAGGGATCTTGAATTATCCTGCCAGTCGCTGCTATGAAAGCAGTCGTCCTAAGAGCTCACTAACTTTCTTGACAGCTCACTTGGAGTCGAGATCAAGCTTCACATATTGGCTCTCTGAACTTCACAAGAATGCCATGACTGACTGCCATTATTAGCCCCATTTTGCAGATACAGAAACTGAGCTGTGAAGAGCAGGTAGTCCTGCACGGCTCAGGGCCCACAGCCTGTGTGGCAGGCTGGGTTCAGTTCCAGAATCCTCACATCTTGCCCTAACACCCTACGTCATTTCACAAACAATTTTTAGGCTGTTGTAAAATAGTTAATTTGGCATTCAGCTAAAGCCAAAGTGATTACCTTATGCACAGTGTAAGGTCAAATGAGTCTTTTATAATATTTGACATTCAGCAAAGCTAACAAAGGGGAAAACATGTGTGGCCCTGTTAAAGTAACCAGCTGTTGTGCATCCTGAGAGAGGGGACAGGAGTCAGCCAGACACCCAGGGGTGGCGATGTGTCTCTAACTCCACAGAGCCAATCCTAAGAGGGAAAGGCTCTTGGATCCTACGCTGAACAGGGAGGATTCATCTGAAGTAAAATGAGCATCACTGAAGACAACTGCCAGCAGGTGGCTGGTCTGATGATAAGTTTTCTACAAAGGTCTGTGGAACAGAACTGGGAAAGCCGTGTAATCCGGCCCCAGCATCCAAGCGAACAGAGATCAAATCATCTAGCAGTTAGAGGATACAGGTTACTTTATCACCATGACACTGCATATTAGTTTGCTAGGGTTGCCATAACAAAGTGCTGAGTGCCTTAAACAACAGAAATTGATTTTCTCACACTTCAGAAGGCCACAAGTCCGAGATAAAGGTGTGCGTGGGACTGGATCCTTCTGAGGCCTCTTTCCTGGGCTTGTAGGTGAAGGTCCTCTCCCTTTTCCTCATAGCGTCCGCTTTCTGTGCTTGGCTGTGTCCTAATCTCTTCTTACAAGAGCACCAGCATTTTAACTTCATTATCTCTTTAAAGGCCTTATCTCCAAATATGGCCACATTTTGAGGTCCTGTAGGTTAGGATTTCAACACAGAATTTTAGGGGGACACAGTTCCATCTGTAGCTCACTGTCTTGTCGTTCTTCGCGATGATGGGGCTGTTTCTGCTTTGCACAGGGTGGATGCAACAATGATTAGCAGGAGCTCCGCCGTCCCCCAAGTGTTTGGGCTTAGTTCCTTGAGGAAAGGCGAAGACAGGTGGGTTACTCTCATCTTCTCAGTCACAGTTTCTGTCTGGAACCAACACTAAATTGGAAAAGCTGCACCCGTTTCCTGTGCACATCTGGGTCATAACATCGTAAAAGAATCACGAAATTCCACAATACCCAGCCAGCCCTGTGGTTCACAGGCATGAACTGCACATGGCTTGTTCTAAGAAATACATAAGCCTGAAAACATTAAGTGATTCATTAACAGAGCAACATTCCTATCTTGGAGTCTAAACAGCAACTCAAGAAGAAGACCCCTGACAAACTGGCCGGATGGCCAGGATGCCCTGTCCAATGATAAGTGAAGTCACAATTGCAGTGTGCTAATGAGCGTGATGTAATTCCGGGGGGACCACCCCAGCATGTCATCTGGGGCACCAGCCAGCGCTGCCCTCCCCACGACCTGGGATCGGCTGTAACAGTTGGAAAACCTCCACATTGACTCACAATGAATTTGTGGCAGAACATGCCATGTTCTGTAAATGTTACCCAAGAGGCTCCAGAAACAGCTCTGGGCTCTGGAGTTTAAGTGAGTAATAAAGCAGATTTCCTACAAATATTAAATCATGATTAATGACCCTAACGATGCTGCTCTGACTGTCAACTCCAGGGGACAAGACTAGGAACAAAAAGAGTTCTGTGCAGCCAGCTCTGAAGCAGAGGTGCAGGCAGCAGAGCACAGGACTTCATGCAGTTAGTTCTTAGCTCAAAGTGCAGCCCAGAGCAAGCAACACCACAGTGACCTGCTGGTGGCTGCTGTGAGGCACAGTGCAGACTTGGGGGCCCACTCCTCACCTGCTGAATCAGAAACTCAGGTGAGACCCAGCCATTGCCCTCTAGGGGATTCTGATGGACAGTGAAGTAAAGGGCCTATTGATCTGGTGATTCAAAATTGCATGTTGCCATAACAAAATACTTGGGGTGAGTCACTTTATAAAGACAAGAGGGTTTTTTTTGTTTTGTTTCTTGGTTCACAGATTTGGAGGCTGAAGCCCAACATCAAGTGGTCCCACAAGTTTGGACTCTAGTGAAGACTCCAAGCTGTGTTCTCAGATGGAAGTATCACATAGCAGGGGTGTGTGAGAAGGGGAGAGGGGCATACCACACACAGGCCAGAGAGGAAGGGAGAGAGCAGGAAGGGAGCGGGCTTGCTTTTCACAGCAACTCACTCTCCTGGAAGCTGATCCACTCCTCCCAACTCTAACCACCCCCATGAAACCAGCATTGATCCTTTCACAAGGGTGGGCATGACCGAGTTTAAGCCCCATCTCTTAAAGCTTCCACCACCACTCAACATCACATATTGGAGACCGAGTTTCCACACATGGGCTTTTGGGGGTCAAACCACATCCAAACCACAGCAAGTGCCATGTGTCAAGGTCACTGAAGGTCCTAGGGGTCAAGAATGACCTAAGAGGCTCCCTGTGCCCCTCTTTCTCTAGTCTCTTACTCTAAACTCCTACTTCCTCTCAATCCTATTGAAAGGAGCATTCACTTTCTGTCCATTTCCACAACCACCATGCTCAGCACACAGTAACCGGCTTATTTCCGCTGCATTCCAAGCTGAGCTCCTGAACCAGCCCTTCACCCCTCTTGTACACCTCAACCCAAACACCTCTTCTACAGATTCATGGTCTCCAAGTTCACTACCCCACATTTATCTGTCTCTGACCTAAGGAGTTTTCTCTCCTCAAATGAAAGAAAATGGAACTCCTGGAAGCAAGAGCCACGATGTACACATCTCCCCAGTGTGCAGCAGTGGAAAGAAATACAGCAGGTGTCATGGGAAGGACAAGCCATATAACACATCCAAGTCCATTTTTCACCTGCAAAAGGGTGATGTTAAGAACTGCTCTACATTCTCAGGGGTATTATCAGGATCACAGTGAGATACAGCAGTTGAACACAATCTGTAAAATGTAAAGCAGATCAATGTGAAAGAGCTGTATTTTACACCATTCATCTTTTTGTAATTTTTTAATAACACTCAACAACTCACCGTTACCTTAACTGCCATGAGGGTTTCAAGGTATAAACTATATACTAAAACTTATCAAATTGTAAAGTTTAAATATGTACTGTTTCGACGTGGGGATTAATGGAACAGAATAGCAGATGCAGAAACAACCCCAAGCACATTCAACTGTTTGATCTTTGACAAAGCGGCCCAAAAACAGACACTAGAGGAATCATAGCCTCTTTAATAAATGGTGCTGGGAAAAGCAGCTATTCACATGCAGAAGACTGAATCCAGACTTGTATCTCTCATCATATACTAATCTAAAATCAAAATGGATTAAAGATCTAAATGCTAAAATAGAACCTGCTGGAAGATAAAATAGGTAAAACTCTGTAAGTCATAGGAATAGGCAAAGATGTTTTGAACAGAGCCCCAGTTGCACTGGAAATAGTACCAAGAATCAGCAAATGGGATCATAAAAAACTTAAAAGTTTCTGCACAGAAAAAGAAACAACTATCAGAATGGGAAAAAAATTTTGCCAGATATTCCTCAGACAGAAGACTAATATCTAGAATATGTAAAGAACTCAAAAAAATTAGACCCCCCCAATAAAAGCCCCAATCAAAAACTGGGCAACTAAGATGAATAGACACTTCTAGTACAAAGGGCCAATAAATACAGCAAGAAATAGTCAACATCTCTGGCCATTAGACAAATGCAAATTAAAACGACACTGAGATTCCATTTTACTCCTGAAAGAATGGCCATCATCAAGAAATCAAATAATAGCAAATGATAACCAGGCTGTAGGGAAAAAGGAACCCTTCTGCATTGTTGGTATGAACAGAAACTAGTACAACCACTATGGAAATCAACATGGAGAGGCCTCAAAAAAACTAAAACTAGACTTTCCATTTGACCCAGCTATTTCTTTCCTACATTTCTTCCCAAACGAGTTAAAGGTATCATATTACAGTTATCCATGCATACTCATGTTTATAACAGCACCATTCACAGTAGCTAAAATCTGGAAGCAGCCTATATGTCCATGAACAGATGGATAAAGACAATGTGGTATTTACACACAATGGAGCACTATTCTGCCATAAGGAAGGATAAAGTTGACTACTTTGTAGGAAAATGGATGCACCTTGAGACCACAATGTTAAGTGAAATAAATGAGACACACAAGCTTAAATATAGCAGGGTTTCTCTTATATGAGAAACCCAAAATATAAATAAAGAGCAAAATAAAAGACAGGTAAGGCCGGGGATTTAGCTCAGTGGTTTCGCCGCCTGTAGGACAAGCGCAAGGACCCGAGTTTGATTCCCGGTACCAAAAAAAAAAAAAGACAGGTAATAGGAAGTGGGGAGATAGATCTTTCTAGAATGGGAAGGGGATCAAGAGATGAAGGGAGCAGAGAAGGGAGAAAATGGAATGAAAAACATTTAAATGTGTTATGTACTTGTATCAACTCCACACAAGGAATGTAAAGATTATGTACTAATAAAACATAAAAGTTGACGGTTTGCTATATATCAGTTATACATCAATAAACCTACGCTTAAACCCCAACATGCTCGTTGTTGACTTGCTTCCAGTAGCTGACAGAGACTGACCATCTTGCAGGTGACAATGATCAAATCAGAACAAAACTTTAAAACCTAAAAAAGGAACACATTTGAAGGTGCTGAAGAGTCACCAAATTAGGTAGAAACTGTGAGAAGCGTCCTCAATAGACAATCTTAGCAGGTGAGAATCATGAGTCTGTAGCAGCCTTTTGCCTAAGGACACTTCCCAATATAAATCACTGAAGGATGGCAGAAAGTCACAGCCTTAACTGGCTTGAAGTATCAGATGAAAAATGGGGCCTCAAAAAATATCCAGAAAGTTAAGCATTAAATTCTGGGAGGCAATTATATGGATGGGAGGGGGGCAACTGTATGGATGAGATGAACTCATAAAATCCATGTATAAAATCCAACTAAATCCTTGACTGATTACTGAACTACCCACAGCAGCTGCTGGAAGCGGAAGCAGGTAAGTGGAGAGGTCAGCTGCCGCCTAGTTAGCACAAGGGACAACATTTAGAGTTTTGGTCCAGCCAAGTTTAATGTCTGTTGGAATAAAAATCCTGTTGAAAAGAATATAACAAAATCCAGAGTCACCACAACATATCCAATAACTGTTCAAAAATCACTAGACTTGGAAAAAATAGGAAATGATAACCCACACTTGAGAAAAACTCATTTAAAGAAAATCAAACCAAAGATGACTCTGATGTTGTAAGTAGTACATGAGGGCTTTAAGGCTACTATACATATATTCAAGATTTTTAAATGAAAATATGTACACAATGAATAGAATTAGAAACTATGAAAAATATTTCAAACCTCAAAATCAGAAACCATGAAAAGATAACTAAAGAATTCTAGAAGTGAGAAGTACACTAACTTAAATGGGACTGTCTTGGTCACTTAATCAGAATAAAAATAAATACATATTTTACATAAAAATTTAATATTGACCTAAAAGTGCTATGACTGCAATTTGGGGGGGGGGGGGGGTACGGGGATTGAATTTGGGATCTTGCACTTGTGAGGAAGGCAGTGGAACCACTGAGCTAAATCCCCAGCCAAAATATTTCAAAAGTTTTGATTTAAATAAAAATGTTCCCCGTCTTCAGATTATATTCCTCATATTACATGCACTACTGTGCATATAAAAACTGTAACCTATAGTCTAGATCCAACTGGATGGCTTGACTACAGTTTCTTGATAAGAACAAACATCTTCATATATGCAGGGTGAAATAATGAAATCATTTATTAATTATAGTACAAGAAAATAATCTCATGCAAGCTGCTGTAAGCAAGTCCTTGATAGAATGTTTTTACTAGGGGTTGAACCCAGGGGTTTCCACACCAAGCTAGCTACCCATCCCTTTTGGGTTTTGTTTTGGTTTGGTTTTTGTCTCCCTAAATGACTCAGGTTGAGTTCTAACTTGCAGTGCTCCTGCCTCAGACTCCTAGACTGCTAGAATTTCAAGTGTGCACCACCAAGGTAGGCTGTAAAATTTATTTTTAAAAAGTAAAATCTGAGTCTTTAAATTTGGGGGGTTATAATTTTTTTAGTTCTTTTTATATTTTAGATATTATTCCTCTATCTGAGGAGTCCAAAAATGGGCATCTGAAGTGAATAGACACTTCTCAAATGAAAAAATGCAAACAGCAAATAAGTACATGAAAAAAATGTTCAACATCAGTGCTCATTCAAGAAATGCAAATTAATACGACACTAAGATTCCATCTTACTCCAGTAAGAACGGCCAGCATGAAGAAATCAATCAATGACAAATGCTGGCAAGGCTGTAGGGGAAAAGGAATCCTTCTCCATTGTTGTTGGGAGTGTAAATTGGTACAATGACTATGAAAATCAGTACGCAGATTCCTCAGAAAACCAAAACTGGTCCCATTTGACCCAGCTATTCCACTTCTAAGTGTCTTCCTGAAAGAGTTAAAAGGCATCATACCACAGTGATACATGCATGCCCATTTTTATGGCAGCACAATTTATAGCAGCTAAATTTTGGAAATAGCCTACATGCCCATCAGATGAACAGATTTTTTAAAATGTATTTGTACACAATGGAGTACTACTCTGACATAAAGAAAGATAAACTTCAGACATTTTTAGGTAAATGGCTGCATCTCAGGACCATAATCTTATGTGAAATAAATTGGACACACAAGTTTATTGCTTTGTTTCTCTTATGTGAGGAACCCAAAGTGTAAATAAGGAGAAAAACAGAGGACAGATATTGGGAAATAGGAAGAATTTGTTTAAATGGGAAGGAGAAAAGGGGAAAGGGAAGTGAAAGGGATTAGTTAAAAAGAGAATTGAAGGAAAAATTGGAAACAGAGCTTTTGTAAATCAGAAGGGGGAAAAGGGCTGAAGAGAGGAGAGGGGAATGGGTAAAAAAGAATTAAGATGTATGATGCACAGGTACAAATTCTCCATAATGAATGTGACTGTGAGGTATGCAAATGTGTACTGGTACAAAAAATGAAAAACAAAAAGCAAAGAAAAAAGGAAACTCTGTCCCGGACCTTGCTTTTCTTCTCGCTGGTCCTCTAGGGGAATACTTCTCCACCAAGCCCATTTGTCCAGCTCTGTCTACCTCAGAGCACTGCCCCATGCCTACTCCTCCTCACCCCACCCCACCACACCCCGTTCCCCTCAGGGAACCTCTCAGCATTTCAGTTCCTTCCACCTGGAACTGTAGCTGCTTATGTACAAGCTACAAGGAATCAGATTTTCATTCGGGAATTGTAAATAAGCAGCTAAGAACCACCCAGGGAAATGATAGGAAATCAGAGTCCAGATAAAGGAAGCCAGGATTGAGGACTAGGGAGAGGTGGGACTCCAGAGAAGGGGGACGGATGGAGCTGAGGGGCTGAAGACAGAGGTACTGGTCAGGGGTATTGGGCTCCACCTTCTGCCCTGGGAGTGGAGGGACAGGAACCAGCCTTGATGATGCTGAGCTTGGTCCCATCCCCAGGATACTTCATGGTGCATATGCAAATACCGTGAAATGTGAAAAACAAATCCAAAATCCAAACCACTCTGGATCCCAAACATTTCAGACAACTGATACTCAGTAGTTGTACTAGGAAATTCCAAAGTCGCTCCAAACTGTTTATCTCCATAATCAGTTTACTTCATTTATTAAGAAATCCTGAGCTTGAGTGTTTGCAGTACTGGGAAATGAACCCAGGGCCTTCCCACTGAGCTACACCCCCAGCCCTTTTTTTAAATTTTATTTTTAAATTTTGAGACAGAGCCTCACTAAGGTGCTAAATTGCCCAGGCTGGGTTTGAACTTGTGATCCTCCTGCCCCAGCCTCCCAGAATACTGGGATTACAGGCGTGCATCACCACACCCAGGGAGACTTTCATTTGGTAAAGATCAACTAAACTACTATCATGTGTGAAACACTGTGGAAACTGGGGACATGGTGACCAGGTCTTGCAACTCTAGTATCTGTCACTCTTGAAGGCAGGTCCTCCAGGACTGATGAGCACCACAAATGACAGCTATCCACCCTGGGGGACAGCTGGGCATCTCATATCAGACTAGAGACAGAAAAGGATTCTTCCGGGACTCTCAACATCCAGTCCTAAGCCTGGCTAGCTTCATCCATAGCTCCGGTGCTCACTACACCTTCCCCTCCAGTCTCAATTCTTTACCCTCTTCCCATATTCTTCCTACATCGCACTTGCGTTTGTCTTATGTGCTTTGCCCCCATTTATCCCTCAATTCCTTTCCATAAATAGTCTCCACAGTTGAAAAGGATCAATCAAGAAGACGGGATAAGTGGACAGGGTAGGGAGGTAGGGGGATGTATACTTTCTGGAAAGCAAATCAAACCAAATGGAAAAGCAAAATTGGTCAAGGAAAACATTCTAGAAACATTCACTCAAACTGTTCCAAATGTAAAATTCACATTCACCTATATTCTTCACAACATCGCCTGTCGCTTTTACCAAACCAATCACAAAAAATGTGTCAAAGAAAAGCCAGCATCAAGCCCAGGAGCATCTCTAGGACTGATTTACAACCTACGCAGCATTTTCATATTCAGCCACATTGCCTGTTATTTCTAATATAGTTACGAGTAATTCCGAGTTGTCATTGGCAGCATTCCAGAATCTTTTTCAAATAAAGCAAAAGTAAATAGCACCAAAACTTCAGTATCCAGAGAGAGAGAGAGAAAAAAAAAAACCTTTGGCACTACATTGCAAATTCCATTACAGTGGGATGCACATTTCTAAATTGTTCAAATGGATTAAAAACCCAGTCTGCATTTATTTTACATTTTACATTCTGTAATAGCTACAAGTACACACTGCAGAGAACTGAGCAAGGAATACTCCAGTAATACTGAGCAAATCCACTTCCACAAATAGCAACTTGCAAAGTAACTGGAAATCAAAAGTTTCTAACAGAATATTTCTAATGACACTTAAATTCTCTTTCTAAAATAATTATTCATAGAGATACCCCTTCTCTGAAATCTTCTTCCTTGTGCTGTCCTTCTCTTAAAATCTCCAGGCACCATAAGGGCACAAAATTGCCACTGAGGCTTCGACTAATCACATATTTGGGGAATCTTATCCCTGTCCCACATAGCAATAAAAATGAAAAGGGTAAGGGGGAAGAACTAAATAGCACTAAATAAAGAACTAAATAGAACTAAAGGGCATTTAAAATAGCTATATAGTCTAATGGCATTTGTTTAATAAATTCTCATCTGAAAAACAACAAAATTTGGGACCACAGGGTCCCTGATCCCTCTCCTGAAATGTGTCACATACCTTGAAGTATTGGGGGGGGGGGCAATTAAACTCCCAATTAGTTATCCCTGTATCAGTGGTAAAACCCCAAGCATATCATTATCATTGTATACTAACATGCACACAAATACTCACTCAAAATTCAAAATAAGGTAAACTTTAAATAAAATTTTAACCTTTAAACAATACACTCATCCTTGATCTATGTTTTTGAGAGAGGTAGGGAAAAACAGCACCTTATATATTCTTATGGAAATGAAAGTTTTTCATTCGCTTTCCTTCATATATTCATCTCACAACATTTACTATAAAGGTAAAATGCAAATAAGACTCAGCTACAATAAGACTCAAGGACAGAGCAGTCAAATGGGAATGAGAAACAACAACAAAAATGAGAGGTGTGACAGGGTTAGGACAAGGTGTTATAATCCAAGTTAAAGGAAGGGGCCTCGAGATGGACAGAGCTTGCACTTTTACAATTAAAGTAGACAGTCGAGTTGGGCCACCAGCCCATCTGAAAGTACCCTACACTATGTAATAAACCATTATGTAAGATCCAAGTAAGTGACTTCCTGCTTCAACCAAGATAGAGGAAGAGGAACCAAATTTGATCTCCCACTGAAAACACCAAAATAAAAGACAAATACACACATGAGCATTTTTGCAGACAAGGGGTATTAGGCAGCCTCACACAATGATCCCCAAGAGACAGAAATCAACGAGGCAAGCCACTCTTTGAGAGTGTCCCCAGATCACAGTGTAGGCAGGAAATGCCCAAAAGTCTGCAGTCTTCCTGG
The DNA here is from genome assembly GCF_053883595.1 of Heterocephalus glaber. NCBI lineage: Eukaryota > Metazoa > Chordata > Mammalia > Rodentia > Bathyergidae > Heterocephalus > Heterocephalus glaber. The sequence continues at coordinate 17,703,550 of NW_028258381.1, forward strand.
GCTGGGCAGAGAGGAGAGAGCAAGGAGAACAAAGCAGCTGGAATTCTAGAGCAGAGGAGCAGAGAGAAGACAGAGTCATGGCTCCAGAGATCTGTTATGACTTCCAGAAGTCAGCTGGATACTGATCACTGCATGAGTCTGAGGAAGTGGCTAGGGACTAAGAAGCCCCCAAAAGGATTAGAGGTAGCACACATAAGGCCAGGAACTGCAACTGTTGCTACCAGGCACGGGATACTAACACAAATCATTCTAAACCAAATGGCAACCACTGATCAATTGGACTTTATCAAAATTTAAAACTTCTGCACTTTAAAAGACAGAAAAATGAAAACGTAAGCCACAGAGTGTGAGAAAATATCTGTGAATTACATCTCTGATAAGGTGCTTGTCTCTAGAATACACAAAGAACTCTCAAATTCAATAACAGAAAGAAAAACAAAAATTCAAAAAATAGGCAAGGATTCTGAAAAAGAACTCCACCAAGAAGACATATGACAAATAATCACACAAAAGGCTGATCAAAATCATTAGTCCACAGGGACATGAGCATTAAAGCGGCAAAGGGAAACCAACACATATATTAAAATGACAAAAATTTAAATGTGTAGAGAAGAATTTGGAGGAACTGGGACATTCGTACACCACGGGTGGGAATATAAAAGGGAAAACAGCATGGAATTTCTTTGAAAGTTTATCATACATTTGCTGTATAATCTATTCACTCCCCTTCTAGGTATTTATGTAAAGGCCTAAGTCTATGCAAAGATTTGTTCATAAATGTTCATAGTTTTATGTAGAATAACCAAAAGGTGGAAACAACACACATGTCCATCAAAAAGAGACTGGATAGGGCCAGAGTTTTAGCTCAGTGGTTCCGGCGCCTTTCTCGCAAGCACAAGGTCCAGAGTTCGATCCCTGGTAACAAAAAAAAAAAAAGAGAGAGACTGGATAATCAAAGTGTGGTGTCTCCATCTAATGGAATATATTCCACAATAAAAAGGAGTGAACTACTGATACACTGTAATTACGCTGAATGAAAGAAGTCAGACAAAACAAGTATACACACTCCATTATGTAAAATTCTAGAAAACATATATTAGTCCACTCGTAAAATTCTGAAAAGATGCACACTGAGGCAGGCCAGTGGTGGCCTTGAGAAAGAGGGGTGCAGGGGACAAGAGTACAATATTATAAAGGAGCACAAGGAAACTTACGGGGGTGACGGTTATCTTGATTGTAGACACGGTTTCACTGGGGAATGCACATGTCAGCATGTATCAACTGTACTCTTTGAACATGTGCAGCTTACTAAATGGCACCTCAATAGGCTATTTTTTAAAAAAACAAGTAAGTAATACAGAAATGAGGATTTCTAAACAAATCTGATGGGCATTATCTCCATTCTGTCCACAAGGAAATTTAGTGACAAGCTGAGTATCCCTACTCTGAAAATCCAAACTCCAAAATGCTCCAAAACCTAAAACTTTTAAAACTTAAAAGATTTTATAGCATTTCAGGTTAGGGACATTCAACCAGTCAAGTTTATGCAAATATTCTAAAATTTAAAAAAGAAATCCAAAATCTGCTACACTTTCAGTCCCAAGCATTTTGGGTAAGAGACAGTCAACCTGGATTGGCCTAAGATGCAGTCATGGCTTCACAGTGAATGTCCCTGCAGTTCCAGCAGGCTACTCCTCCCTGAGCACCAACACCCAAATCCAAAAGGAAAACTGACAAACTTGCGCACGGCACTTAGTGACATCACTATGAGTCTGCCAAGGACAAGTCTTCGGAAGGACACACCGTGAGCACCTTTCCAAATATTTATTTACTGCATGGGAAGTGACCCCATCTCTAGAGACCCCCATCCCACCCCCAGCAGGAGGTGAGGAGAGTTTCAGGTGAGAAGAAAGAGCAGCTTTCACTGACATCCTTGCACGGCAAATCCAAAGCAGCTGTCGCACCCAGTCAGGGAGTCACACAGCTCACAAACCCAGACCTTTAACTCTCTGGGTCTAGCTGGGCCTGAATTTCTAAATTCTTGGTTCATGCTTGCAACTAAAGAAATTAAACAGGTTTATTTCAACATGAACATCACGTAAAGCAAATTTCCTTTGCAATACCAAAGAAGACAGGTCTGTGTGTGTGTGTGTGTGTGTGTGTGTGTGTGTGTGTTACTAGGGATTGAACCTAGAGCTTCCACACTGATCCCCAGCCCTTTTTTTAAAGACAGGGTTTGCTGAACCACCCCAGGCTGGATCCTCTGAACTTTCGATTCTCCTGCCTCAATCTCCCAGAGTGCTGCGATTACAGGAAGATAATTTTGTGAGTCAAAAGTAAAACATATATTTCAAATACATGAGTAACAGGGCCAGAACCTGCCTCTCAGACTCCAAGCCAAGTGCTCACCTCCAACATTTCTAGTGCTACCCCTTTCCAATTCCTAAAAAGACAGCCTTTTTGTTAGGCTTCTGTTATTTTGAGCTTTGGTCCATCAGTGTAAAGCACATTATTTTTAAAATCTGTTCTTACTTTAAATATTCAGCTTCTTGAAGTAGGTCATGCTTTTTATGAGTCTCGGCTTCTCTTTGAACCAATTCCCCATTTCTCCGTCTCTCCCCTAATAGGAATGTGTAATGCATTCAAAGTATGAAATCCAATTCCAGTTAATTTTATTGATTCCTTTCACAGGCTCCTTATTTCTTATGCAAATTCATGTTTATTTCCAAAAGAGAAAACAAAACAGCCTTTTTGAAGAGAATGTTCTCAAAATCAGTGAAGAACCACCACAATTTCATTCAATTATAGATGAGCTATACAATATTTAAATCACTCACTGGCAATACGACGGACTTCAATCCATTTTAGAGCTCAGCAAATGTCCTTAGATAACAGAATGTCTCTTTTAAAAGTGAACAGTCACTGGGGTTATGACAAAATAAGAACCCTGTCATGAGCACACACTCACACTTACCATGTTCCAAAATTGTTTAAAAATGGGTTTTCTGTTGTCCTTCATTGAGTTTCATGCTGAACACAGGATACACATTGCAAGCCCTACATAAGTGCACTTTCCAAATGGTTCTTTTTTCTGCAAAAATTCCTGTTAATACAGAAAAGGGATGAGCACGTGCCTCTTTTCCCTGCATAATTTATCACCCTTCTTGGGACGAGACAGGCAGACATGGGCAGAACTGTCTCCCAAGGTGGGACTGGCATAGTCTGTGGTCTGTTTAACTCTTCCCTGATCTCTGAAATGTCCCATTCCATTCTAGACCCACCTAGCTTTCTCCCTACCACCCACAGCAGATGGTCTCCACAGTTCCATCTGAAATCTGTAAAAACAGTGGCTAAAAAGTAATGAAATAATGGATTCTATGAGCAAAGATGAGATTCTAAAATGTGCTGTCAGAAACAAATTGATCTCACAGCCACAGAAAGCAACTGCGCCATTTCCTTTGATTGGCCTCAACTCTTTCGGCCTATCATCGAAAAAGATCATCTACTATCTGGCCTCTATCTGACAGGCCTCCAGAATTGGTGTTTCTGAAAGAAGTCATTTCCTCCTAAATCATTAATAATTCAACATTTCAGTGGCAGCACATTCTCTCCTCATCATAAATAAATATCAAGAAATTACCTTCCTCATCTCCCCTAGGACTTCAAACTAGAAAAAAATACTTCCTAGATTAGCTTTTTCCAAAAGAAAGAAAAATGACTACAAAGCTCAAAAGCCCAGTTTGATAATGATTGGGAGAAGGAGGTTTTAAAGGCTGGTCCATTTCATTTTCCAAATCTGTTTCCTTCTTCTTCTTATCAGTCACCAAGAACACTTCACCAGTGATCGGTCAACAAGAATGCTTCATCAACCCTGTCTTTCTTATCTTCTCTTCTCCAACAATCTCACTGGCAAAACCTCTTCCCCCTCCTCCTTCTTCTTTCAAGCAAAATCCAGAATTGTACAGCTACCTACTCAGTATCTCCACTAGGTTATCTGATAAGCACCTTAAACTTGGTGGGTCCAAAGTTGAATGTTTCATCTCCCTCAAACCTGCTTCCCAGGAGCCTTCCCCATCTCAGTGAATGCCAACTCCATCCTTTTAATTGATCAGATAAATAAAAAACCTGGGCCTCATCCTTAACTGTCCCCTTACTCTCAACTTCATATCTATTTCATCAACACATCTTGACAGTGCTATTTTCAAAATACATTCAAGATCTGACCGCATTTCATCACCTCCACTGCTAACAACATAGCCAAGCCACCATTTCCATCTTCCCCAGGCCAATGACTCCAAGAGCCTCCTGAGTGCTTCCATTCTACTCAGCAGGGTGATTCTTTCATAGCCAATGAACTGGAGTGTGCCTTTCCTTAGAGCTCAACTTTCCTAAGGCTTCCTGCATCACTCAGAGCAAAGCCTTGGTGCATCCGGGTAAGCATGGTCCTCCCCAGAAAGCTTTCTCCAGATCTGGTGGCAGCTGGATCTGGTGGATTTCTCTCTTCTCAGTGCCACAAAGTCCTGCACATAACTGCACTGTGCTTACAGTGCCATGTGACACAGACTCACATGTGATCTCCACTCAGCTGTATCTAGAGGGCTCTTCCCCTCAAAGCACACAGCGTATCATGGGAGCTCAATAAGTGTCTGTGGAATGGGTGTCCATCTGTGGATAATGAAATGCAGAGCTGATTTCATGGGTGGTTTCCCACAGTCACACAGGGCCCTATGCTTAGTAGAAGGGCCTGACACTTGGTACAATGTTCTACTTCAATCATCTTGAAGTTAATAATCTAAATGCCCTGCATTTTCACTTTTCACTGAATCCTACAAACTATGTAGCTTGCTCTGGGTGGAGAGAAGGAAGAAAGGAAGAAGAGATGGATGGATGGATGGATGGATCTGTTTTATGCACTATAATAACAAATGTTAGAATACATTTGGGGGAAAGATTCTGTCAGAGAAATTCTATAGTTAGCCAACGTGTGTGTGCATGTATGTGTATACACATATACATGCATATACAGATACATATACATACATATATGTACAAGAAAAAATGTAAAACAAAAATGTCTGAAAATCTACCATCTATATACAGTATATTTCCTTCAGGAATGTTACTGGCCTTTGAGAATTTTAGTAAATTCTAGTAAGTGGAAGTTGATAGCAAAAAGAGCAATAAAATAAGCATCTGTCAAGTGAAGGAAAAGAAGGTGGTAGAAGAAGAGGCGGAGGAGAAGGAGGAGAAGGAGAGGAGGAGAAAAGAAGAGGAAAAATTATGTGATCACATATTTACTACAACATGGCAATGGTTCAAGTATAGATATAACATTGGAACAGAATGGATATCTTAGAAAAATTATCCTTCTTTGTGTATTTCCCAATTGAGAGCATCCTATAGGAGAATCACAAATCAGTGAGAAAGGCAGCATTACTCAACCAATGGGGCCAAAACAACCAAAATAAGTGGAAAAGATCATGTTCAGAACTTTAATTCTCAAGCTTAAGAAAAGTTGTATGATAAATTTCAACTGAACTTTTTGTAAAAATTTAACTGAAAAAAACAAAATCAGAAGGGCCGGGGATTTAGCTCAGTGGCACTAGCCTCACAAGCACAAGGTCCTGAGTTCGATCCCCGGTACCAAAAAAACAAACAAACAAACAAAATCAGAATATCTTTTCAGACAATTAATGAAGGAAATCTTTCTAGACATATGAAAAGCTATGAAAACTCCATCTCTTTCCAAAACAATTCTCCACATTAAAAGGTTAAGCAATGAGTTTGGAAAGCATATTTATAATCAGCATTGAAGAAAGCATATTCACATTGAGCACTGAATACAAAAATCACTTCTTCACTACACTGAAAATGCATGCAAATCAACAATTGAACTAATCAACAGATAAATTCTGTTTTTAACAGACAAATCAGAACTTAAATTTTTACAAAAATGCAAATGCAAATACAAAACATTTGGAAAAGTATTCAGTCTTGCTACTACCAATCAAGGAAATGAAAGAAGATGTGATTATAATCTATCAAATTAGCAAGATTTAAAAAATTGTAATATCCATTCATTGTTGAAGAAAATAAGGTATCATAAAAGACTTTACACATGGCTGGAGAAAGTATAAAGCTAATGGAAGCAGTTTCACAAAACACATCAAAAGCCCTTAAAAAATCTATACCTTTTAGCCTAATAATTCCACATGAGACTATTTCTGTCTAATATTGGGCATTAAGCTCTCTCTACATAAAGATGTGTACCATGACATATTTAAAAATTGAAAGCAAACTCCATAGCTGCCTATAGCGAAATGGAAAAGTGACTTATGGTGAAACCACTAGATAAGAATGCATAACAACAAAAATTAATATTAATAAGGCATTTAATAATATAAGGGAGCATATAAAAATGGTAAGTGAACCTATGGCATACAAATAATATATGACTATGATCTTTAAAATGTAATGTTTTCAGGAAACAAAGCACATGCAGTTATTTTAATGCTGCAGGATTTTAACAATTTTATTTTCACATTCCTAGTTTCCCGCTGCCGAAATTTATCACAATGAACATGCTAAAATAATACAATAGATGCTCTCTTCACTGACGCCCCACACAGACTGACATTCTCCATCTCTGTTAAACACGGTGACAGCGGGTGCCCAGGGCATGCTGCGGGCTCACGGCTGGTGCAGCACCTCCCCACTGAGCGGGCCTGCCCACCTCGGCTGTCACCAGTGAGTTGTACACCTGCCAACAGTTCCCTCGTTTTCCCCTAAACCTCTTCATGCCAGCTGTGCTTGGTCATGTAATTATGTAATTCTGTTACATTACATAAATTGATGACACTATACAAGAAAAGAAAGAAGGTAATTGCTTCCGTGAAAACCAAGATGAATGGTTTGGAGAGACAAAAAAAGAAGAAATGCTAGAAAGAGGAAGGTACATAACTAAGTGTGGGCAAGACACCCATAAAAGGTCTGGAAATTTTCATAAAATACAGACTTTTTTGCATATATGGCATCATGACTTTGTCCTCTCAAAGTCTAGGATACCATATCCAACAAGCCTCTCACTGCTTGCAGAAACTTTGACGTTCCATGTCCTTCCTAAGCAAAGGACAGGTCTTAGTTTCCAGTTGCTAAACAGGACATCCCACACCCACAACGTAAATGAGAGGTTCATTTTGGCTCATGGTTTCAATCCACAGCTGATTGGCTCCAAGGCAGAAACAGCATGGTGGAAAGGCCTGGGCTGAAGAAAACTGCTCATCTTATGGCAGCCAGGAAGCAGAGAAAGAAGAGGAGATGAGAACAAGAATACACCCTTCCGGGTCACACCCCAAGGGACCCACTTACAACCAGCACATTCAGCCATGCATCACTCCATTGATGAGTACAGCGCTGCCCCCATGATCCAATCACCTTCCACATATGAGACTTCTGGGGGACATTTTGGGTTTAAACCATAACAGGAGCCTTGGAGCTAAAGAATGAGAAGCATTTTAAGAGGCACAGAACAAACACCAGGCTAAGGGAACAGCATGAATAGGGAAGGGAATGGCATGGTGTAAACTGGAAGAGAATAAAGGCAGCAAAGACAAGGGAGAGATAGAAACAATTCCAGAGTCAACCCCCAAGTCCTAGGTGAGAAGAGGGTAAGGGAAGCTTCACTAATAGGCAGCATAACCCAGATGGCAGACTTGGGGCTGGCAGTAGCCAGCTATGGCTGGGTACTGGGTATGAGAAGATGGACTAGCAGTGGTGGTGAACCTAGGGCACACATGCCGAATGAAGCAGGCTGTTTGTTATCATTGAAAACTATAAAAGGTTCGCCATCACTGCACTGGGGTATTGGCTTATTGATCTAAGACTTTGTACTATAATATATTGTTGCAGAAAACACCAGAGGAAGGGCAATATTTACATTTAAACAATTTAAAAATTGTACTCACAGCAACCAGAATGCAATATATTCACCTGGACCCATCTCACCAAACAAAGAAACCCTGGATGGAGTGAGAGAAGCCTTGCTGCAGGCAGGAGCCAGTAGCACTATAGGGACAATAAACCCCAAAGAGGAGTGATGATTACCCTGGCCACAAAACCAGGGGCCACAGAACACTTGCGGATCTAGAAGCTTCAAGAAGTTTTGAGGCACTGCCCACGAACAAACATCTTATCTTCACAACAGCCTTAGGAAAACTCAGTATTGTTACACATGCAGATACTGAAACCAGGGGTGATATTGATGTAGATATCAAAGAACGAAGACCTGAAAGCTCTGCCACATGAAAATGACTACACCAGACCCCCATATCCACAGGGATACCTTCCAAGACCCCCAGCAGAGGCCTGAAATGCAGAGTACTGAGCCTTAAATACACCATGGGTTTTCCCATGTGCGCTGCAGCTTTGCCACACTGGTACCTTGACTTTGGATGCTGCAGACCCGCATGCTTCCTTTGCATCACTACCCTTGCACTGTGGGGCTATTACTCAGTAAAATATGGGTCACTTGAACAGAAGCGCCATGATATCAAAACAATCAACCACATAATGAGCAGTAGGCAGGCAGTGCATTCAGATGAGTCACATCCCGGGCAGGACAGACTGAGGAGGCACCAGATTTCATCCTGCTGCTCAGAATGGCACACAAATTACAACCTAGGAGTTGTTTCCTTCTGGAATTTTCTCCAATACTTTGGGACGTCAGCAAAATCACTGATGAGGGTGGGAGACTACTATACTTCAAAACACAGGCTCCAGCCATCTCCAAGGCTCCTCCAAAACACTCACTGAGCTTTTGAAAAAGAAAAAGAAGAACCCCAAGTCAAGTCCTAACCCCTACAGGTAGAGAATCTCTTACCTAAAATGCTTGGGACCAGGAGTATTTTAGCTGTTGGAATATTTGCATAGAATTTACCTGTTGAACACCCCCCAATCCAAAAATTCAAAACATGAAATGCCAATCACTCAAAAAGTGTAAGATTTCAGGGCATTTCACTTTTGGGGTTTTCTGATGAAGGATGCTGAACCTGTATCTCTAAAATGCAAACTCCAGATTGAAGGATGTGAGAACTGTACTTTTTTCCAAAGTTACCCAAATATGAAGCTCAGGCAGGTATGGGAAAGCACTGGTCTATTGTATCCCTTACTTGTTATTAAGTGTCAAAGCTATGCACATTGCATATGTGTACGCATCCAACCTAAGAATTAAGTAAGAAATGGCTGTTGGGTGAGGTGGCACATGCCAGTGATCACAACACTCCAGGAAACCAAAGCACAAGGATTGCAAGTTTGAGCCCAGCCTGGGCAACTCAGCAAGGCTCTCTCTCCAAACAGAAATGGGGTAGAGGTGGGAGTCAGTGTAAACACAGGGTTCAATCCCCAATACCACAAAAAGAAACGGGAAAAAAGAAGGAAGGATGACAGGGAGGGAGGAAGGGAAGGAAGGGAAGGAAGGGGGAGGAGAATAAAGGAAGGGGGAGGGGAGGGGAGAGGGCTCCATAGATTTATAGTAGGTATCATTTCTAGAAGCATCAAATTCTCCAGGTTCTGCAAAAAGTAGAAAACCGTTTCTCTCTAGTAGAAACAGGCTCTGTCCCATGTCTCTGCTCTAACACCTGAACACCGTGACGCAGGGAACTCTGATGGTAGAGACTGGGTATGTCACTCTGTGTTAATCAAGTGACCCCATCAGGAGGGAGCCATTATACAATGGCCACCCTCCCTCTTCCCATGGAAACACAGCATCACCACACCACGGTCCAGGTCATCAGCCAGAAACTTAGCTGAAAGGTGCCTGAAATTCTCAGCCAACCAAACTCCAAGAAAAGAGGCAGACTTATTCACAGTCCCCTGGCGGCAAGTCAATCCAGAACTTACCAAAATTGTCATCATCCACTTTTACATCCATATAAAGTCTTTAGCCCAGTGCCTGGGACATTAAGCCAGTGCTCAATAAATGTTAGCTACTGTTATATTGTTATATTTATTACCATTAGCATGGCTATCATGATTGGGAGTCTTCCATTCTTATACTTAGGAGGAAAAAACACCCTGTTAAGCACAAGGATATTGCCCTATATTCCAATGATTTATTGCTGAATAAAGTTTGTGGCTTAAAACAACAATTGCATTTATTTTGCTCATGAATTTCCACTTTGAGTATGGCTCAGGGGAAGGGGTAGATCTTGACTCTGGTCCACATGGTATCAGCTGGGGAGGCTGGAAGGATGGTGGTTGGAGTTATCTGTAGGCTCACTAATTTACACTCCTGGTGCCTGTGTTGGGCAAACACAATGAGCTAGGAGCCAGGACTGCCAGGGCTCCTTCAGCATCTGTTTCTCTCTACATAGTCTCCCTGGCATGATTTCAGGGCGGCCCAATTTCTTAGATGGTGGCTCTAGGCTTCAAGATACACATTCCCAAAGACAGCGCAGGGCAGAAGTTCTTTTACTCTTTGTGAGCCAGCCTCAGAAGTCAGGAAACATCATTTCCACTGAATTCTATTCACTAGAAGCAAGTCACCAAGGCCAGCACATAATCAACAGAAAAAGGATTAAATTCCACCTTCAAATCGGAAGAATGCTGAAGTATTTGCAGATAGGTTTTTAAAGCCCTCACGTCTAGGAAAATCATTTCCCATTCCTTTAGATCCAACTTTTCCATGCTGCCAAAAGATACAAATCTGACCAATCCTGAGCAGTCACATTTGCATGCAAATGTACTTTTTGTATCCTTGAATCTATCTCTCTGATCCACAAAATTATAGAACCTGAATATATTTAGGTCTTATCTAGATTTTACAAGGAAGAAAGCTGAGTTGTGGAGGCTAAAGGCTTTGTTTATGGAGCAGTAATGGTGATAACTGCCACCCCTACAATGCCTATAATATCTTTCAACATTCTTCAATTCACAGGAAATCTTAAAGGGAGTCTACAATTTCATCTGACCTCCTCTTTATCATGTTTTTAGGAGCAACTATTTTTTTCCAGAAGGGTAAACTTGGAATCATCAATGTGATGTGATTTGCTTAAAGTCCAAGCTTGGCTCTGTTAAGCAGCCTAAAGGAAGTGTGAGATTCTGCTTCAGTTTTCATTTTGAACGTTTCCTGCATATACCTATGTGTTGAAGGCTTGGTCCCCAGTCTGTGGCATTAATGGGGAGATGGTGAAAGCCTTAGAAGGTAGGGCCTACTAGAAGGAAGTTGGGTTATTGGGAAGTCGTTGATCTTGAAGGCGATTGTTAAGGTTTAGATCTAAAAGGTCCCCTTAAAATTTTCATGTGTTCAGAGGTTGGGCTTTCAGAAGGTGAATGGATCTCAGGGGTGTATACTAATTGGTGGATTAGTCCATTGATGAGTTCATACTTAATTGTACTGTTGGTGGGTCACTGGGAGTATGTCTTTAGAGTCTCTCTCTCTCTCTCTCTCTCTCTCTCTCTCTCTCTCTCTCTCTCTCTCTTTTTCCTGGCTGCCATGGGTTTAGCAGCTTTCCTTCACCAGGCCCTTCTGCCATGGCATTTTTGCCTCAGAGTCAGCCAACCATGGATTGAACCCCCTGAAACCATGAGCCAAACAAACCTCTCTTTTAAATTGTTGGTGTCAAGTATCTTGTCCTAACAATGAGAAAGCTAATACAAGGATACTGTGACCTACAGTGCCTCTTCTGCCTTTGTTTTGCTTTCTGGCTACCATGATACCATGAGTTAAGTGACTACCATAGTCACATGCATCCACCATAATGTACTGGCTCATCAAAGGCCATGGACTGGAATCTCCAAATCTGTGAGCCAAAATAAACTTTTCCTCTTTTTAAGTTGATTATCTTGGGTATTTTATCACAGTAACACAAACCTGACTATATTACAGCTTTCATCTAACTCTAACGCTTTTGCCTACTCTATGGTATAAAACCCCCTCATTGTGGCTAGGGAGGTGGCTGGCAGAGTAAATGTCACATCTCTGCCTCTTGTCTCGAACTCAGTGCTATTGAACTTTCTCTACTAAAGACTGGACTTTCAAGAGAATCACCCTTGAGAGCTACCCATGAACTCACACACTAATGAAAATGCGAACCATTAACACTGTATCCTTTCTTGTTGGGGGAAGGATAGATCAGGGTCCCCTAGAGCTGGAACAAGTAATGATACTTCTTGTATCGAGAGGGTAGCAGTGCACTAGCCATTCAGGGACTGCAGTTTTGCCAAGCTGAGACCTGCATAAACAGGAAGAGGATGAAGAAGTCAGAGAAGTCTATTCTTCCCCAAGGCTCTACGCATACAAGCTACTGAGGAGCAGTAAAAGAAAAGGTTTAATTCAAACCACCCCTTATAACTACTGTTTAGCTTTTGTTTTCTCCCCAAATGGCTTTGTGCAAGTAAACACAGCCCAAAGGTTCTTATATCTTCCTGAACATTCACCTTCAGCTAATAAAGGAAAAGAAAAAAACTCTTGAAAAGATATTTCATGAGATTTGTGTGTTTAAATAGTAATTTCAGTCCCTTTCTTCAAGTCTCCTGGAATCAATTCAGCTGCAGGAAGATGGGTAGGCAGGAAAAAAAGAATTGAAGAGGATATTAGAACAACTTGGCAAATTAGCAAAGTTTTTAACATCATTAAAGAGCTCTTAAATATTCTTCCCTGAACTCCATTTTTATCTTGTGAATGCATTTTAGTAATTGCTCTAAAGGAAATTGCGGGACTTTGGCACAAACATAAATGTTTGCATGATTTAAAATGCAGTGGCAGCAAAGACCATGATTTTTTTTTAATTGCTAATTCTTAAACTAACCTTTTCAGTTTGTCTCATCTTGAAAAATGCCAATTCCTATCAGCAGAAGCAGCAATAGACAATGCATATATTATTTAGTTGTTTATAATTGCAAACAACTTAGCTATATTTCAATACTTCTCCCGGAGCTCCAACAAGGAGCATAAGTAGGAGATGATTATAATCATTCCATCATTCTGTAAATAGAACACTGGGATACTGAGAAATAAGACTGTTTTCTTAAAGTCAACAGGAGATCAAATACAGATGCTGGCCTATAAATAGGTAGCTTTCAATCGAACCACCTGATACCACCCCACTTAATGTTAAAATCCAATCAGCATCTGCTGATGAAAGACTGAAATGAAGAGTAGAAAGACTGACCTGTTGTTTAGAGAGACTAACTGAGTTAGTCAGGTTAAGTAACACTCGATGCTATAACAAATATGCTCCTATATATAGCATAATGATCTGATGTCCAGAGACAGAAAGAGATAGCTGGTGGGGAAGGTTAGGAGGAAAAGTGCTCTGTTTTAAGCAGTCATTCAGAGACCAAGGATCCTTCTATCCTGAAGCCCACCAAGTGGTGGAGTCCATGGCCACCGATGAAAAAACAAAGACAAGGCATGGAGGACCCCACAAGACATTTTGTGGGCCAGGCGTGGTAGTGGCAAACATCCTCCCTTTCACTCACCTCCCACTGTCTAGAAGCCAGTCACACAGCCCCACCGGAGCTCAGCAGCAGCTGATGACCAGCTCTCTGCCCCAAAAAAGAAAATTCCTTGATGAGCACAGCTTTGTCTCTGTCCCATCTCCTAGAGGCCGGAATAGTTTTAGGTTGCCTAAGGCCAGTCTCCTTGATCCAGACTCTGATCTGCTCTAAAAGGTGCCCGAAAATCCACATGTGCCCTGCCTTCTGGAGCTCCAAACTGAAATTCTCCATTGCACGCTCAAACCCAGGCCTGTGGCCAAAAATCAGCATGAGAAGAAGATGCCAGAGGACTCACCTGCTGAACACAAGGGAGTGGCAGCAGCCACCAGTTGTGGCTTCTCAACAGCAGGCGCCTACTGATGACACATGCCTACTGAAGCCTCCCACTCCCTTCCAGGGCCCAGGCCTTGGTGGGATGGTGGGGCTCCTATGCAAGGTTTGGTGTCCATTAAAAAATGACCATGGCAAGATTACAGCAGACCATGACCAAGTGAAGCCCGAATGATACCAGTAAGATGGCTATGTGATAGGAGGGCGGGCACAGGGCAGAAGCCAAGGAACAGGGCTTACCTGATGCCCCAGCTGCCCAAGAAGGGGAAATTACCAATGTGCACTTGTCAGCACTCTCGTTTTGTTGTGCTAATTTCCCTGCAAATATAAGCAAAGCCTTTTAATTAACTTAATATCAATTTCACTTTTCTCACACGTTGTTCTAATTATGGGCAGGATTTAAAGCTCATGCAGCATAATTTACAACCCTAGACTAACAGCTTTACAACTTTACACACTAGTGACTGCTAAGCCTGACTGAAGGAAGGTTCCCTGCAGCATCCTGCCCCTGGCGGGGGGCTCACATCCTGCCTGCCTGGCTGGCAGCCCCATCCCCCGCTGCCAACTGACCCACACTGCATCTCGCAACCAGGTGTCAGCGAGCGCCAGGTTTGCAGCTCACGATGGAAGGCACAGAACCAGGCAGCAGCGGGCACCTCTGAACTACTTGTTTATCCGAGTTCCAGCTTCCCTTTATACATAAAATGGGCATAAGAGGATAAGTGGGTTTAATGTCAAATTAAGTAAATCAAAACACCTGATATGTACTAGATGCATAGAAGAAATACCTGTTTAGTAAACTAAGACATACATATATGTATATGGGTCGGATACCACATATTCTATTTCATAAAATCTAAGATGCTTTCAATAATAAGATGCACCATTTTTGTGAACCCATAGGGGAAAAACCATTGCCTACTAAACTATTAAAATGGATAGTAACTTGAATCCCAGCTTCAAAGATGCAAAGATGTGCATCTGTTGGGCATGGTGGTACACACCTGTAATTCCAGCACTCTGGAAGGCTGAGGCAAGAGGATCCCAAGTTCAAGTCCAGCCTGGGGAACTTAGTGACTTAGTGTGACCCTGTCCCCCCAAAAATATAAAAAAGGGACGGAGATGCACAGTGTGAAGGCCCTGGGTTCAATCAATCCCCAGTCCTGGAAAGGAAGGGGAGGAGGGCAGAGAGGAAAGGAGGAGGGAGGGCGGGAAGGGAGGCAAGACATCTTAATATTCATAAAACAATAATAGATGGTAGTTTCCACTTACAAAATCTCTTTAAGTCAAATCTAAATTCACAAGATTGCCCAAGGATTAAATACTCTAAGGAAATGAATTTCCAGTTAACCAAGAGTAGACAGGCTTCTGTTTTGTTGTGTTGTTGTGTCTTGTTTTTGAGACAGAGTCTCGCTATTTGGTCTAGGCTGGCCTTGAACTCACAGCGATCCTCCTGCCGCAGCCTCCCCAGTGCTCCAGCTAGTCTGGCTACATTTTAATACTGCAGTGTACTGAGGATAGACCAGGGATGGCAGGCACTGTGGATTTATAATGCAGATGCCAGTTCCTTCCCTCCTGCTCTTTTGCAACCGACACGCTTACTTCCTCTACAAAACTGTTACACACTTGAAACAAGATAGTTCATAGGGCTATGAACTGGCCCACATATGGGAGCCTGCCAGGGAGATTTCTGGAAGAAGATTCTTTTTTTCCTCCTGATTAAACAACAGGAGCAGATGTGACCACTGGTATACAGGTCTTCCTACCTTATACAAAGATACAATGACTGGAGCTACTGCAGTCATTTTGTAGCCATGAAGAAAAGACCAAGAGAAGTAGCATGACATGAGCTATGACGTTAGTATGCCAACCTACTGCTACCTACTTCTTCTAGGTTGGTTAAATGACAGCAAATTACTTGCTGAAGAATTAACTCCTCACTGACACAGGGAGGAACAAAGTCTGCTCTGTTGCAAACTACTGAGTCAGACCATGTCAATAATTCATTATGATGCAGGGCAGAAATGAACAAGGGCTAACAACAGAAACCTGGAAGAAAGGACAACTCTGACCAGGTGAAGAGAAGGCTTTGGGACATAAAGGACTTGCGAACTGGCCCTTGGAGATCATGGGAGCTTTTCATCACATGGGTGAAGGAGATAATCCTCATAATGGGGGAGTTTAGAGACCTGAAAGTCATGCACTCATTTTGAAGGCCCCTCTGTAAACACGAACCACACGACCAGCACTGTATCGCTGTGTCCGAGCTGGGCTGGGAGAGGCCCTCCCGGAACCTGGCTCCTTATTAGCCATCAGACGTGCGCACGTGTGGCCACCTGTAATTACGGCAGCGGTTTATTACTCATGCATGGCGAGGCTGAGCCTCCGCAGTTAGCAGTGACAGGGTATTATTAGAAGGGAAAACTTCTCTATCGGTGGCTAAGCCAATTGTCACCCACATGTCAGAACAGCCTAAATACCTGGGAGCCACAATTGCTAAGGGAGAGCAAAGTCTTTCAACCATGCTAGTTCTGCATCTATTCTAAGTGCTCTGGACGGAAAGGGAAGAAGAGGGGCGAAGGGGAAGGAAGGAGGAAGAAAATGTAGCGGGTTCCTTCTCAACAGCCTGCTCCCCCCAGCCCAGCCCACTTCCTCCGGGCTCAGGGAGGCCCAGGAAACATGAAGGGACACAGCAGCAGGTGCTATGACACGCATGCGTCATGGCCACCAACTCTTGCCTCGTGAGACTGTCCTACCCGAGAAGAAGCTGATGGGGTGACAAAGCACAGGACAGAGAGGTGAGGACCCTGAGCCAGGGGGAGCCAGAAAAAGGGGTGAAGTGAGGCTGCGCCTGAAATTTAAGACCTCTAGGGCCCCAGCAAGAGTTTCATTGGACAGAGAACGCAGGTGGGCAGGTTCCAATTTTCCAGTTGCACCCGTGCCAGGTGGGCCCCCTGGTTCTGGACATGGTCAGGGAGGGAGCTTTGAAATGAAGCACAAGGGGAACCAGGCTGAAGTTCAGAAGGCTGGACGAGCCCCATACACACATGCATGTCAGGACAAGGGGAACAGCACTGTACCCTCCTCAGCCTGTCCGCCTGCACAGTCTGTATCCATCCGCGGAGCCAACCCGATGCAAGATTGAAAATATTCAGAAAATAACTGCATCTACAGCGAATGTGTACAGAGATTTGGTTATTTTGTTTATGGTGCTACATGCTGGTCATGTGCTGCACCACTGAGCTACATCCCCTGAACATTGATTTTCTGGTTACCATTTCCTAGACAACGAAGATAACAACTGTTCCCACAGCATTTACATTGGATTAGATATGGTAAGCAAGGCAGAGATGATTTACTGAGTACATGGGACGATGTGCAAGTTCTAAGCAAACACCACACCATCTGATAGAAGGCTTCAGTAATCCCAGACCTGGGCATCCTCAGAGGTCTGGAAACTAAATCCCCCCATGGAGACTGAGACAGACCACACTGCATTCTCACTCCAGCACCACAGGGCCCCCTGTCGCCTTGGCTGCTGTACAGAATGAGGTCCCAGCCAGCCTGGGACCTAAGCCTGCCCCGTTCGGCCTCCACCTGGTCCTGCAGACAAGCACCCCCCTGCCAAAGAGCTCCCCCCATGCCACTGTACTCATGGCTCCACACACACTTCCTTTTTGTTTCTGCAGAACTGAGGGCTGAACCCAGGTCTTCTGATGGAGCTACATCCCCATCCCTTTTAAAATTTTTTATGTTGAGACGGGGTCTCACTAAGTCACTAAGTTACCCAGGTAGGGCTTGAACTTGCCATCCCCCTGCCTCAGCCTCCCAGGGTTCTGGGATTATGGGCCTACACCACCACCCCTGGCTTCTCTCTACACCTTCTGCTGCCTCTTTGCTGTTATGAATGCAACTGATCCCCAGTTCTGGGCTAGGCACCTCCTGTGTGCTCCCTGGTCTCTGATTCACTTCTACGTCTCCCGCCACATGCTCCTCCTGCCCCTATGTCACAGCTTCTTGATGCTTCTGCTTAAGTTCACACCTACTGGGTGCCCACTAAACCCTCACTCACGATAAGCCCAACATTCTGTGGGGTCCCAGTGTGTACCTGGCAAACCACAAATGGAGCTTCCCAACTGGACCTCAGAGTCTGGACAGGCATGACATCTGTGCCCCTTTGCATTCCAGCCAATGCCTAGCAGCAATTCGGATGACCAAGGCATTCTGGGATGGGATTTGGCCTGAGAAGCCCCCCTAATCTATGGGAGGTGCATTCTGAGACTCTCAGGGGATGCCTGAAACCACAGATCCTACCAGTCCCTGGGCTGTGGTTTGGCCCTGAAATATCCCCTGGGGGCCCTGCTAAAGGCTTGGTCCTACTGTGCACTTTGCAAGGTGGTGGTAACTTTAAGAGATGGGGCCTGGTGGGAGGTCCTGAGTCAACAGGGGTGTATCCTCAAAGGGGGCTGTGAGACTCTGTCTCTTCCTCTCTCTCTCACTTCCGGCCACTGCAGGGTGGACAGGCTTCCTCCTCATGTACTCACTACCACCACTAAGTGAACAGTGCTGCCACGCCAAAGCAAGAAGACCAATAGATCCTCCCAAAATCACCAGCCAAAATAAACCTTTCCTCTTCAAAAGTTTATTTTCATTATAGTATTCATTACAGTAACTGAAAGCTGACTGACACACCCTATATCTTATTTTATTCCTAAACATACATATCTATAATAAATCTTAATTTGAACATGTAATTCTGTTAAAATTCTACTAAAATGAATAATAAAAAGAACAGTTATAACAATATACTGTAACAAAAATTGTATGAATGTGATCTCTCCCTCTGTCACACTGTCTCCCGCTTCCTCCTTCTCTCTCTCCAAAATATCTTACTATACCACTGACTGCCACTGACCTTGGGTAACTGAAACCATGGATGCAGAGAACTACATGTACAGGCTGCCAGGTCAATTCCTATCAGGCCTCCAAAGTGATCACCCCAACGGCACCATCATTCTAAGTGAGGGGAGGAGGGAAGAGAAGCAAGGAAATGGAGGATGTGAAGGCGATCCTGCTGCCATCTCTGTCACCCCACTGACTGCCTGGGTGGATTGGCTGATCTGGCTTGGCTGGGCCAGTGCCCTTCCTCCTTCACCGCTCCACGTGTGTCCCTCCCGAAGCTGCTCACTCCACTCGGCCAAAGCGGACAACCACCCCCGAGAGAGGAGGACATGTCCTCAGTCAAGGTTATAGGAGTAGCTGTGCTGCCCGGCTAGAACCTCCAAACAAGCTCTCAAGAAGGAAATGGATTTCAGCCTCAGACAAACATGCCGAAGAGAGAAGGATCATCACCAGTTAGTCCAGAGAGGCCAAGAAAGATAGAATGAAACTGATCCCCTTTTCCCTTTTTGAAATGTACGCCATATGACAACAGTCACACTGCAATCTGGCACCAGGAGCTGTCCACGCATGCGCTCAGAAGTGTGTGCTGAGCCTGCTCTGGGCCGGGGCAGCTGCGGGCATTGGGATGTAGCGTGGGAAGGGAGTGAGCCAGGTCTCTTCCTCTCTCTCGGGAGTGGATGTTCCCAGAGGTCGAGCCCCACATCACACCTTGCATTTTGAATCTCAGTTCATCCTGACATGCCAGGTCCCCAGTAAACAGCTGAAAAGTACAGCAACTTGCCCCAGGTCACAGCATTTGTAAGTGACAGAAATGAAACTGGGTCTGTTCTGCCACCAGTGTTAACAAACCGTCTTCCGTTTCGTCCTTACAGACTCACAGGCTGTCTCTTCTAGATGTGGACCTCTCGGGGCGCCTGTCCCTGCTTCCTGTTGCCACTCTTGGCTCTAATGGCTGGGCCTTCTTCCTGTCCACAAAGGACATTCCCGATTTGGTAACAAGCAAAGGTCAGGGGGTTGGATTTCTTGGGCAAGAATAACACAGGCTGCCTCTCCTGCTACCTCGGTGCTGGGCAGGCAGCAGCTGTCCCCTGCTGGCAGGGTGCCTTTCACCCACTCTGGCTGACACAGACAGACGTGCCTGTGACTCCAACTCTAGGATGTGCAAGATCAGAGCTCCTCTTTGCTCCAGGAGAGGCCACAGCCACCAAAGGCTGAGTCGGTGGGGATAACGGAAGTGCACCTCCCTCCAGCACCCAGGCTGAGCCCACCAGGCTCTGCAGAACGCCCCATGTCACCATGTCACCAAGCCCTGCATGCAGCACTGGCCTGGCTGGTGCTTGCTGCAGTGGCTGATTTTAATATGAACATTGGCCCTCTCTCTCCCTCTTACCTCCTGCCCACAGGAAATGCTGTACCATCAGCATCAGCGGTCTACACAAGACATGTCTGCATCCCAGCAGCAAAGGGGAACCAGCAACAGGCAGGCTCTGCCATGCCTCTCCTTCTGGCTCCACTCTGGTGACTGTGAGCATAAACCTCTCCCTCTTGGGTCAGCGGGAACATTTGGGTTCTCAACTGCACCTTTATGTGCCCATGTGGCTTAGAGGCAGGACTAGGATAGGTAATTTTGACTTCTCTCCATTTCTATAAAGATTTTTCAATTTCTTCAAGCAACTCTGCTTCTATTCAATATCCTTCTGAAATCTAAATCCGGAACCAAACTTAAATTGATTGCATTTCCTCTTGCAGCAGGGCTGCCCTGGGCTCATTGGGACACAGTGCTGTCGTGGGCCCTTCCGCTCCACTGCACACTTCTCTGGGACTCTGAGGAGGGTGGGGTCACCACCAGGGTGCACAAGGTCTTCACCCTTCAACTCTCCCCCTACTTAGCCGGGTGGGCGCTGGACCTCAGGGGGAAGGCTCTGCCCTTCCCAGACTGTGTTGCCCTGGCTGAATCACACCTTATCTGTTTCTCACCTTTCTCATTTCTAAAATGAGAGAAATAAATAACTTCCTCAGAAGGTGACGGGAGAGGTGATAGAAAGCCAAAAGTCATGCACAGAGTCATCTGGCGAATTCCAGGAACAACAACAAAAAAAATCTGCCTGGATCTATAATGCTGGTACAAAACCACCACCACGCTACCATTTTAAACACTATTTTTAGAATTTCACTTTGCTCTGGATAATTAGTTTCTAGATTTTCCAAATTTTCCATAAAAAACATGAATTAATTTTAGGCTACAAAAAAAGGATATAAAACCGTATTCATGTTATAAAATCACATATTCAAAGAAAACTTTCGGACTTGCTGGTGCCTAACCTGGCAGACTGCTTCACTTCAAGGTCTCCCAAGGATCTAGTTCCCTTCAGTCAGAAGGGCAGAGACTAGACCACCCTCAAGATGGCACAGGAAGGATGGCTAGAGCATGATGGTCGGGGTGAGAGGGCAGAGTCAGAGTCAAGATGGCGGCAGAGTCAAGATGGCATCCTCATCTTGCACTTCACAGCTAAGTCTTTCCCGCCCCTCCCTTCACCACATCATTTAACCCAACCAAGTTTTTACAATCCTGAGGTTATTTCCTTGGTGGCTATCATTTACCTCTGAAAACTAGGCCCATCAATTAGTCAATCAAGAAACCTTTAAATGTCCACATTATGAGCCAAGTGCTATGGCAGATGCTGAGGAATGGAGGTAGAAGTTAAACATCTATAATATGGTCCCAGCCCTTAAAAGGCCTACAGTCCATTTATGAACTCAAAAGATAAACCCAGCTGGGCATGGTGGCGCATGCTTGTCATCCCAGCTCTCTGAGAGGCTGAGGTAAGAGGATCACAAGTTCAAGCCCAGCCTGGTCAACTAAGTAATTTAGTGAGACACTGTCTCAAAATAAAAAATTTTAAAAGGGCCAGGGATGTAACTCAGTGCAAAGGCCTTGGGTTCAATACTCAGTACCATTAAATAAAGGAACAAACCCAAGAGTGCAGGCCAGGGCTGCACAGGGCCACTGGTAACTGGGACAGCAAAACCTCAGCCCAGTAACCTGCTATAAGCCCCACCCCCAGGCAGTGACCTTGTGCCAAGCCTGAAAGGATGGACAGAATGGGGAAATGGATGAGGAGAGCAAAGAAAATCAGGACAACCAGCACTTCTCAAAGACTGGGGCTGCAATGTGGAGGCTAAAGGTACTGAGGTATTTCTGCAAGTACATGAGTCTGGCTGGAGGAGGCAAAGGCACAGGGCTGGGTGAAAGTGAGAACACAGGATATGCCTGCTGAAGCGGGCTAGGCAGGCCCTGACCCTGGCCTGCAGGCTGAACCATGATCCTTTAGGACACAGGAAGCCACTGAAGGATGCGGGGCCTCTGGGAGTAGTAGTTTTTCACTCAGAGAGCTGGAGCCATAGCATGATCAGCAGAATGGAGGAGACAGGAAGCTGGCACTTGGTTACAGGTCAGTACCACAATGGCTCAGTACAGGAAATACCAGCCAGAGACAGCAGCCATCAGTGGGAGGCCTAATGGAAAGAATGGTAGAGCAGTGGCAGGAGAAATTCTGGAGGAGAAAAAACTAATTCAGCCCAGTGTACTTCTCTATGCCAGCATCTCCACTTGCTCTTTAAAGTGTCCTTCACAGCTACGCTAAGAAAGCAAAACAAAACTAGTAGCTGCTTTTCAAAAGGCAGGATTCAGGACCATGACAACAACTCTTAGCAGAGAAGACAGTACAGGGGAGTCTGGGTCACCCCAAGCTCTCGGGGTGGCTATTCACAGGTACCCAAGAAAACCTGTACCATCAGTGAGACAGCACTGGGAGGGGAGCCCTCTCACCCTTCACTCAGTCTCCTGTTGCCATGAAATATCCCAGCAGGATTCAAGCATCAACAGATGGGACACACCACGCGCTACCCAAAACAAGAGCAGGCAAAGGATCAGGTGCTTGAGGGCAGGTGGAGAAAGGGAGGGTCTTCTCCATTTCCAAACTTCCTCTGCTCTTCTCCTCCCAGTTTCACGTCTCTACAAACTACACTTGCAGTGGCCAGAAAGATAACATCTGCCAAGCCCCACCTTGCACTCTATCGTGCCCAAGAGGAGCTGACAGCGGAGCCTTCCTGCCAACTAGAGGCTGCAAGGTAAGAAATCTCAGCCTTCCCACCTCACAGCCCCAGACTCAACCAGTCTGGAAACTGTTTCCGTAGCAGATGGTCACAAAGAAAGAAAGCTGACCCTCAGCCTTGGGAAGCAAGTCTCTGCTTCCCAGAAGTCCCTCCAACCAGCTGGCTCTGGAGGAGAATGAGTCCTGCTCGGCTTGGTGTAGGCAGGAGAATGCCAGGCACAAAGATTCCAGCCACCAGCTTGTCCGAGGCCAATTCCCAGGCTCTACTCCAGACCTTCTGGGATATGCCACCCAGAAATCTGTGTCTTCCGGGCCCCTCAAGCAATTTCTTATGCTTGTCACAGATGGGGACAGCTTGGGCCAGCAGCTAAGAGCCCCCATCCTGGGTTCGGATGGTCCAGGGTCAATTCCAAGCCCTGCCATTCACTAGCTGGGTGACTGGGAGCAAATCATTCAGGGGTAAGCAAGAGTACCTATCTCATAGGTTGTCACAAAGACGAACTGGGTTCATGCATGCCTGCCACGTTCAAAAAATACCAGGTAGAATTTTAGTATTTCCTACTGGGATGCTTGTGGCTGCAACATATGTAATGTTCACGGAACTCAAGCTATTCTCTGGGCCCTGTGGATGTGTCTGTGGCAGCTATCTGCAGAATAATAAGGCCCACTCTGCAAGGCTTCTAAATCCTCCAGCAATGGACTGTGGGGCTTTGCTGCCTTCTGCTCATTTTGTTTTTAGATACTCAGGAGAAGACCTTCTGTGTGACCTCAGCGGGCCACTCTAATCACCTGGGCATACTACCTATGAACGACAGGGACAGGACTACCACATCCCACTGCAGATGCCAGCTCCGGGCAACCCCTGGGTGCCTAACAATGCCAAAAAGGCCACTATGTCCTTTCATGTGTACAGACCTGACTACATCCCCTGGGATCACCCAGAAGGAGCCATCAGAGAACAGTCTGGTGTCACCCTTCTCCCTGACCCCCACCACCTGCCACCAGGCTGGTCTCTAACTCTCACCACAGCGAAGACAGTGAAGTCTGGCTCCCAACTGCACACAGGTTACAGCTGTAATTGCAGCTCCACATACTTTTTTCAACAAACCTAATACACCATATAACGAGGAGGAAACCAGAGACAGAAGTCTACTCAGTGGCCAAGAACACAGCTCTGTGGTCAGCCAGGCAGGGGGCTCCGACTGCAAACTCTACTACTTCCTAGTAGTAGGGCACCAGGCAACTCAGCCTCTTCCTGCATTGTTTTCTCATTTCCCATCTGGGGACAGGGTGGAACCTCTTTGGATTGAGGAGAACAATCTGTGAGATAATGCAACTGTGATGCCTTCCCCCAGCACCTGGAACGAAGCAGGAATTCCATCAGTTATTTATTATCATTATCTCTATGATTATCTGCAGTTGTGGAAGGAACATGTAATAACATGAGTTAGAAGCTCAGGAAGCAAGTAGGCAGCCTGTACTTAAGCCCTGCAGGATCCTTCAGCACTGCCTGTGCTCCAGAAGCTAACACCTTGGGACACCAAGTGTCCCCCTGTCCCCGGGGCCAGGTGTAACCAGAGTACATCAGAAGTCCCCCTCTTTCCCTAAACCACTGAGGACGCCTTAAATGGGGCTGATTCTGACAACTTTCCCTAGCTGGATGTCACACCTCCCTTTGCTACACTCCCTGAGCTCCCCATTTCCCCGGCTCCCTGTGAACTTTAATAATTGCCCCTTTGCACCTCTAGAGAGAAGCGGGTATGGTTTTAAACACTAGCCTCCGCCAAGGCAGCGGGACGGGAAGCTTTCGTTACTAGCTGTGCAGCCTCACAGACACGTAATACATTCATTCAACTCGATACAGAAGCACATCAGCTCCTGGACCTGGGCCCTTGACGGCAGACACTTAAACCCACCCATCTCCCGCCTCCCTTTTCCTCCCTAGACCTCGGTCCAGCCCTCAGTCCCTTCTGGCCATTCCTCTAGTTTCTGCCTTCTGGCTGGACTCCCCAGGGAATAATTTCCTGCCTGGCACGCTGGGATGGACAGCCAAATGTACCGACATGTTTCCAGGCTAAAACCAAACTTAGAGCTGGGACGGGAAAAAGAAGCAGGTAGTTTTCTTTCCAGCAGCCCGGGCCTCCTGCCCGACCCAGGCCCGGGAAGGTAAGAGGAAGAGCGCGGGAAGCCACCCGCGCCCCAGCCGCTCACTAGGGGACCCTGGAGCGCCAGCGTGCGTCCCTACCATTCAGCTGCCGGTAGACGATGTCCTCGAGCAGCGAGAGCCGCTTCAGGACCGCATCCTGGATGGGGCTGGCGCTGTGCGCGCTGAGGTTGGCGGCCTCGGCGCGCGGTCGGATCTCGTGGAAGGCGTCTCCGCTGCGCACAGCGATGGGCCGGCACTTGGCCAGGAAGAGCACGAAGCCGGCCACGGCGATCAAGTTCAACACCAGCAGCACTTTGACTCTTCTCAGTGAAGCCATCAAACAACCCGGCCGGCCCTCGCCCCGGACCCGCGACTCTTCAGGCTCCGGCGAGGCGCGGGGCAGCCGGGGCCGTGGGAGCCTCAGACACCTGACGGTGGCCGACGATTCCCGCCGCTGCTGGCTCCCCACGCGGACGCTCAGGCAGCAGGGACGGCTGGGAGGCCCCGGCGGAGGAGAGAGCGCAAACGCTCACGTGGAAGCCTCGGGGCTGCAGAAGTGCTCGCCCGCCGAGACACTTGCTGGGTCGACGGCGCGCAGCCCCTTCCAGACGTCGCGGCGAAAGGCCGGGGGCATCCGCTGTGCACCGGCAAGGGGTTCGCCCCGGACCTTGGGCGGCCCGGCCGGGCTGCCCCGGGAGCCCCGCGCGCAGTTGCCCGGCGCAGGGGAGCGCGCCACTCCCGGGTCTCTCACGGCCACCACCCTCCGGCCGGCCGTCGCTGCGCGCTCTTCAGGCGAGGACCCGCTCCTCGGGGCGCTTGCCTTTGTTCCGCCCACCGGCCCACTCCATCACGCACGCTAGGCAAAGCGCTCCGCAGTCACGCTCAAGTCTGAATTACTCTCCAAGTGGGGGCAGCACGGGGTGCAAGGGTGGGGGGCGCGAGGTGTCCTCTCCGCCACCCACAAACTCACCAGAGCGCTCCGCGCCCCGGCTCCGGGACGCGTTCCAAGTCCCCACGCCGCGCAGCGAGCCTCCGGGGCCTGTCTCCGAGCGGGCGCGTCCCGAGGCTGGCCGGAAGGAGGAGTCGGACCTCAAAAGTCACAGCAGTTTTCTATCGCCCCCACCCACCTCTGCCTTCCCAAAACCGTTGCGGAAAAGCGCGCCGGGCAGCGACGCGCGCGGGCGCACCCACCGCTCGTCCTGCGCCCCCGGAGCCCAGCGCCTAGTGTCCCCAAACCGGCGGACGCAGTGACTCCGCCGCTGCGGCACCGCGAGCTCTCACCGCCCGGAGGCTGGGGAGCCGGGAGGGGACACGCAGGTGGCGACGGAAGGCGGGGCGCGGCCGCTGCTCCTCCTCCTCCGCCCCTGGGCACCCGGTCTGCGCGCGAGCCGCGCCGCCGCCGCCCGTAGGCTCCGGGCGCACAGCTCCCCGGCCGGCCGGTCGTGCGCGCGCACCCGGAAAGGGTGGGGGCGCCCGGAGAGCGCGGAGCGCGCGGGATGGGGCTGAGGATGGGCTGGGAGGGCAGTCAAGTCATGTTAGCGAAGGCTGCCGGCGCCGGAGGGACCCTTGGGTCTCAGCGCTCCCCGAGCTGGCGGGTTTGTTCCATCCCGGTTGGCGATGAAGACATCCCCTTTTCTGTGCGCTCTCAGCTTTGCTTTGCGTGGCCGGGAATGGCTAGAGGGAAAATCTGGCCTGGAGACTCGGGATTCTGTCGCTTTCTGAGCCAGGCCAGGCGTTCGCGGGGCCCACAAGGTTCTCTCCGCTTGAGAATTCAGGATGGCCCGCATCACTGTTCCTATGTCCATCCACACCTCCGGGGACGTTTTAATACGAGAAGCATGTTGACTGATGGATTTCCATGACTTCCTCTGACCCAAACCCAGGAGTCCCCAAAAAACGGAATCCTAAACCCTCCTTGATCCATTTAATTCCTTAGGTGGAAGAAAGAAACCAGAGAATAAACCAACAAATAAAAATCAGGCAGTAAAACTAAATGAATTGGTAAATTCCACCTCATTATTTCCATCCTGTTAAAGTTGTGTTTTTTTTTTTCTATTTGGTGGTTTGTTGGAGAGGGGGTTGTTTGTATTTTGGCTTGATTTTGCTTCTAATTTTAACTATTGATTTTTAACGTAGAGAAGTACATGAAAAATATAACTAACTTATTTATCTGTGTGTGTGTGTGTGTGTGTGTGTGTGTGTGTGTGAGAGAGAGAGAGAGAGAGAGAGAGAGAGAGAGAGAGAGAGATAACAAACTCAGGGTCTTCACATTGAGGTACATGCCCAGCCCTTCCTTATTTTTTATTTTAAAACAGGGTATTGCCAAGTCACTAAGTTGCCTAGACTGGTCTCAGACAGACTTGGATTCTCCTGCCTCAGCCTCCCAGAGTGCTGGGATTACAGGCAGGCACCACCACTCCTAGCTTATTTATCTTTTTATTTCACTCCCTTGGAACTGTGTTCAATAGGATCCTTAGGGTGTTTGTTTTGTATGATCTACAAGAAAGTGGATATAAAACAAATGAAAAGCTGCCTCAAAAAATCAAAAACCCACAAGGGCTTTTTACTGGGAAATACCCAGGGCATTCATACTGCATCCCCACCCACCCACCCCCCTCCCACCCCCCCTTTTTTTGAGACAAAGTCTCGCTGGATTTCCTAGGCAGGGCTCCAATTTGCAATCCTCCTGCCTCAGCCTCCCAGAGTGCTGGGATTACAGGCTTGCACCACCATATCCGACAAGGGTATGACCACATATGTTGGGCAAGAGAGAAACTGAGTGGGTAACAGCAGTTCTGATATGACAGGCACCGGGTCAGGTAAGGTACCCAGTTGAGTCAGTTGTCATTGTAACCACTGCAGATGAGCACTAATGTAGGGGAGGAGAGATGTCAGCCCTTTTCCCCACCCATCACGAGGGTCACGGCCCACACTCCTGTAATAAAAGACAGGTTAACAAGAGCAAAGCTGAACACATTTATTTCATCAGTTTTGTATGACATGGAAGCTTTCAAATATGAACACCCAAAGGCCCAGGTAAAAGCTATTTTTAGGCTTCACTTCAATGCAGAGTGGGGCAGCCAACTAGAAACGTGATCAGACAAAAGGGTCTGATCTAATGGTGATGGCCAAGGGGATTCAGATTCGGTGGGTGGAGATTGTTCTTGGCTTCTCTATGCAGCATGCATGCAGCCTCTCTGGAATATGAGTCTGCAAGGAAGAAGGGAGAAGGAAAAGGGAGAGTTTTGCAGGTTTTATGGCTTGCTTTGGGGCAGAATGGTTCTAGTTTCTATGACTCCTCATAGGGAGTAGGAATTCTGCTTTCTATGACTTCCTTTGAGGGAGAGAAGAGAGTAAGACCAAGTCAGGGAGACTCTGCTTCGAAGGCTACTTCCAAGCACTTCCAGTGTCCTTTAGCTCAAAGTACTCAGCACACCCAACTGCCCTACTTTGGCACACGAGGACCATCAACAAAAGCACATGCAAAAGTCATTTTGGAACATCCATCTAGCACTGAGCTGGGGAGTCTGAGATAGTGGGCTAGCGTATCCCAGCAGTAAGTGGATCTAACCCCCACGGGTAGGTCTGACACCCAAGAAAATGTCAGACAAAGAGCAAAATAGAAAAGTACAGCCTCAGAGTAATTGAGAAGTTTCCAGGCAAGATTCAACCTCAGACAGATTGCTTTTCTCCCTCCAAAGCCAAAAAAGACTCTGGGCCACATGAATTTATGACCTCATCATTCACCCTGGCCACCTCTCCCCTCAGCTTCCACATTTATAAATGACACTTGACATTCTGGACTCCATGAGGGACCCACTGTTCCCAGGGCCACACCCTGAACCCTGTCTTCACACAGAAGCGCTCCACTCCTGCACCCTTGCTCTAGCCATCTTTCCACCGGCTTTGAGTTGCTTCTCAGTCTTCATCATTACTTGCTTATTTCAAGCACATTCCTAACAGCTTCCACAGTTTCCACACATGCATATATGCATGCTTACCCACCGATCCAGTCCACCAACACCCATCTCCACATCCATTCCCCCTTCTGGCTCCACTGTGCACCCAGGAAACAGAATGCCCACAGGCAAAGCCATAGCAGCTCAGAGATTGAGACATTACTTCTCCCTGGCCTCTAACTTTAGCTCTCTATTCTGCCTGAATCACTGATCTCTGTCCAACTCCTTTCCCCAGGGGCTCTCTGGGGAGACATCAGGAGTCCCTGAATACATCTTAATTATATACAACAATTTATGTGCGTAATCCACTGGGGCATTTTTCTGGGGAAAAGATCTATAACTTTCATGAGATTCTCAATGTGGTTGGTGACCCTAAATTTTAAGGACCCGCCACATACATGTTAAAAAGTTGGCCCTTGGTATCTCCGTAGAATCAGTTCCTGGACTACCCACACACACCCCTAGATAACAAACTCTTCAGATACTCAAGTCTGTTATATAAAAAGGTGTAGAATTTGCATACAACCTATGCACATCCTCATATACTTTAAGTCATCTCTAGATGACTTATAATACCTGATACAATAGAAATGCTATGGAGATAGTTGTCAAATTATTTAGGGAATGATGACAAGAAAGAGACTTGTGGTGTGTTCCAGTTTATATATTTTCTCCCCATGCTGGGGATTGAACCCAGGCCCTTACATAGGCTAGGCAAGCACTATTCCAATGAGCTATACTCCCCGCTCTTGACATTTTGATCTGCATTTGATTACCACTGGAGGGCTAACTGGATATGCGATAATATAATCGGGTAAATATTTGTTGAGTGCCAGCTGCTTCTGCAAGTGGTAATGACAAGGTACCCAAGGTTGGTAGCACTACAATTTGCCTTGAGATCCTGGTGGAGGAAAAACTGGAGACAGCCTCACGTGTCTACTTGGATGAAGGTCGAATTGATAGGAAGGAGCTGAATTAAATCAGTTCTGCCTGCTGGGTAAATTCCCAGGCTAGCAGGACCACATCTACCACTTAAACTATATCTCTACAGGCCAAGGAACATTTTTTAAAAGTCTTCAATTGCTCTGTCCTGAGGGCCTCAAAGGGGTGGGATACCAACCTTCCTCAGTCAATGGCTGCCATCTGTTCACACACAATCCAGCTAGTAAAACCAACAAAATACTCATCAGTTGTTCTGGGACCTGTCACCTGAGGTCTGGGTTCTAGTTCCACTTCTGTGATCAAGGAGCAAGGGGGTGGGTTCTTGACTGTAAAATAAGAAATTTATCTTGAATGACTCCAAGGTTTTTCCCAATCATAAAACTTGGAGAAATTACAACCCTTCTTAAAGGGGTTTGTTTGTGTTTATTGAGCAATCTGAAAGAGAAGACCAATGCATTTGTGCATAGGTCACCAAGGGTTTTGATTGCAAATACAATTTCCAGTTCCAACTATGGTTCATTCAGCATCTGCTCTACTTGGCTCTATCCCTGTGTTTCCCAGTCAAAAATCTCTCCTGCTTCACCCCAGTCCATCACAGGAGTTAAAAGACCTGGAGCTCACCATGCAGAGGTTCCAACAATCCACTCACTCTTGCTGGAAGCAGGGAACCCAGTCACTCAAAAAATACCCTGAGCTTTGCAACAGATACTGGAATCTGCCTCTCCACTCCAGGAGTTCAGAGTGTAAGAGGGGGAACTAAGAGGGGGAACAAGTAAATGAGGAAGACCGCATTCTGTCAAGTGTTCTCAGCACCTCCGAACTGTGCGCCAGGCCTTGTATACATCAGCCCAGCCTCATTGTTTAAGTAGTGACTAGGAGCAAGTTACCCATGGTCTCTGGGCCTTCTCTTTCCTTGGCTGTAAGCATGAATGTTATCCATCTCATGAATTTGCAAGGATACTATGGGACTTAGCTCAGTGCTAGACACCTAATGAGAACAAGCTATAGCAAGGGACTTGGCCACCATGCCCGCATGTGGCAGAAACGCAAAGGCAGAAAGAGGACAGGGAAACACTTCAGAGTGTTGAAAAAAACTGGAGGCCACTGGCCTGGGGACGCTGGAGGTGACCTCCTACATGCAGGACATCCTCTATGAAGAGTTAGGGGGACTTATTTGACTTTCTAGTTGATGCTAGGCTGGAAGCAGGGAAAATGTCAGGGAATCTGACGATTCATGACCAGGTCCTGGCTAGTTAAATGCAATGATGCAGAAGCTGTGGTTTGTGCAGAGACGGAGGCAGAAGGCAAAGCTCTACTGTCATATTTGACCTGGCCATTGTCTGTCTGCATTTCAGCCTCTTGGCACTCAATAAATATTGGACATTACCACTGTGATTAATATCACTACAACCGAGAGAGGTTAGTAATTGGTGGAAACAAACACTGAGCCCAGGTCCACCTGTGTAGACCACACCCTCTCTCCCCAGGGCCTTCTCCAACCAAAATCTCATCATCCAGCACCAGGGATTTCCAAAGGGTGGGCACACAGGAAAAACATACTGCAGCTTCTATGTTCTAATACATCCACTCAGTACGCATAGT
Source organism: Heterocephalus glaber (assembly GCF_053883595.1). Classification (NCBI taxonomy): domain Eukaryota; kingdom Metazoa; phylum Chordata; class Mammalia; order Rodentia; family Bathyergidae; genus Heterocephalus; species Heterocephalus glaber. The sequence continues at coordinate 17,735,043 of NW_028258381.1, forward strand.
CACCCATGTTAATTTCTAAATAAATATACATATAATAGGTGTGCCTTGTGCACATCTCTTCCTGATAGAGTCCACCATGAAGAGGCAACTGCAGGAAACATCCCTGGAGTTGCATTTCACTAAAATACTTCCTTTCTGCTGTTAGATTCACTCTAAAACTCAAAGATTCTTGAAAGTCCCAGCTCACTAGCCCAGTCCTCTGTGAAGCCCTGTCAGTGTACTCTTAATATGAGTACATTTTTCATTACAAATATATGTTGATAATATATAATAAATCCATTTGTCATGGGGGATTAGGACATATACATATCACATCTTAATCATTTTTACTTTCCCTTTCATCCCCTCCTTCCTGTCTCTTCCTATCCCCAGATCTCTTTCCCATCTCCAAAAGTCTAGCTTCCTGGTTCCTATCATCTAGCTTTTATTTTGCTCTTTAAATTACTTATACTCTGGGTTTCTCATAAAAGAGAAACAATATGATAGTTAAGCTTGTGTGTTTGACTTATTCCACTTAGTATTATGGTTTCAAGGTGCATCCATTTTGCTCTAAATAATTCAAATTTATCTTTCTTTATGGCTGAGTAGTAATCTGTTGTGTATAATACCACATTTCCTTTGTCCATCTGTCTGTTGATGGACATAGAGACAGACCACTTCCAAGATTTAGCTATGATAAGCTGTGCTGCCTTAAACATAAGCATGCACATATGGCTGTGATATGATGTCTCTCTTTCAGGAAGATACCCAAAAGACATATAGTTGGGTCACCTTTTTATTTACCAATCATCCACAAATTTACCTACAAATCTAAAAAGTACATACTCATTGACTTATTCATTAGTTGGACACTCATGAAGTGGTTGTTGTGTGCCAGTCTGTGCTGGGCACAGTAGATATATGTTTTCTGCACACTGGAGATGTATTGTCTAGCAAGAGAGGCAAGTAGCAAACAAATCAAACACCAACACAATTAAATTGTACTCAAAAGAAGCAATGTGCCCTGCTCCTGGGTGACTGTATGGACTGGGCCTGTCCCACCTTGTCCTGTGGGTCACAGAGTCATAGTGCTTCAGGGATCCGGTAAATATCTGGCTCTGAGGATATTCTCTCCCTCTTTCCTGGCTCCGCACCCCATCTCATTTTCACTGAGGGCCCCCCTCAGCCCTGAGATGCCATCTTTGGCAATGCCTAGGGATGCTAGTGTTCTTGTGGAATGTAGCTGAGCTTACTCCAGCCCTTCCTAGGTACAAGCCTCTCTTCCATTTGCATATGCATCTTTTCTACATTGAGTAAACATTTACAGGCCCAGAAGATGGCCTATTCTTAAGCACTTTAACTGGGAAAAAGGAGGAGGAGGAGCAAAGCAACATTTACTGCCTGCTCATTGATGGTTGCTTCCATGACTAAAAGCTCTGATGGGATTAGTGTTGGCTTTGGGGTACATGCAGGAGGGTCTGAGACCAGGCTGTCCCTGTCACGGCCATACAGATAGGCTCATTGGTTACCCTTTCCTTTGGTACCCTCCATCCTAATTTCTGCAAGAAGTTTAATTCCCTCCCTAGTACTTTGGAGGGAGAGGGACTTTGGGATTGCTTCTCTTTACTTGGCTGCCTTTGTTGCCTTGAGCTCCATACCTCTGGTGGCCCAGTCAAGATTTATCAGTGTCTCTACTTCACTCTCTGACATTTCTCCTTAGCCAGAGGCATAGGTTCTTACAGTAGTTTTCTATTGCTATTGTGAAAAATCACCATCAACTTGTGACTTAAAACAACACAATTGTGTTATCTAATAATTCCAAAGGTCAGAAGTCTGACATGGATCTCATCGGGTTAAAATCAAGGTGTTGACAGGGCTACTTCCTCTCTGGAGGTTCTGTGGGCTGTCTTGGTCCATATTCTGTTGCTCTAAGAGAATACCAGGTAATTTGTAAAAAGTAAAGCTCCATTCAGCTCTTGGTACTGGAGACTAGGAGGCCCAAGGTCTAGGGATGCTCCTGTTGGGGGCCTTCTACCTGCAGGGTCCTGAAGTGGTACAGGGCATCACACAGCAAAAAGAGACACAGCCAAGAGGCAGAGACAGAGTGGTTTTTATCAGAGACCTACTCTCCAAGTAACCCACCAGCCTGTTCACCCATTGACTTATGCATAGATTGATCATTTCACCAAGGTTGCCTAATGACCTAACCATCTTCTAATGGTCTGGTCTTGTTTGAGTCACTTTCTCATCACTGGGATAAAATATCCAACACTCACCATTTAAAGGAGGAGAGATTTATTCTGATTTCAGTTCACAGGTGATGATCCATGGTCTGCTGGCTCCAAGGCAGCAACAGCATGGAAGAAGGGCATGGAGGATGAAAAGATGCTCATACCGTGGTGCCAGGGAGCAGAGGAAGAGCTGAGGAGGGACCCTTCCAGGTCACAGCCTAGTGACCCACCTCTTCCAACCAGGCCCCCAGCACATTTACCTCAGATCTCTTCAGTAGATTAATCCTCCATGATCCAACCACCATCCACGCACTCAGCCTCTGAACGCATGAGCCCTGGGCAGACATTTTAGATCTTAACCAAAATACACCCGGTCCCATAATACACCTGATCACAATGGGGATTAAATTTCAACATGAGTTGAAATGACAACAGGGAGAATCAACTGTCTGGTCTTTTCCAGCTTCCAGAGCCTTTCCACTTTGCTGGGCTCATGGTCCTTGCTACCATCTTCAAAGCCACCAAAGTTGGGCTGAGTTCTTGTCGTGCTGCCGTCTCTGGTTCTCTGACTACAGCCAGAAAAGATTCCACTGATGAAAACTCATAGATTTGATTGGGCCACCTAGATAATCCAGGCTGATTTTCCATCTCAGGGTCTTTAATTTTAATCACATCTGCAAGGTCCCTTCTGTCATGTAAGCTGATATATTCATAGATTCTGGGGATTAGGTTGGTGGGTGATGATATCTTTCATGAGGTTGGGGAGGTAGATTCTGTTAATCCAATCCTTCATGCTCCGGTGCTTCCAAACAAGACAAATGACAGATTTTATGTAAGAGTCTAGTATGAGATTCACAATGGAGAATAAGAAGGTAAAACTCAGTGTTAAGTGTCAATAGTGAGCCTAAAATTCATTGGCCCTCCCATCTCTGTCACGGGGTGTCTGTCACTGCCATATTGCCCTGGGCCCTCACCCTAAGAAGAATCCTACCACTAGCCCCAAAAGCAGTATTTTCCAAACTTTACACTCCACCTGCACACGCTGTCCATCAAAGCCTAGGACATGCTAGTCTCCTTTTTCCCAGCATCCTTTGCAGTTCGTGTGAACATGGAACTAAGCTTTAGGCAAAGATGAGCTGAAGTGAGATGTGCCACCTCTGGGCTAGGGACTATCGAACAACTGGGGGCTTCTTTCAGTTTTTTTTTTTTTCCTCTTTTCTCTGTGCTAGAATCTGAAGGTAACAACCCAGCCTTCACCGTACACACAATGGTGACAAGACAAAGGGATCCTGGGGCATTGAAACACCATGTGGAGGAGGAACACCTGCTAACCTGAAGTAACATGATGAAAATAATAAAGTTTTTGTATGTAGGTCCCTGACATCGGGGTAGTCGGTTTGTTACAGCAGCTTAGCCTTCCCTAATGAGTGTATCTGTCCATCTTTTACCAACTGTGAGCCAGACATGGTGGGCAAGTCTGCCATCTCAGCACTCGGGGAGGCTGAAACAGGAGAACCACAAGTTTAAACCCAGGGTGGGCAACTTAGTGACTTAGGGAGACCCTGTCTCACAATAAAAAATAAAAAGGTGCTGCAGATGGAGCTCAAGTGAAAGCCCTGGGTCCAATTCCCAGTAAAACACACACACACACACACACACACACACGCACGCACACGTTCCAACTATATTAATTTCTTTGTAATTTTAAAGCAAATTCCTTTCTTTCTTCCAATTAGCTGAATTTTAGACAATAACATCCACAAAGTAACAAAGCAAATTTTATTAGGTACCTACTCTGTGAGATGGTGTTGACAGGCATGTTTTAACTTAATTAATGCTTGAAATGCATGAGCTCATTTGAGTATTCATAAGAATTTTACAAGGTACCATTATTATCATGACCAATTAACAAATGGAGAAACTGAGACACACAAATGTTTAGTAACTTGTCCTACAGCTGGTAAATGGAAGAGCCAGCTTTTCCATCAGTCTGACTCCCAAGTTCAAGATCTGAACCACAGCAGGCTGCTGCTCTTTCCCATGAGCTTGTTTTGAAAGCTATATTTGCCCACAATGCACAATGTTTAACTCTTCTACAAAATATCCCTGTCCATAGACCACCTGATTCCACCATGATGTGAGTAACACACTCTGGTCAACACTGTAAATAGATCAAACTGCAGGAATTCCTTTTCATCTTCAGCATCCAGGGAAAGGGAGAGGAGAGACTGAAGTGGTTACATGGTTGAGGAAGGGCTGAGGCCCTTCAGGGGGTGGTGTCCCTGGGGTTCTGTGAAGGCAGGAGGGAAGGAGACAGCAAGTACTAAGGGCTCAGAAGCAATAGAAGATTATGGAGGAAGCCCAGCAGGCACGTGAAACATGGTAACCAAGAAACCATAGGTAGGTGAAAGGCCCAGCAACAGGAAATGAGTTCCAGATCACCTGGAGGAAGGAAAATATACAGGGACCTTATTTGTACCAGGTAGCTTTGTCATCAGGTCCTAGAGGAAGCCACAGGTTGGGAGTGCAGGGACCTGACTACCTTCTCGGGAGAGAGTACTGTGTTAGTCAGCTTTCCTGTTGCTGAGACACAATATCCAACATGCATAACTTAAAGGAGGAATGGTTTTATTTAGTTCAGTTTTAGGAGATGCAGTCCATGGTCAGCTGGATCCAAGGCAGAAACATCATGTTAGAAGGGCGCAGTGGAGCAAAGCTGCTTAGTTTGTGGTGGCAGGAAGCAGAGCAGGGGCACAGTGCCAGACAGGAAGGGGAAAGGGACCAGATGGAATACCCAAGGCCACGCCTCCATGACCCACCCAGACCCACTCAGGCTTTACTAATCTGCTAGGCATTTCTAAATCCAATGAAGCTAACATATTAGGATTAATGGTCACAAATACTGACCAGGAAAAAGATAGCACCTAACTAATGGTTATCAGATGGAGGATTGAGGGATGGGTCAGGTACAAGGACCCAGAAAGAGAACTAGGGTGCAGAACCACGCAGTCAGAGCTGGATCAGCAGTCTGGCTCATCAGCAGCTGAGGGATTATTATATCTGATCTCCCCAAGTCCTGGCCTTTCACTGGCCAAGCTCAAGGCCTGGATGTTTCTTAGACCAGGGAATGGGGTTGAATCTGGGCATGGCTTGGTGTGAGTAGATATCAAATAACTACAACTGGGAGAATAGGGATTTTCTAGAGAAGCAGAGAGCCAAGCGTGACACCACAGCTTCCTAGATGATAATAACTTAACAGACATACACTTGGTTTGGATTGAAATCAGGGAGCAAGACATAAAGGACTCACTCTCTCTCCTATCACGGTCGACCCACAGTGCTGTATTATTAAACCTCCTTTTCAAGATGTCATTACAAAATTTATAAATGACATTTTTGAAATATTGATCTCTTTGCCCATGAGGACAAGTAGGTTGAAGGTGTCTCAAAGTAAAAAAGGAAAATGAAAACCCAGAACAAAGAATGGAAATCAAGAATGATGTAAGCAAATCCAAGTATCTAGTGGATTTGGGGGAAATGTATCTGCATAATTGCATATTAACAATCAATAAGTGCCTCCACACACATTAATAAATTAGATGAATAAATAAATTATACCAAAGTTATTTTTCTGCTTCATACTTAGAAGACAGTTTTTGCTTTAGGAAAATAAAGGAAATAGGATTAGCCATCCTCTTCATCCCAAGATCAGACTCAATTTTTCTCTTATCCATTTTTTTCTGTTATTTTCAGCCTTATGTAAATTTAAAGCAGTCTACAGATGCTATATCCATTGTAAATTGGCATGTCAGTTCAACAGGTAACTGTGCACAGGGATGTGTATGTGCATGTGTATGTGTGTGCAGAATCTTGAATTTCCTAGTTTGTGTGCCTTATTCCCTCTGGGTATTCCCTCAGCATTGTGAATGCTCACCCCAATTGTCATATTGCTTTGAAATGATTTGTTCACATTTTTGCCACTCAGTGGATTGTGAGATACAGAAATTCAAAAAACATATTCTGTATCTGCATAGTAGCTTCACAGTGAATTTGGCTGAAAAAATGGATGAGTTCATGAACTGAAGAAATAAATGAGCAGTCTTTGGTCTGGATAGGTCAAAAAGTTTGACCAAGAGTGGCCCTTATTTATGTTCTCCAGCCTGAAGTATGGAGTATTTCCACGGAAATTTGGTTTGTGTTGGCCATTATATATGCAGACTTTTATTCCTACAAAAGGAAGTAAAGGAGATATTTGAATTTGATAGGAAGAGTAAGCTTCATTGTGCCCAATACACAGGAGAATATCTTTATGAGTACAATAAAGCCAACATCAAAACATCTGCCTTGTGCCTTCCAGATCCATAATAGCATCACTAAGCTTAGAATATTCATGTCTCAAAGCAGACCTTACAAAAGCACGTTAACTGACATTTTCTGAGTTCAGACACCCCTGATTTTCTATTATCATCTGCCACTTACAAGTAACTTGGTTTTATGCTTAGTGCAATAAATACAGTTTTATATGGAACCACTGAACCACTATCTGCCCTTCAATCTTCACCAGCCAGACCACAGTTGTGATTGGAGAAACTCAGCTGTGTACAAATTAGCATAGATGGGAAATTCTCTTGGGGAGAAAACAGTTCTTCCTAAAAAAAACACGAAAGTTTCTGATTTGCCTTCCTGTCATGAGTTTTGGTTACACCTTCCCAATGGTAATTCCTCATCTCATTCAGAAATGTTTGGGATATTTTCAGTTGTATTTATTTGTTTGGATTTAAAGCTATGCTTTCCTATTGTTTTTGAAAAATCAATTTTATTGAGGTATAATTTACATAAGGTAAAACATAGCTATCTTAAACATGTATTTCAATAGTTTTACAAATATATCTCACTAGAGTTTGGATCCAAAATGTCCCCCAAGGCCTATGTGTTAAAGGTTTGTTGCCAGCCTCTGATGCTACTGGGAGGTGGTGGAACCTTTAAGAGGTGGGGCCTAATAGGAGGACGTTAGATCACTGGGGGTGTGGCCTTGCAGAGAATATTGAAATCCCTTCCTATCTCTCTCTCTTTTATTACTGGTCACTGTGTGGTGAACAGACCTTTTCTACCACACATTCCTGCCACGGTGTACTGGGCTTCCACAGGCCTAAAACAACAGAGCCAAACAACCATGGACTAAAACCTTTGAAAACATGAGCAAAATTAAACTTTTTCTTTTATTAAGTTGATTGTCTTAGATATTCTGTAACAGTGATTGAAAGCTAACATACATTCATTTACAAAATAGGAAAGGAAATAATCACCACTTTCAAGATACAGAACATTTCATTATCTCCAGAAGTTGACTTACAACTTCTGCAGTCAACTTTCCCAACTCCAGTCCCAGCAAAATATTTGTATAAACATTTTCTGTGTAAGGAACTTATACAATATGTATTTTTTATTATCTAGCTTCTTTCCTTCAAAACAACTATTTTGAGATTCATTCATATTGTGTCATGTGTCCAGAAATTCATGCTTTTTTCAAGCTAAAAATATTCACACAATATGCCATTGTATGAAGATATTCTAGTTTCTTCATCTGTTCTCATATTGGTGAACATTGGCTTTTTCCAGGTTTCATTAGTATAAGTAAAATTGCTATGAACACTCACAGACAGCCCTTTGTGTGGCTATGTTTTCATGTCTTGTGGGTATGTGCCTAAGAGTGGAACTGATGGTAAGTGTATGCTTAACTTTATAAAAAATCCAACCACCAGCTGTTCTACATCCTCACCAATACTCAGTGTGATCAGTTTTTTCATGTTGGCCCTTTTTGTGGGTATGAAATGGTGTCTCATTATAGTTTTAATTCCTATTTCTTAGTGAATTATTTATTTTTGTATTGAGTTGTAAGGGTTCTTTCTACATTCTGGACACAAGTATATGCTGTTATTGGAAGTAGGAAGTGGCTTGGCTTAACCTAGTTATCAAAACTAGTGATCCTAGCTGGGCATGATGAGGTATACACATAATCCCAGCACTCTTTGAGGCTGAGGCAGGAGGATCACAGGCTCAAGACCAGCCTGGACAACTTAGCAAGACCCTGTCTTAAGATTTAAAAATTTTAAAAATGGCTAGGGATGTAGCTCAGTGCAAAGACTCTGGGTTCAATCACCAGTACCAAAAACACAAAGCAAAATGAAACAAAAACAACAACAACAAAAACCTAGTGACTCTAACAATCAGAACCTGACTGTCCACAATAGTTATGTGGACTTGCCTGGGCATCTAGACCAATGCTCTGTGCTCTCCTTCTAGGGGGAAAATAATATATGGCCCAGAAAACTTCTTCCCATTCTTTTAGCTCTGACTTCTGAAGATGGCAAGAAGAAAGGGAAAGCAAGAAGAAAGCAGAGGATTTCTAGGGAGTTATTAGCCACCCAAAACTTCCACCAGGACCTTGACAAGGCTATTGTAGTCACATAAGTAATGAATTACACATCCTGTGACCTGGGCCAACTTTCTGCTTTTTAAATCTTACTGATCCGGACGATGGAGTAGCCATCCTGATGCCCACTGACTTGTAAGAAAGGACACCACGCCTTACACCTTCATAATTACCCACAAGCCAGGTCTTATCTACCTCCCCTTAATCAAATAATGGATGCAATAACTGAAGTTAGAAAACAGAAGCTTAGAGATACCACAAGTTGTGTGCCAGCAGTCAGACTGGCTTATGCTTATCAAGGAGAGCAGCTTTGGTGCCAAGTAAGTGAGGATTCCCAACTCTGAGCAAGTGACAGGAGGATGATATTTGTCCTCTTTCGTAGCATCTGGCCAAGGCTCACTGCACTCAGCAGGGCTGTAAAGAAGACTGAGCTGTAGAAACAGCAGCCTCTGAGAAGGGGATTAACATATTCAGAGACCTTGAGTTTATTCTAATTAAATTAATCCCCTGGATCAAGTTCTAATTGGGATGGGAAGAGGAAGGCAAGGAAGTGTGGGGAGGAAAGGATGCTGTAAGTCAACTGGAAGCCACAAAGGCAAAGAGCAAGATGGGGCCTGTTTTAAATTGAGCTGTGCCGGCTGCTTCCAGCTTTCTGTTTGAGAACTATCCCAAGGTGCCAGGCAGAGGAAATGAGGAGAAATGGATCGTGAGGTCTTGATGTTATCATGCAGGGAAGTGGGAAGAAGTTGTCCATTCAAGGTCACTGTGCCACACATCAGCAGCTTCGTGGTTCCAAAACATTAAGTTCAAAGGGCCAGCTGTCCTACTGCAGGTCTTGGTGTCCCATCCCTCCTACAAACATGACTGCTCCTCTTGCAAAATGTATCAGTGCTGCAGAGCTTCGGGATCAGGGAGAGGATGTCATGGGGAAGACAATGCAGATGTGGAATATCTCTGTAGAAGTCTCCCCACTGGCCATTCATCTTCCATCGAGCCCCTGCCCCTCATCTGCGAAAGTGTGCATGTTTCAAAACTCTGCAGAGAACAACAGCTGCTTCCACTGCTTCACAATATACTCCAGAAACTGTCTGGAAAGGCTTCTCCCCTTACAGATCGGGAAACCCAGGCCCACAGAGGTTCCATGTTTGCTCAAGGTCACTGATAAGTGGGACTATTGAGGGTCTGCACATGGACGTCAAATTGAGAGACCAAAAACTTTGGCCAGTTGCTTGCTTGCTTTGTTGTGTTGATAGCAAAGAACCTACCTTACTACAGAAATAAACTAACAAAGGAGCAAAAAGGGTTTGAGGAACTTTCGTGTCTGTCCCATAAAACAGGATAGAAGGGACAACAACGTGAAAATCAAGGTACCTAGGAACAAGCAGCCTAATTCCACTTCCCTAATTTGAGAAATTCCTCAAGTGTCTCTGCTTCAAATTGAATAATTTTCCAATTTCCTCCTTAAGGTAATTTTTTTAAACTACTGATTTTTATAGGCTTGAGCATGTGAAAAGCTGACTACTGTATGTCTTTTTAATTAGATCTTTTACATGATAATTAAAATCTTACGCTGCATCATAGCTATTCTTAAACTCTGCAGCAATGCTCCTCTGGCTGGAAGTGAGCTGACCATCTGGAAGCAATAAAATATCTTAACCTTAAAATGCAAACTATCAGTTAGAGATACCACCAATTAGAGCTACACATCATCGCTTCAATGTGTAAATGCCAAGGCCCCATCCTTCATTCTGTCTAATCCAGAAACCACTGGATCTCACTGTTGGAACAAGGCTTTTGAAAGTCAAATGGACCTTCTTCCTCTGTCTTTGCAGAACAAGTCAGAAGGAGGGCTTCCTCCCGCCTTCCCCCATTGGCCCTGAAGCACACTATTTCCCAGGAAGAAATTGCAAGACTGTTCTTGGAAACTTTTTCCCAAGTTTATTGATTGTTTAGGGCTGGGAGCCAAGGTTGGAGTTGGAAGCAAAAGGTGGGAAATGAAATGTTGGATAGAAGTTTGGTTGGAGAGGGTTGTAAGACAGAAGAGTGCAAGGAGGAAGGAGCATGAGAATGAATTAAAGAAGTGAGATAGTGAACCCAGTTAAGGAGGTTGGGAGAAGAAGAAGGAAGTCTGTGACACGGAACCCAAGAATCCTCACCATGGGCTCGATTTATAACATTACTTAGCCTTGAAGGCAGACTGGTAGGAGTTAGGTGATGGATCGTGTGCCACAGGGGAGTGATCAAATGGTTGGTGACTCAGAAAGATATTTGGTTATGCTGAGGTAGTTGTTCCCTTTAAGATGTCATGCCATTGTTGGCATTTGTAGAAATAAATACCACCCAAGTGAGGACAAGTAAAGGCTGTTTATTCAGAGCTTGCTATAGCCAGGGAGTCGGCCACCATCTCTTGCATTTGGCAGAGACTCAAAGACAAGCCTGGGAATAGGGGAGCATTAGAGTGGGGAAAAAAGAGGATATTTTGGGGGGTGCCCATTGGAGCCTCTTAGTCAGGAGAAGCTGAAAGTATAATGCCTAGGAGAAGGCGGTCCTATGTAACTGGGAAGGGGATTGTATTTTGCTTTCTCTGGTTTGTGCTAAATTGGAAGTGAGGACAAAAATCAAAGAAGCTTCCACTATCATCACTCCTGTTCAATATAGTTCTAGAAACATTAGCCACAGCTATTAGACAAGAGAAAGAAATAAAAGGAATAAAGATAGGAAAGAAAGAAGTTAAATTGTCATTATTTGCTGATGATATGATACTCTACATAGAAGACCCAAAAAATTCTGCCAAAAGACTTCTAGACCTAATTGACAGATTCAGTAGAGTAGCTGGACACAAGGTAAACACTCAAAAATCAATGGCCTTCTTGTACACAAGTAACAAACTCACTGAGAGAGAAATTAAGGAAACAATTCCTTTCATAATAGCATCCAAAAAAAAATGAAATATCTAGGAATCAGTCGAACAAAGGAGACAAAAGACCTCTACACTGAAAACTACAGCACTCTGAAAAAGGAGATGGAGAGGATATAAGAAAATGGAAAGACATCCCTTGCTCCTGGGTAAGAAGAACCAATATAGTGAAAATGGCCATACTTCCAAAACTGCTATACAGATTCCATGCAATCCCAATTGAAATCCCAACAATATATTTCACAGAACTAGAGAAAAAAATCCAAAAATTCATTTGGAACCAGAAGAGACCTGGAATAGCAAAAGTAATTCTAGACAACAGAGACATGACAGGGGCTATCACAATTCCCAACTTGAAACTGTACTACAAAGCCACTGTGATAAAAACAAACAAACAAACAAACAAACAAAAGAAACAGCATGGCAGTGGCAAAGAAACAGACCTGAGGACCAGTGGAATAGATTAGAAGATGTAGAAACAACTCCAGACACACTCAGCCACCTCATCTTTGACAAAGGAGCCAACCATCCTCAATGGAGGAAAGAAAGCCTCTTTCATAAATGGTTTTGGAAAAACTGGATTTCAACCTGCCAAAGATTAAAACTAGACCCCTATCTTTCACCAAGCACTAAACTAAAATAAAGTGGATTAGAGATTTAAATATTAAAACAGAAACACTAAACTCACTGGAAGATATGTTAGGTAGAACTCTTGAAGACATTGGCATAGGAAAAGATTTTATGAATAAAATCTTCAGTAGCATGGGAACTTGCACAAAGAATCAACAACTGGGATCTCATCTTATTAAAAAGCTTCTGCACTGCAAGAAACACCAACAGAACTAAGAGATAACCTACAACGTGGGGAAAAAATTTTAGCAGTTGTTCCTCAGACAAAGGTCTACTATCTAGAATATATAAAGAACCCCAAAAAATCAGACCTCCCAAATACAAAGACCCAATTCAAAAATGGGCATCTGAAATGAACAGACATTTCTCAGACAAACAAGTAAAAACAGCAAATAAATATATGAAAACATGTTCAACATCACTGGTCATTCAAGAGATGCAGATGAAAACAATGCTGAGATCCCACCTCCCCAGAAAGAATATCTGCTATCAAGAAATCCACCGGTAACAAATGCTGGTGGGGGTGTGGAGAGAAAGGAACCCTTCTCCACTGTTGGTGGGAGTGCAGACTGGTGCAACCACTGTGGAAATCAGTATGGAGATACCTCAAAAAACTAGGATTAGAGGTTCCATTTGACCCAGCTATCCCTCTGCTCGGTATCTTCCCAAAAGAATTAAAAGAATCATACCACAGCGATATATGCGCACCCATATTTATAGAGGCACCGTTTGTAATAGCTAAAGCTTGGAAACAGCCTAAGTGCCCATCAACTGGAAACTGGATAAAGAAGATGTGGTTTTTCTATTAAATGGAGTACTACTCAGCCCTAAAGAACGAGAAACTAGGGTCATTTATAGCTAAGTGTATGCACATTGAGGACATCCTCTTAAGTGAAAAAATAGGACACACGTGTAAATACCGAATAGTTTCTCTGGTGTAAAAAACTAAAAGTGTAAATAAGGCTCAAATGGTATAACTGATAATGTGAAATAGGAAGAAAAGGTCTAAAGGCGTAGGGGCAGTTGGAAGGGTAGGGGAACGGAAAGAAGGGAAAAGAAAAAATATGAGAAAAGGAAAAATGGAAACAAAGTCTCTGTAAATAGGGAGGGATGGAGGGGTTGAAGGGAGGGCAGAGGAATGGGGAAGAAATAAGAACCAAGATACTCATGTAAAGGTACAAGATCCCAATGATGAATGCAACTGTATTGTATGCCTAAAGTGTACCAATAAACTTAATGAAAAAAAGAAAAAAATCAAGCTGTCAGATATTAATGAAGTCTTGGCCACTTGCTGCCAGTCATCAGAGAGTTTATTGTTTGACTCCATAGACTGGTGGTGAGTGGTAATGGCGTTCTGACTTCTACAAATCTGACTGATGACTAGTAGGATTAATCCTTGGGCTGGTTTCTGGAGAGAAATGGCTCAGTTTGCTTGTGTTGGTTGCTGCAGATGTTTCATTTTTATTCAAGGTCTTCCCATGGCCCATTTGTACATTTAGTAGCTCATGATTAGTTTAATTCTATACATTTTCAATGGCACAGAACACTTATTCATTGTCATATGCAATCAAATGTCCAGTTAGTATTCGTAAGAGTAAAGCCATAACCAGTATAGCACACTGGTTAAGAACACGAATTTGGGGCTGGAGACGTAGGTCAGTGGTAGAATGCTTTCTTAGCATGTTCAAGGCTCTGTCTGTGTTCAATCCCTAGCGCTACCATAAAAAAAGGAACACAAATTTTATTTTAAGGTCAGACTGCATGATTCAAAATCTAGCTCTATCATGTTTTGGCTATGAAATCTTGGGCTAACAGCCTAACCTCTTTTTGTGGTGTTGTTTGTTTGTTTGTTTTTGCAGGAGTGGTACTTTTTTTTGAACCAAAACATTTATTGGTATATTTCAGATATACATAATGATAACACTCATCATGGGGAATTTGCACCTGAAAAAAAAAAAGAAGAGGCAAGATATATCAGTCTAACCTCTCTGAGCTCAGTTTCACCGTCTATAAAATAGAAGTAAAACTCACATTTACCTTACAGACTGTTTTGAAGATCAAACGAGTTAATGTACATAAACCACTTAGACATGACATATTCTAAGCACTATGTGAGTGATCAACTTTATCAAAAATTAAAGAAAACACAAAAGCAACAGCAAAATGTAACATCCTCCAAAAACAAGATTTACCAGGATACTATGTCCTAGGATTTCCCAATGCTATGATACACACACTTTAAGATCAAAGAAATCAATAAATATGCAGAAAGATACAGTATCAACAGTTTAAAATGTAATATAAGTGGCTTCTCAAAAAGCTACAGATACATAAAAATATATGTTCTTCCTACAGTGAATTGTATCAGCAAGCCCCCTGCCGTGCCAACACAGGTGTTATCCGGAAGCTACTCTGGAGCTGCCCTTTTCATTCACATCCATAGAACACGACTGATTGAGTGCGAACTTCTGGGGAACAGCAGAGCCCGTTATTTTTTTAATGCTTTAAATACATTATGAAATATACCAAACCTTCAGAAAAGTTTACAAATCAAAAGGGGGACAGCTAAGGACTCAGCACAAAGCAGCCAGTAGTATAAGAAAGAAAAAGAACTTCACAGCTGGGTGTGTTGGTGCATCCCTGTCATCCCACCACTCCGGGAGGCTGAGGGAGGAACATTGCAAGTTCAAGCTCACCTAAGCAACTAAATGACCCTGTTTCAAAATAAAAAATTTTTAAAGGCAAGGGATGTATCTCAGCGCAAAGGTTCTGGGTTCCATCCCCAGTATAAGAAAGGGGGGGCAGAGAGAGACCACACCTAGGAGTCCTCTTGGTGCCTCCCTCATCACAATCCTCTGTCCACTCACCCTGTCCCTCATTCCCATGGTGTCAAGGGTAAGTAAAGCCAGCCTCTAGACGTGCTGGTAAGGACGCTTTAAAATCACCCCACACTATGGCAATGGGGAAGAGGGTCCCACATGAACTAAACCCAACCCTGATTTGTGCACAAGACACTGGGATTTTAAAAGAAGGAGGAGCCAGTGGGTTACTGGGTTATTGTGATTAGGTTCAAGTCTGCTAGCCACGTACAGGGTCCTGTGCTTACATGGAGACCAGGAGGGAGGGGCTCCATTCTGCCCGGGACTCAGTTATGAATGGCGTTCAGGTCCTTGAGAGGGACCCTGTCACACTGACAAAGACACACAATCAGACCTCTGTATCACTGGGTTTCACACCTGGACTTCAACCAACCAAAGATGCAAAGGATTTGAAAATAAGTTGCATATTCCCGGACTGTGTACTGAACATGCATAGGCTTTCCCCCCTTTTGTTCTTGTCATTATTTCCTAAATACTACAGTAAGGCAACTCTCTGCATAGCATCTACTTGCATTAGGTATTGTGAGTCGTCCAGAAACCACGTAAGGTATTTGGAAGGCTGTGCACAGACTATGTGCAATACTGTGCCATTCTATATCCCCGACTGGCACACCCTTGGATTTTGGTATCCTAGTGGATCCTGGGTCCAATCCCTTCCACACACCAAGCAATGATTGTATCTGCATCTCAAAGGCACAGATGAATGAGTCACACTTGTAAATCGTTTTTAATAAATGCCTTAAGAAATTGTGTGGTCTGGTCAGGTGCTGGTGAGAACAAACAATGAACTCATTTGGCAGCAGTGAGTTTTCTCAGGCAGGTACTCTAAGGAGATCTAGAGTCACCCAAAGGCTGCAATCCTGAGCTGTTAGAAACTATATTAGTAGCCACACACAGTGGTGCCCACCTGTAATCCCAACACTCTGGGAGGCTGAGGCAGGAGGATCACAAATTTGCCAGAGTGGGCAACTTAGTGACTTAGCAAGACCCTGCCTCAAAACAAAACAAAGGAAAGGAGCTGGGGATGCAGTTCAGTTCAAAGGCTCTGGGTTCCTTTCCTAGCTCTGAAAAAAAAAAAAAATTAGTGTTTAAGTCTTTCAGTGTGGGAAGGGGAGTGGACTAAATCATTTATGTTGCAAGTCTGAATTTTTTTATAGGCTAAGGTCAAGGCCTAGTCAAAAAAAAGGACTCAGAGTAATTATAAGGAGATGAAAATATATATTACCCCGATTTCATAAATGTCATATATATTGTACTGTACCCCACAAGTACAATTATTGCATGTTAATAAAAAATTTTAAAGATTTAAGGCGATAGACACATCAGCTATGCAGATTTGATCCTCGTGCATTGTACACACATGTAAAATGATCATACTGTCCCCCATACCTTTGTACAGTTAAAATAATAGTTTTGAAAAGAGGACTTAGAAGATCCTGGATAAAATCTGGTTGAGGAGAGAATCTTTGTCAATGGTGAGAGATGTCCTTGCATTTCTTGTAGTTTTACCACTTACCCAGGCATCCCTAACTTTTTGTTTATTCTATTCTGATTGATATTATTGAATAGTGGTTTTAGTTTGCATTCCTCTGATGATTAATGAGATTACCACCTTTTCAAATGTTTACTGATCATTTGAGTATCTTCTTTGGTAAAAGGACTCTGTGTGTGTGTGTGTGTGTGTGTGTGTGTGTGTGTGCGGGTGTGTGTGTATTTGGAGATACTGGAGAGGAACACAGGGACTTCACACTGAGCTACATCCCTAGTCATTTAAAAATTTTTTTATTTTAAGACAGGCTTTCATTAAGTTGCTCAGTTGCTCAAGCTGGGCTCGAATTTGCAGTCCTCCTGCCTCAGCCTCCCAGTGTGCTGGGATCACAGGCATGTTCCACCACACCCAGCAACTGCTTATATTTTAGCTCCACATTTCTGCTAATTATTTTCCTTTTGGTTTGTAAGAGTTGTTACATAGTTCAGTTATGACTGCCTTATTGGTGGCATATGTGGCATGAGTAACGTGTAGAAAACAGCCTTCTTGCTGTCTTTCAGTGTGCATAGGGATGCCTTTATATTGGGTGGAATTTTTAAGAGTGAAATGCATTAGTCATAGAATTTTCAGCTTAATATGTAAAAAATAAACTATTTTCCAAAGTAGTTTCAACAATTTGCCATACCACCAGTATTATATGAGAATTCCTTTCCCTTCACATTTGTTTTGTCAACAAACTTATTATTGTTATTGTCAGACTTCTAAATTTTAGCTATGCTGGTGGAATGCGGACTGGTATAAGATTGTGGTTTTAATTTGCATTTTCATGATTACTAATGAAATTTTAAAACTTTCATATGATTATTGGAGGCTTAAATATGCTCTCTTTTGAAGTACTTGCTCAAATCTCTTGCCCAGATTTACTTTTTGTTCTTTCTCCCATTTGTATCGATTTATAAAAGTTATTTACATATTCCTTCACAAGCCCTGTTGCTGGGTATATGTGTCACAAATATCTTCTTCCATCCTATTGATTTACTTTTCTTTCTTTTAATGGTGTTTTCTCTTGAACAAAGTTCTTATTTTTAATGTTTGATCTCTTTTGTATCAGTGATTTTCATGGCTCTGATTAAGAAACTTCTCTCTAAGGTCAGAAAATTTTCTTCTGTATTATTTTGTGGAAGCTTTGCTTTCATAGCCGCTCACACTGAGCTCTAAAATCAACCTAGAATTAAATTTGATTCATTATGTGATCAACCCCTGCTGGCTCTGAGAGTCACTCCGGCCACCCCACCATGAAAGGCTTCTGCCCCAACCCAGACTCTGACATCTGCTGTCAGCCACACAGATCCCCCCACGGCACTGCTCTTGTCCTGCCCTATGTAATGCCTTTAGGACTGAACTGTTTTAGAAGGCAAGAGAAAAGAAAAGCAGAAAAGAGTTGAGAAGCCTGGCATGGTGGCACACACCTGTAATCCTAGCACTTAGGAGGCTGAGGCAGGAAGATTACTGCAAGTTTGAGTTCAGCCTGGGCTACAGAGTGAGTTCAAATCCAGTCTGAACTAATAGTAAGACCAAAAAAGAGAAGAAAAGCATCATATCTTTTGTGATATATACATATCCTTGTTTATAAAAGCACAATTTATAATGGCTAAATCTTGGAAAAAGCTCATATGCCCATCAAAAGATGAATGGTTAGAGAAAATGTGGTACTTATATGTTATGGAGTACTACATTGCCACAAAGAAGGATAAGCTTGAATCATTTGTAGGAAAATGGATGCACCTCAAGACCGTAATCTTAAGTGAAATAAATCAGGCACACAAGTTTAAATAGCACATTGTTTCTCTTGTGTGAGGATCCCAAAGGGTAAATGAGCAGTGTAAGAGAGGATAGGTATTGGAAAGTAGGAAGATCATGTTCAAATAGGAAGGAGAGCAAGGGAGTGGGAAAGGGGGAGAGGGAAAGGAAAAGGAAAAAAAGAATGGAAGGGGAAAAATGGAAACAAAGCTTGTATAAATGCAGATGGGGAAGGAGTTGAAAGGAAGGGAGGGGAATGGGAAAAAAAGAAGAATTAAGATATATTATGTACAGGTACAAATTCCCTATGATGAATGTGATCAATATGTATGACAAATATGTACTAATAAAAAATAGAGTTAAAAAAGGAGGACAGAGAGTTTTGAATTATAAATCAATCTTCCTAGGACTCTTGGGCTTAACATGACATTTGAAATATAATACATTGATACATTATGGTATTTAAATAATTCTAAACCATAAGAAATTGTTTGATTTTTAAAATATAACTAAGCCGAGACTGTAGACATCAGAGCAGTGCAGCACATGATGACAGTGAACAAAGAAATAAGATGTTTTTACAGAGGCAGCCATTCCTTGTTTTGCTTTTGGAGAAAAAAATTATCTTGGTTGAGTTTCAAGGATTCGGTCATTTCTTAACTCTAAGCAGTCTAACATTTCTTAGCTTCTTCACAATTATCTTGAGTTGCTGCAATAGGTGCATGTTAAAGAATCTCTAATCATGTGGGGTTTTCATGCAGCTCACCATGGTTTCCTGCACCTCGATACCAATGACCTCTCCTGAGGGTGCTACTGAAACCAGGGTCACTGGGTTCACCCCTTGGTGAAACTTAAAATTCACCAATAAGAACAAACAGGAGAAAAACAAGAGGAGAAGATTTTTACATGTACAGGTAAGGAGAGCAGGGATAACTCCCCAAACAGTGTCTCCCCAAAGAAGCAAGGGGCTCTTATTAGGGAAATGTGTGCATGTTCATGGTCACAGGTAGCAGCAGCACGTCCCTGAGCACACTCTTGGGACCCAGCTGCTTCATACAAGGCAGGTTCAGGAGCGATGGAGGGGAGAAGCTCTTGGTTGGAGAACTTAGCATCGCAATGAGATGATCATGGGGAAGTTTCCTCTAGGTCATCCGGAAGTGTGGCTTAGTGTGACTTAGCAATTTGGGCTGTTCCTTTTTCTCTGGAGAGCCTGATCTGAAACCCCCAAAACAACTTGAAGAAATGTTAACAGTCATTTATGGGAGCTTGTAATCCCAGTACTCTGAAAGGCTGAGGCAGGAGGATCATAAGTTCGAGTCCAGGCTGGGCTACTAAGTGACTTAGCAAAACCCTTCTTAAAAAAAAAAAAAAAAAAAATAATAATAATAATAATAAAGCACTAGAGAAATAGCTCAGGGAAAAGGCCTGCATACAATCCACAGGACCACAAAAAAAAACGTGGACCACTCCTCACCCCCACCCCAGAGTGCAGGAGCTTGCTTCTGAAAGCTCCTACCTAGCAGCTAGCTCTATCTGGTAGGATGCCCTACAGATGAAAATAGAACGCCTTGGAGACCAGAGTAAGACACTCAAAGCACACAGAAAGAAGCTAGTAAAAAGAGAGACTGGTGCGTTTATACTGAAGATGGGGTGCAGGCAGGTTAAAAAAACACACAACCTCACACAACCTCAATTCCAGTTCTTGCATTATATTCCTGCCTCTCTCTCTCCCTCTCTCTCTCTCTCTCTCTCTCCCCCCCGCAACCCTCTCCTGCATCAGCCTTCCCTGTTGATGGGGTAGCTATGGTGACCAGAGTTGAGGTTCATTCATGAAGTAAGGGGAACAGCAGGAGCCTGGAGCCAATAGGACGCATTTACTTTGGGTGATACACTCAGAGGCAAGTACTGATAGAGGAAAAATACAACCCCCGGCCCGTGAGATATCAGATGTGCCAAGTTTGTGGTCTCACAATGGTGAGGAACGAAGTTGTGATCCAAAGGAAGAAGTCAAGAGAGTTTTATTGCAAATAAGGAGAAGAACTCCTGGATTTCCAGGAAGGGTCCCGAGTGGGTGGCCACTGAAAACCTTTGTAGAGGGTAATTTATACAGAAAAATCACAACGGGGTTACAACGTGGATCAAACTATAATCAACCTATAGGATTATGAGCATAGCTGCTTAGCTGACATTGATCCAATAGGGAAACACGTCACATAGCAAGGGTATATGGAAAAATGAAAGGAACTCTTGGATAGGGAGGAGAGTGTGGGTCCAGATGTTCTGTTCACCCACTTACATGCCTGATACCTATCTGGGCCCATGGGACCAGGTGGTGCTTAGTACAGTACAATCTTGGGTTGCCATTTATCTCCAGGGAGGGGAGGCTTGCAGGCCTGGTTCTCTTCAGATTTGCTTCCAGCTGTAATTTTTTTTTTTTTTTGGTACTGGGGATCGAACTTGGATCCTTCTGCTTGCAAGGCAGGCGGTGGAACCACTGAGCTAAATCCCCGGCCCCTACCAACTGTAATTTTGATGTCTCTATTTTTGTGCTGACTTCCTTGAGGGCCTAATCTCTCTCTGACTGTACATTAATTTCTATCTAACTTAGCTGGCTGTAATAGTATGGCATCTCACAATTGAAGCAACCATTAGGCTGATAAACCCCATGGATTTCTTCCGTATTTGTGGGGCAGAGTCATGTGCATCAGAATGAGACCATAATCAGGAATACTAATCTGTAGGCAATTTGGGAGAGACAGATCTGTCATCCTAGTGAGGGCATGTTCTACACTTGAAGACACTGCAGTTATTTTCATCACTTTCAATCCAAAAGCAACAGTCCTATTGCTTCCATCCTTTAGAGCATACAAAATGCCTTTCAGGTTACCCACTTTGATGCTATCTAAACCTAACATCCCCTAGGAATTCTGCTTCTCCATCTAAAACATGATCCCTATGTGTCTTTAATGTATCTCAGAATGTTTGTCTATTCCATTTATTTCTGTTTCTCTGTAGCGGAATTAAATATTCTCTAAATATGTCACAAAAGAGTGACCACATTGAGAATTTCTTCCACAACTTGTGTACCATTAGTTTTCATGATTTTTTTTTCCCCCTACAAGATGAGTTGCTCCCCAGACTCATAACCATCTTATAGACAACTCCATTACCAACTTTGGCCCATTGTCATAATGGTCAGAAGATTATCTGCTACTTACTCTGGAAACTTGACAGTGGGGAAGCCCATGTGCCTAGAGTGACAGCTGATGGCCCCTCCATCTGACTGAGACAGAAGTGCAACCTGGTTCGGACACACATTTCATGCTGCAGACAGAGCTGCATTCATGGCTGGGGAAAGGCTGGGTCCCCCAAACAACCTGGGGAGACAGGCAGCTAGCTTGCCAGCTGAGAGGGCGTGTGACCCAGGGGAAACTGCCAGAGAGCTGCAGTGGTCAACTTTTGGTACAACCAATTGAGTGTTCCTGGCATAATCATAGTTTCCTGTGATAAAGTATCCTCCTTTTATTTATTGATAGGTTTGATTTATTAACGATCCAAGTAAGATTTTTGCATCTATGGTCATGAGTAAAATGGACCTATTATTTTTCTTTTACCATAATCCATCACCAGCCATTATTTTGATGGGTTCCTTGATAATGTATATACCATAAAATTTACCTATTGTAAGTGTGTATTCCAGGGAGTTTGGCAAGTGTATACGGTATGCAGCAATCACCACAATACAACTTCAAAACACTCCCATTATGTATAAATTTCCTAATGCACATTTGCAATTGTTTGACTTCCATTCATCATCCCTAGGGTGGTCTGTTTCCGAAATCCTGACGTTTGCCTTGGCAAGAATTTGCCTTAATTGTTGATTTACAATGATCATAGATATTTTTGTGTCTGGCTTCTTTCCTGAGCCTAACTTTTTTGAGGTATAATCATGGGGTAATGTATAGATACCATGAGTTGCCTTTTATTTCATAGCACTTTATTGTAGGCAAACATCACATTTTGTTCATCTGCTCAACAGTTGGTGAATATTTGGGTTATTTATAGTTTTAAGCTATGAATAATACTGTTAGGAACATTCACATTTGTGTGGAAATGTTTTCATTTCTTTCCATAGATCTTAAGTGTGAAATTGTTGGGTCATATGATAAGTCTATTTAAGAAAGTGCACTTTATTTTTATACATATATATGAGTTTCTCATATAAGAGAAATCATGCTATATTTAAGTTAGTGTGACTTTTCTCATTTAACATTATGTTCTCAAGTTGCAACCGTTTATCTATCAGTGCCTCAAGTTTATCTTTCTTTAGGATAGAGTAGTACTCCATTGCGTATAACACCACACTTTCCTTTTCCATTCATCTGTTGATGGACAAACAGTATATGATATTTCTAAGACCTAGCTATTATAAATTGTGCCACTATAAATACGGGTGGGCATGTATCCCTGTAACATGATGCTTTTAAATCTTTTGGAAAGATACCTAGAAGAACAAAATGGAAGGTGAATAGATAGGAAGTAGGGAGAAGTTCAAATAATTCCCCAAATTACCTATTCTATTCTAGGTTTTTATACATTCTCATGAAAATGTTAATGTATTCTGATTTTTTTTACCATTAAAATCTTAATATTAGCTTCTTAATTTCTAAAAAGCAAAAACAAAACTTGCCTGGATTTTGATAGGGTTTGCCAAGAATCTAGAGTTCTAGTTGAAGAGTTACTATCTTAACACTGGGCTTGTAATCCATGAACATAGAATTTCTCTTCAGTTTTTAGTATCTTTATCTCATTATGATGTATCTAGGACTGGATATCTTTGTATTTATGGTAGAGTTCATTGGGATTTTTTTAATGTATAATGCTTTTCATGAAGTTTCAAAAGGTTTAAGCTATTATTTTTTGAACGTTTTTCTTTTTCTTTCTACTACTTTCTCCTACCTGCGTCTAGACCTTCTGTTGGTGTGCCTGATAGTTTACCACAGGCGTTTAAGACGCTCTTCACTTTATTTTTTCTCTCTGTCCTTCAGATCAGATCATTTCTACTAGTCTGTCTTCCACTTCACTGATTTTTTTCTTCTGCCCACTTACATTGCATCTGCTTTTGATCCCTGTAATGAAGTACTCATTTCAATACTGTTCAACTTCAGAATTTTCTCATTCTTACTACTTATTTTTATTTTATATTTTATTCTATTGCTTTATTGATATTTTTCTTGTTGAGAAATTGCCCTCATACTTCCCTTTTCATCTTTAAGGAAGGTTTCTACTGCTTTAACGTCCTTGTAGTTAATATGAACATCTGAAATTAGCAGAGGCAGTTTCTACAGACTGCTTTGTTGACTGGGTACTGGCCATGCCTTCCTGTTTCTTTATATGCCTTTTTGTGTTGAAAACACAAAAGGTAATATGTCGCACTATCTTTGGCTTCTGATTCCTTTTCCCTGGGATTATTGTTGTTGCTGGTTTTGATTGTTTAGTGCTTTTTCCTGAATTAATTCTGTAGACTGGCTCCTCTATAGTATGTTTGTTGTTTTATTTGTTTGTTTGTATTTATTTATTTTTTAAATAAGTAGCTTTCCTAGGGCTTGAACCTCTTCCAGCATAGCTTAATGGTCATACAATGACTGTTCAATTGTAATGCTAAAATACCTGTAGCCAAATTCTTTTACTATTTACTAATGCATTTGTATGTATTTTGGAAGACACATTTCAAAGTTCAGTCAGTTTAAAAGTCAGCTCCAGCCTCAAGGGTGTGTGACTCATGTAGTCCATAGGTCCATTTTCTGGAGGATCTCAAACTTGGCTTAATGCTCTCTCATTGCCATTTTGAAAGGCTTATATCATTTTTTAACAAGGTGTCCTTCACTTTCATTTTGCACAAGGCCTTGCAAATTGTATAGCTGATCCTGGCTCAAGTTTGTACTTTCTCTTGAGCCTTCTCTCCTCTCCTTTGCTTGGACATGCTAGGCCCAAGCCCCTCTCCTGTTCCTCCCGAGTACATGAGCAACTCTGAGCATGCATAGGGACCTCTGAGCACAAGGGACATGTGGGAGTGTCTCTGGATCTCACAGATTTCTAGCTAATGTGCCCATCAGTTACTTGCTCCAACAATAGACAAGTTATGATGTCAGCCTTCTCTGATTATTGACTACCAAGATCATTGCTGTTTCAAACAATGTCCCTGGGTATAGGTTTTTCTGCAGTCAGCACCAAATTAAGTCAGCCTTAATTTTGATTTTTGGCTTACTCCAATAGAGCTGCAAAAGGAAACATGAGGAATAGGAACAGCTCCAGGCTAAAACACCACAACAGTCCCTTTGTTCTTAGTTTTTTGTATGCCTGTAGCCAATTTCCAGAGTCTTAATAAAATGTTACTTTTAAAACTTTTGCTTTCTTCTCCCTTTCTTTTTTTTTTCTATTTTAAAATGAATTAATACTCCATAGCATTGGGGATTTAGCCTAGGAACACTCTACCATGGAGCTATATTCCCAGCCCTTTTTATTTTTTTGGCAAGGTCTTGCTAAATTACCCAGGCTGGCCTGGAACTTGCAATCCTCCTGATTCAGCCTCCCATGCAACTGGGATTAGAGACGTGTGCTGCTGTACCAGGCTTTTTTGACCAATATTATCATAGTTGTTTTGGGTAAGGATTTTTTATTCTATCAGTTTAGAAATCCTGTCTTCAATCCCCTACCCTCAGCACATATGCACCCAAAAATTCTTGTTTTCAAATATTACATTTTTAAGTTACAGAGTTATATTTGGTTCTTTATATAAATTCTGTTTTTTTAATTTGTCTACTTTTTGATCCATTTTGTCTAGATTTTTATTTTTTAGAATATGTATTTCTAATTTTTTTTAAGGTCCTCTGTTAATTCTAAAAATCTGAGTCATCTGTGGATCTACTTCAATAGCATGTTATTTCTGTTTATTATTGGGTTTTATTTTCCTACTTCTTTGCAAATCTTTTTTTTTTTAATTGTATGTCCTTGAGACTGAGGTGCCTGCTATTTCCCCAGACAAAGCATCTTCTTCTCTCTCAAGGAACTGAGCTGCACTGGGACTGGAGTCTCAGGCTGGGTTAGTTCTAATTCTCCTTCTTTGATTTCATGTGTTTTGAAAGTGAGATTTGTCTTGCATTGGTTTCAACACCTATCCCCTCCAGCACATAAAGACTGCAGGGACTGTTTATGTTTCTAGAAAACTCTGGTCTTAATCAGGTGAAAGAAAACTAGCAGGTTGGAAAAACTAGCTTCCAATTCATCATGCCAGCCCCAAGGTCATGAAGAATCACAATGGCTCCCCTTCCTTCTGAGTACAGACACCAAAGTTCAGTCTGTGCCTACACTTGGCAAGCAACCCTAGGAAGAGAAGAGCATTGCAAAGGAAATACGTGTGCCATGGGAAACCATGACACATTTCTATATGAAACTTCTATGTTCAAGAAGATTTCATTGATTTGTTTGCTTATTTATTTACTCACTTGTTTGTTGTATTAGGATTGAACCTGTTATGGCTATGTCTAGATGTCTCCCCAAAGCCTCATGTGGTCTTAGGTGGGGCTTTTTCAGAGGTGACTGAATTTACAGTGTGTGGCTGATTGATGGTGCAATGGTAGGCCCGAGGGGACTAGGATTAAGGGTGTGAGTGCTACCCATCCTAAGTAGTCTGAATAAGATAAAAAGCGCAGAAAGATGCTGTTAAGGTCCCTCATTGCCTTTGCTGTCTTCCACCCCCATGAACTGTTACCCCCTGCTTTCTTGCCTTGGAGCCAGACAATTATGGACTGAAACTTCTATGACTTATAAACTAAATAAACCTTTCCCCTTTAACTTTGGGTGTTGGGTATTTTGTCTCAGCAATGAAAGAAAAGTAACTAAGACAGAACTCAAGGCTTTGTGAAAGCTAGGCAAAATTTCCACCCCTGATCCATGCCCCTAATCCTTTTTATTTTTTAAGACAGTTCTCACTAATTTTCCCAGAATGGCCTTGGACTTGCAATACTCCTGCCTCAGGCTCCTGAGTAGCTAGGATTACAGGTGCCTACCACCTAACTAAGAGGAATATTGGGTGCGTCTCAACTAAGAGGAATATTTTAAAGGCAAAACAAGAAAAGTTTATATAAGCTACTTGGGTCACAGAGCTCATTGGTCTTGAAGACCAGAGGCAAGAATCAACATTAGCTCATTGGTAGAGGTGGGTTGCTGGGCAAATGTTCTGTTGAGAATACATTGTCTAAATTATTGCAACCCTAAAGAATTTTAGGCTTTGCTACACAAATCTGATAATACATGTAAGACGTGCAAAGGATGGAATGTGCATAGAATAAGAGGAAATCTCTTTTGATAATTTAAAAAGTCC
Source organism: Heterocephalus glaber (assembly GCF_053883595.1). NCBI lineage: Eukaryota > Metazoa > Chordata > Mammalia > Rodentia > Bathyergidae > Heterocephalus > Heterocephalus glaber. Next base: position 17,761,784 of record NW_028258381.1, read on the forward strand.
TTGAGAAAGTACTTATCTCAGACAGGCAGGCACGAGCCCTCCCTCTTTCTTGGCTGTAACTGTGTCTGAAAAAGAATTCGTCTTGATATCAACCACTTTCATAATTTTAGGCAGTTGGGAAAGGCACCTAGAAAGCTTTGCCTAGCTGAGCCCTCTCAAAATGGACTTGGACCCCACAGAGCCAAGGAAGGTGGACACAGAGCAACATGCTCTCTAGCTCCCTCCATCCAAAACTTTTCTTGCTCCAGTTTTCCCTACTTTCCTTGTATTCCACTCATCCATCCAGCTGTGCAGGATAGAATCTCAAGTTCTCTCTCTCTAGTCCTGCTGATTTTACTTCCTAAATCTGTGCATTTGGCTTCTTCCTCTCTATTCCTACATTACCAACACCCTTACCTGGATAATGGCAGTCACTAACTTTTTCTTCCACCTCGTGCCTTTCTGGTCTTTTTTTACACATTCCAGCCATCATGATCTTTCTAAGAGACAGAACAGAACACATCAGGCTCTTGCTTAGTTGCCACTATTACTCCTCCAATCCCTTAGAGTAACAGTCAGATATTGGCACGCAGCCCTCCAGGTCCTGGCTGCTCCCCCTTGCTCCAGCCTTCTGGATCGCCCTCTGCTGTTCTTCCAGGAGCTGCTGTTTCCCCCACACTGCTTCTGGCCTTTGCTCCTTGGCTCGGACAACCTCTCTCCCTAGATCGACCTCCTGCAACTGCTATCTGTCTGCTAAGGCTTTAGCTTAGCTAAAAGCCTCATGCAAGCTGGCCTCCAGTCTACCCCAGTCCTATTTCTACATGCCACATCCTTTCACGTAGCTACTCATATGGTTATTGCTGAGGAAGTGTCAGTCTCTTACACCAATTTGTGCACTCCCAGAACATAAAGCCAATCATGTCTGTCTGTACCAGGCCTCCCTTTTCTTTCTGGAGCACAGTGTTAGTACCTAACTGAGTCCTTGGTAAATTAAATAGCTCCCCAGTGACTGATGATCAGAATAACATAAGAAGCCTTTTTAAATTATTCTATTTTATAATCTATTTTATTAATATGTACTCATACTTGTTTAATTTTATTTTATTGAATATAAACATAAACCTTCAAAGTCAAACAGAGCTGGGCATGGTGGAGCACACCTGTAATCCTGCCATCCTGAGAGGCTGAGGCAGGAGAATTGCAAATTTGAAACCAGCCAGGACAATTTACCAGCTAGTGAAACCTTGTCTTAAAATAAAAACAGGCTGGGGATGTGACCCAGTTTGAAGGCCCTGGATTCAATCCCCAGTACCACACTGTTGTAGTCAGGGTCTGCAAGGGAGTAGATTTAATACAGGACACATAATTTATGGTTAATTTTACAATATTACCCCAAAAACTCAAATGCAGAGGAATGCAACAGATCTGTCACACACTAGAGACCCAAAGAATCCAGCTGAGGCCCTGGATTCTATGGCAATGTCTCCTACAAGTCTATATCAAGGATCTAGGCTAGAAAGCCTGCTTTGGTGTGGTGGTTTTGTGCCACTAGGCTGAGGGATCTGCACTGACGCCAGAAAGCAATGCTCAAGACAAAGATCAGAGCTCCCCTGATGAGAATGCCAGCCTTTCCCAGCAACAGTGAAGGCCTGAGCTCCTCCAACAGTAGAACAGCCAAGTTCGCATCGGGAAAACCAACCTCAGCAAGCTTTTCCTGGAAAATCAACGGCCAACAATCTTCCCCTGCAGTTCTCTTTTTATGTCATTGGCAACAATCTTCAGGTGGGTCTTCCACTCCCAGAACCATGCTGATTCAGTTCAGCTGGGCGTTCCAAGTGGACCATTAGTTAATCCACTGCACACACACATAAAAGTCAAATAAAGTTAAAAAAAAAAAATCTATCTCCCACACGACATTATCTTTCCCTCTGCTGTGTTTCTGCGTACATAGTTTCTTTGGCATTTACATATTGCTGTGATTCAAAATAAAAGTGTTAAGAATTATCTACTTACTTCCCCTTAATGTTACATTCTGATACACATTTATTATACCTCCTATCATTTGAATGCTGGATCTTCAACATACATCTTTTATTTTTCCCTTTTCTGTTTGTTTCTTTTGTCTTCTTCCTTTGTTCATTTCTTTGTTTTTGAGGTGCTGGGGATCAAACTTAGGACTTTGCATATGCTAGGCAAGTGCTCTACCTCGGACCTATATCCGAGACCACTTTCCTTTCTTTTATTGTTTTAGAATTCTTTTCTCTTTGTTTTCTATATGTTTGTATTCTTGCTCTGCAACTTGGGGAAATATTTTTCCCATCCTTGTCTTCCAAACCTATTGGACTTTTATTTCATGTCTAGAGCTCCATCTTTGTTCTATGAATATTTTATCTTTGTTTCTTTCCACGGGTGCAGTATTTTCCCTTACATTTCTAAAATGATTAATGGTAAATTGATTTTTTGAAAAGTTTTTTTCTCCCTATCTAGGCTATATGGCTTCAAAATTAATTTCGTCTGCTCTTTCGGTGCTCGTATTCATATTCCATGTCACAGGCTTCCTCTAAGAGCTGGGAAGTGAGCATATTACTGGCACCTCTCAGCTTGCGCCAGAGGTCATCTTGCTGGGCTCTTTGTGGCTGATGTTCCTAGTGTCAGCATCTGTGTAGGTCTCCCCTCTTGACCTAGGCAGATTTGCCATAGAATACATCCACCCTGTTTGGACAGCAACATGTTGGGATCAGAATCAGTATGTAATTATTGAATCTCACCTGGTTGGCACTGGTGGATTCCAAAACTTTTACAGTTGAATGGGCCAGAAAGAGTCCAGGTTCTTGTGTACATCAAGGAAAGAATTGCCAAGTGTAACCTCATCTTAAGTAGCAAGTAGTGAAGTTTGTTGAAGAATCATGGGATGGCAGAAGGGCAGAAGGAAAAAGGAGGAGGAAGAGGACTTACAGTTGTAGGGGAGGCTGCTGCTGCTGGTGTAGTTCTGGAAGGAGGCGGCGGTGGTGTTGATGGTACACGAGGGGGGCACACTCAGGGCTGTGCGTTGGCTCTCGGGCTTAGGGCTACACTGGGCCCTGTGAGGAAGAAGAGGAACTCTCGATGAGCACTAACACAGCTCAGGCTTCCAGTATTTAAAGGGTCAGACACCTGTGTCCAGGTGCCCACATTCCGCCTCTCTCTGGCGTCGGAACTAATGATCTGCTGCCTTGGCCATCACAACCTCCTAAGTTTAAACATGGATAATCACCAGGGTAGTGTGATGCTCACCACCGATGAGGGGGAGGGAGTGGCTCCCTCAGCTCTTCTGTTTCTCACTGCATCAAAACCTCAATCCAGCCTTTATCTAGGATGAAGAAGAAGCAGACAGCTAGGGGTCTGGAATCAGGAAAGCTCATCTACCCACTACTGTCACCCCGCAGCCGGAGGTGCTGTTCTCCTTCCCCTCCAGGGTGCTGCAGTATGTGCAAGAATGGTGCTCAGAGCCGCCCACTGGCATGCTGGGGTGGAGCATCACTGCATCTCTGTAGGAGTCCGTTTTCTGATGAAATAACAACATACTGGAGGAGGCTGTTTCCCTTATGGAGAAAAGATGTTTATTTAGTCCACAGTTCTGGAGGTTCGAAGCACTTACGAGCCCCAGATGCCCAAATTAACTCATACTAGACACCTTTCCACTCTCCTAAATCAGTCACCACACTGACATCTGCTTCCATCTCCCCAAACCTTGTTGCTGTGCTCTCCTATTTGCCCCCACGCTTTGGGGTTTATACATTTTTAAAATCTCTTCTCTACATAGTCTGAGACTTAGGAAGGAAGGGAAAATAAGCCTGCGTATTCAGTTCACATTTTGACCCAGAAACCCAACAAGTTCTGTAAAAGGAAGCTTTCCAGACCCCATCTCCTGAAGTCTACTTGTAGTTCTAAAGTGGTTCTCGCTGCTTAGTGCCTTTGAAATGCTCTCCGTGGGATGCTTGGAGGACCACACATCAAACTCCCCTCATCTGATCATTATGAAATGGGGACCCTCTCTAATGGAAACACTCCACCTCTAAATGGAAGATTGCTTAGATAAAAATGCTTTAGACAAGCACTGGGGTCCTCTCCGTTGCAGTCTGCAGTTTCAGCCAAGGCTATAGTTTTGTAGCAAACTGTAAATTCTGACACTGATTGGAAGTTTGGTCTTGGAACAAGACAGTTCCTGAGTTGTTCCCAGGAATCAGAGCTGACTCAAATGTGAAAAATCATTTTTATGAGGGATAACCTTGTACCAGCTGAGTTATGACTGAATGGCTTTTTCCTCAAGCTTTTAATGTGATCTAGAAACTTGCATGATAATAATTTCTTCCTATAATTAGAAAAATGTAGCAGACGCATGTGTGTTTGGACATACATGTACATTATATATGCATACATAATATTTATACACAAGTCCATAAAGGGGCATATATGTATATATGTATGTATGTGTGTGTGTGTGTGTGTGTGTATATATATATATATATATATATACCCTTGGGACAGTCCCAAGTTAATAAGATATTGTAGATTTCACAACTGTTCAAGAAGAAACTGGGACAGCCTTCTCACCTGCCCATACAGAAAACTAGCACAGTTAATAGTATAAAAGGGGGCCCAGCTACATTCAGAAGCCAGCACTGACATTGCCTAGTTGTATATCCTTAGGCAAATTATTCAACTTACCTGAAACCAGATTTCTTTATATCAAAACTAGAAATAATGATTCCTACTCTGCAAGTTTGTATCAGGATTAGAATAGTATCTGGAAAATGCTTCTTAAGTATGTAGCACAATAAACTGTAGTGGTTAAATGTCCTCATCCCCAACTTTCCAATTCCTCTATTATAAAAGAAAGGATGTGCCCAGGAAAGAGGGGATCTTGCTGTAATACTTATGTGCATGCAGGTGTCCGGTATGTACCAAGGCCTGGTCACTTAGCAACGAAGGTATTATCCCGACGACCATTGTACCCAGAGAGGACAGACCACTGACTGCCACCTTCAGCCAGTGCCTAACCAAAAAGAGCCCCACACAAAGATGCTTAAAAAGAGAAAGCTCAGGTATGTTTCCTCCCCTCATTTTTATTTTCTCCAAACCCAGGGATAGTCTACCACTAGCTACACCCTTAGCCCTTTTAAAGTTTTTTTTTTTTAATCTTTGAGACAGGGTCTTACTAAGATGTCCAGGCTGGCCTCAAACTTGTGACTCTCCTGTCTCAACTTCCCAAGAAGGTGGGATTACAGGGATGCACCGCCATGCCTGGCTCACTCCTTTCACTGCCCTGATACCTATGGCCCTGTGCAGAGCCAGTTCCAAGACCCCGAAGGCTGCCCTGGGCTTGTCCCACACCTTCCCAGCCCTCCCAGCCTCTGCGCTGTAGTGGCCATTTTAGTATTGTTGGCCCATTAGCACCTGCCGGTCCCTGCAAACAACCTCTGATGCTCCCGGCCAAAAGCCTAACCACGTGGTCATTCATGTGCCCTTATTCATTCAACAAACACTTACTAAGCACCTACTCCATGTCAGGGACATAGGCAGGAAGGGTATATTGGTGAGCAAAAATGCAGGATTCACACTTTAGGCAACGTACAACCTTGTGAGTCATGTGCTGCGTGACTTTATCTTGCTTGTCCTCTCTGACTTTTACTGTGTGTGTGTGTGTCTAAAAAATGATGGTGGGAATTCAAGTTTTGTGAATGAAGGGGATTCATGGCAATGTGTATGTAGGTGGATGAAATGAATGAAGTCTTTCTTTAATCTAAGAATTCAAAATTCAGTTTGCATTTTACACGAATAGTATGAGGTGTGATTGAAACATGGCAAATGTTTAAATTTTTCTTTTTAAACTTTACAGTGAAAGACATTGCTGTGCATCTCCCTCAAAGTTCTTCCCCTTGTTTCAAACACACTTATCCCATCGTTCTTGCCACTTTCTGAAGCAGTTCTAGAAGTCCCCTTTTGTAAATGTCTAGTTGCACTGTTATGGCTCCTTCAATGTCCCGAATCCATTCAAAACGTTTACCTTTCATGGTCATTTTGACTTTGGGGAAGAGCCAGAAGTCACAGGGTCCCAGATCTGATGAATTAAGTAGTCAAGGATGCATCATCATATTTTTACGAAACTGCCTTTCCACTGGGTGGCACTCAGCAGCATTCACTGTATTTGTTACCACACCTTGTAAAGACACTCATGAAAGGATTTCCAGAACTGCTTCAGAAAGTGAAAATAACAACAAGATGAGTGTGTTTGAAAAAAGGTGGGGTATTTTGAAGGGGATTCATGGCAATGTGGCTTTGACTGCAATGCATTTTTAAAATTTAAACATTCACCCTATATTTTGATCACATCTCATAGATCTCGAACCAGACAGATTCCATAACACACTGAGAAGAGTCGCATATCCAAATTATTTCAAACATATTCTGTTTCCAATAACTGAAAAAATTATGTGCTTATAAAATTCAAATATCAGTTAACTTAAACTAAAGTGAAAATTAGTTCCTCCATTGCACTGTTCATATTTCTAGGGCTTGATGGCTATATACATCTATTGTCACCCAGGAGAGTTAATGTCCAACTGAAAGAAAACATGGAAATTGTCATTGTTTAACAGGACAGGAGGTAATCAGGCAAATTCAGAGCACAGCACATTGTAGAAGACAGATGGGCTCTTTGGACTCTCTGAAGAACCCAGGCATGTCAAAAAAAAGTCAACCCCGTGAAAAATTAAGAGGCAAAGTAAGTAAAGGAAACTAAAAAGATGCAACAAAGTGCAGTACATGACATTTAATGGGCTCTTGAATCAAGGGAAAAAATAAAACTGACATAAAAGACATTTTAATGGCACTTAAAGAAATTTGGACTATATAATAGATGCAACTATGAAATTCCTTTCCTTTCCTTTTTTATTCCTTTCCTTTCCTTTCTTTTAAAATTTTGTATTTTGTATTTCCTAAGAGTAATGATATTTCCTAATGTAACAATGATACTATCATCACATTTAAAACTAACAATTTCAAGCTGGGCAAGGTAGTACATACCTGCAATCCCAGTACTCTTTGAAGCTGAAGCAGGAGAATCCCCACATGTCTGAGTCCAGCCTGGGCTACTTAGTGATTTAGTGAGACCCTCTCCCAAAATACAAAATATTCAATGGCTGATGATGTATTTCAGTAGAAAAAGCCCTGGGTTCAATCTCCAGTAATTGAAAAGAAAAGAAATGAAATAAAAAGAAAGGAATGAAGTGCTGTAATGTGTGGAACTTATTAAAAATAAAGAACAAAAGTGTGTGTGGACACACAAAGAATACAGATAATATGATGCCTTGTCATTAGGTAGGATGTGTGTGGTGTTCTTTCAACTTTTATGTAGGTCTGAGCATTTTCAAAATGCAATTTAAACACCTATTCTCATGAAGATCGCATTTTAGAGAAGCAGAATATTAACCATTGAACAAATGCATGAAAAGAGCCTTAGATTATTATTATTAAATAATTGAAGACATTGTTGGAATAGACAGCGATGGTTGCTGGAGACGGGGCTGCTTTAGGCTGAGTGGTCAAAGCAGGTCTCTCTGGGGAGGTTAAGTCCTGAGTGACAGAAGAGAACAGCCATGGGAAATGTGGGGACAGATCTTCCCGGGCAAAGGGAATCACAAAGGCCACAGGGAGGAAAAGAATTTGCTGGTTCGAGAAACTGAAAACAGGCCACTGTGTCCAGATTGCCAGGGAGGGGAGAGGAGAGAAGTAGGGCTGGGAAGGAGGAGGGCCAGGCAGTGCCTGGGACCCAGCAGGAACTGGTGAGGCAGCTGCACTTTCTCTCAGGGCAATGCAAAAGCAGTGGAGGGTTTAGGCAGAGCAGGAATAGGTTGGTGCTTGTCTTCCAACATCCTCTGGACTGCTGCCTGGACATTGTTGATGGAGGGCAGCAGGGAACACAGAGAGAACAACTGGGAGACTCTGAAGTGGCCTCGGAAGGGAGGTGGTGGCTTGGGTCATGGGGAAGCCATGCGCTGGAGAGAGGAGGATGGGCCAGTGGTGTGAATGGAAAACTAAGGCTCTGGGCTTTGGAGCAGCTATGGAGGAGAAGGAAATGAGAGGCTTCACAGGTGAATCTAGTATTTCACCTCAACTTCACAGAGCACCAGATGGGGAGCAGGGAGGAAGAATCCAGAGCTCTGTGTTATTTTTATTTTTGTTGTTGTTTGCAATGCTGGGAATCAAAACCAGGGCCTTGTGCATGCTAGGCAAATGCTCTGCCATGGAACTCTTTTTTAGCTCTGCTAATTTGATGCTCTTCTTAGACTTTCTTCCCAGAACAGATGTGAAGCCAGAGCCCGGCAATATGAGCAGGACCGCACATTTGGGAGCCAGCAGTGTGCAGGCTTTATTTAAAACCAAAGCTTAGAAAAGATCCCAGTTTGCTTACCTTCATTCTGTTCATGAACATAAAGATTATCTCTACCGTTTAAATTATTATGAATGTGGATAGCTATCATAAATAACTTTACCTTCCAGATTAGTTCTTTTGGAAAGACAGTTGGTGAAAAGGCAAGGAGTTTTAAAAATTGTTACTTGAAGTAATTTTAGATAAGGTGCAAACATACTACCGAGAGTTCCTGTAAATACTTCATCTAGGTTCCATTAATGTCAATGGACATTAATTAATGTCGTAGGACAAGTATCAAAATTTAGTAATTAGTGGAATACTGTCAAGTAAACTGTAGATTCCATTCAAAATTTCACCAGTTTTTTTTCCACTAATATTCCCTTTTTTCTGGTCACACTTTGCATTTAGTTGTCATTTTTTCTATGTGCTCCAATCTGTGACATTTCATTTGTCTGTCTTTGTCTACCTTGCTCTTGAGGCTTATGAAGAATGTTCATCAAGGATCTTAGAATATCCTCAAAGGTGGGTTTGTCCAATGGTTTCTCATTAGACCGACAGAATGCATTTGGGGCATAATCTCAGTGCATCATATTAGAAGATTGTAGACCGGTATATCTCATTTTTGACCATGTTTACCTTGATCACCTGGTTAAGATGATATTCAGGGTCCAGCTTGTATTACTGTAGAGTAATTTTTTCTCTTTTGCACTTAATAAGCATTTGAACAAGTGGGATTCCTTGGAACTATGCAAATATCCTGTTTCTTCTCGATATGTATGTATATATGTAGGCAGGGAGGTATGTAGGTATGCACACCTGTATATTGTGATAGCTGAAACTCTGAGACCCTTAACACTCCTTTTCCCCCTCCTCCCAGGGATCTAGTACTGTCTCCTGGCAACCAGCATACTATTTTTTGTTTCTATGATTTTGACAACTTTAATATTTTGTATGAGTGGAATCATACAGTATTTGTCTTTTTGTGACTGGTGTGTTACATTTAACATGATAACCTCAAAGTTCACCCATGTTATAGCATATGGCAGCATTTCCTTCCTTTTTGATGCTGAATACTATTTCATTGTCTGCATATAGCACGTTTTGTTTATCCATTTGTCCATCAGTGGGCATTTGAATTCCTTCCACTTGCTGAGTGTTATGAATTGTACTGCCACCAACATGGGGATGCAGATATTTCTTTGAGATTATTTTCAATTCTTTTGTATACCTAGAAGTGGGATTACTGGATCATATGACAGTTTCACATTTAATTTTTTTTCTTATTTTAGTACTGGGGATTGAAGCCAGGGCCTTTGCACTGAGCTGCATTACCAGCCATTTTATTTTATTTTGAGACAGGGTCTTGCCAAGTTGCTAAATTGGTCAGACTGATCTCCAATTCCCAACCTTCTTTCCTCAGCTTCCCAGAGTGCTGAGATTACAGGCATGCACCGCCACATAACTTTATCTTGAAGGTTTTTTTTTTTGTTGGTACCGGGCATCGAACTTGAGTCCTTGCGCTTGCGCAGCAGGCGGCGAAACCACTGAATTAAGTCCTCGGCCCATATCTTGAAGTTTTGAGAAAAATCCCACACTGTTTTCCAATCCCATCATGGTTTTGATATGTATTTCTCTCCTGATTAGTGACATTTAGCCTATTTTCATTTACTTGTTGCTCATATGCGTATCATTTTGAGAAATATCTATTAAAGTGCTCTGCCCGTGTTCATATTGGGTTGTTGGGTTTTGTTGTTAACTTCTGAGTTCTTTTCACTTTCTAAGGATTAATCTTTTACCAGATTTATGGGTTAAACCAATTTTCCTATGCAGTTGGTTCATTCTGTTAGGTCCTTTGACACACAAAAGTTCCCACTGTGTGTTTGTCTCTGCTTTTGTTGCTTGTGCTTTTGGCCTGTTTCCAGGAACTCATTGCCAAGTGTGATGTCAGGAAGTTTCCCGCCTATGTTTTCTTCTAGGAGTTCTGCAGTTTTTGATCTTATTGTTAAGTCTTTAATCTATTTTTGTTAAGTTGTATATAGTGTATAAGATAAGGGTCCAACTTCATTCTCTTGCATGCAGATATCCACTTTCCCTCATATCATTTTTCCTTCTGCTATAACTGACCTTGGCACCCTGGAGAACATCCTGAGACCATATGTGTAAGGAGATAGTTCTGGGTTTTCTATTCGATTCTACCATCCTGTGTGTCTGCCTATATGACAAGACCACAATGTTTTGGTTATTGTAGCTTTGTAATATGTTTTGAATTCACAAAGTGTAATGCCATAGGCAATACTGCACCCTTGTAATCCCATTACTCTGGATTACAACTTTGAGCCCAGCCTGGGAAATTTAATGACTTAGTGAGGCTCTATCTCAAAATAAAAAGGTTTGAGAATGTAGCTCAGTGTAAAGGCTCTGGGTTTGATCCCCTGTAGCCACACCAAAGTAAGTTCTCCAACTTTTTCTTTTTCAAAATTCTTTTGCATATTCAGGTTCCTCTGAGATTCCAAATACATTTTAAAGTAATGTTTTATATTACCACAAAAATGCCACTGAGATTCTTATAGAGATTTCATTCAATGTGTAGATTGTCTTGGGTAGTGTGGGCATTTTAGTAGTCAGTCCCCCAATCCATAAATGTGAGGTGTTTTTCCATTCATTTATGTCTTCTTTAATTTCTTCCAACCATGTTTGTAATTTTCAATGTATAAGTCTTTCGCCTCCCTGATTAGGATTTTTTTCTAGTGTTTTAGTCTTCTTGATACTATTATAAATGGTATTTTAAAATTTCTTTTTCAGATTGTTCATTATTAGCTTATAAAAATGCAAGTGATTTTAAATTCTTGACTACTAATTTTAGCCTCTATTAGTGGGGCTTGATTGCAATAATTATTATTGTAGTCCTCCTCCTCTGATGATTTTTCTACTTCTTTTATCCTTTTATATTTTTAATTGGGATTCTGTTTTTAAAATGAGCCATCTCCTTGGTCCTATTAATTTATTTATTTGCATATTCATTTTTAACTATATAGAGTCATGGATTTTGTTCCTGTCTTCTATGGATTTAACTCAATACATAGTTATTGATTTTGATGCTCAATTTGGTCCAGCTTTGGCTATTAAGAATGCTCCATTTTGGGCTCCTGTGTTTTTTTCAATATGCTGTCATTCTTTTAGGAGCACTTAATTTCTGGCAACACAAAATGCTCTAGGTTCATCTTGTATTTCCCCTTCCCCCAGCTGGGGAGTTATCTACTCCAAGGAGTCCTGGTTCCTTTTCTTGGGGATGGTCTTTAGACACAAAGATTTGGTAATTATTGTCCTCACTGCTATGAGGGTGTCTTTGTTTCTAGGCTCTGACAATGTACAAGAAAATAGATATCTGCATACTATCCACACTTGCAAACATTTTTGTGTTTACTTCTATGTTTTCCTGTCTGCCTATGTATTTGAAACTGAGTTCAAATTGATACTTCCCATTAAAACACAAAATGATAAGATTCATTTTAGCCTTTTCCTTTTCCTTATTTGTAAAATATTTATTTGACAGTAAGAGACCTGCCTTAGAGTCAGCTAACCGTGGACTAAAACCTCTGAAACCATGAGCCATATAAACCATTTTTTCCTTTAAGTTGGGTGTCAACTATTTGTTCAGCAATACAAACAAAAAATTGTTTAATTTGGGGCTTATACTACCTGAGATTTTTAAAAAAATAAATGAACAAGGTATGGGTATTCTTAAAGCCATTTTTCAGTTGGCAACTTACTCTTTGGAAATGCTGCTTCAATTAATATCCTCATGAATAGATTAGCATAGTTCCTGCTTCACTGTAATCTGAGCATAATTGTTTATCTTTTTAAGTTTTTGGTCATTTGATAGGCAAAAATCCACTTCTTTTCCTAGTCTGCATTTCTCTGACTTCCAGAGAAATTATATACTTCTTAAATGTTCCTTGGTGGATTGTTTTTCCTCAGTCCAGTTATCTTTTGGAGACCTAGCTTTTTCTCCCATAGATTTTCATAGGCTCGTACATAATGAGGGTGATAACTCTTCACCTTTTATCACTATTTGTGCAACTATTAGAATTTGTGCACTATTTAGAATGCTACAAATTCTCCTTACTGTGTTCCTAAAATACTTTCCCCAAAGGGCTACTAAGATTATCTTATTCAACCAAAGCAACCCAAATAATCTAACTATGAAGAATTAGGGGGAACAAATAATCACTGTAAATTCCAACAACATCTTCATAACCAGGGCAAAGAACATTTCTTCTCTCTTGTTTGTACACCTAAAATTTATGAATCTTATGAATTTTGTTTGAAATAAATGAGTGATGTTGAGCTTGACTTTACATGCTGCTTAGTTTCAACTCTGAATGTTCCAGGTCATCCTAAAAAGTTAGTTTTTAAAATAATGTTTGAGTCTGTGCTTGGTTTAATATAAACTCTTTGGTCATATATACATTAGCTCTAATGAACAAAAAGGAGTTTTATTTGATGAGAACAAATGATTTTTGAACTTGGTTTCACATAGACTGCTAGAATTAACTAGATTTGCTCTAATGCCTTGTAAAAATGAGTTTTAAGAAGAATGATAGATTCTGAGCATGTTTGACATAAATTACTTAGTGTTGTCTAAACTTGCTTTAATTCACTTTTCATTTGAATTAAAAGTGTCATTTCTTACTTGTTTCCAAATATTCTACTCAGTTTCAGATAGTTCTTTGTCACCTTAAGAAGTTACCTTACTTATAAATGTGTAATTTTGACATTGTTTTCATTTAGCCTTCTTAGATTTATTTTAAGTTGCTCTAACCTTAAGTAAGATGCTACTTTTGAGATGAATGTGCATATTTAAACTTGTTTGCACAGATAGCTTACATAGCACTTAGGAAGCTTTGTAAACAGTGCTACAAGTTTTAAAGAGCATGTGTTGGGTCGAGGATTTAGCCCAGTGGCACTGCGTCTGCCTTGTGAGCACAAGGTCCTGAGTTCGATCCCTGGTACCATAAAGAGCATGTGTAGACGTAGCCTTCACTATATCATGGCTGTGCTCTGGCCAGCAGTGATTGTAATCCAGATCCCAATGCCACAGATGCTAAAATGAGCCAAGCACAATGGTGCACACCTGAAGTCCCAGGTATAAGGAAGCTGAGGCAGGAAGATTGCATTAGGCTAGGACAGTGAATGGTGAACCTTTTAGAGCTTTCAATGACAACAGCCTGCTATGGTACAAATGTCATAGGTTCACCACCACTGGCCTAGGAGTTCAAGGGCAGCCTGTACACCATAGAAAGACCCACTTCTGTAAAACAAACAAACACACAAAACCACCACCTCATCCCCCCCAAAACAACATAAAAAGGAAGGAAAAGAAAAAACACGAAGCTAAAATGTGAAGAAAAATATGTGACATCAAATTTACGAAACAGGATTGTTTTCAGCACTTGGTGATTGAGAGTAAAAAGATAAAACTGATCAAAGATTTCACCCAGACAGCTGGCTTGTGTAGAGACACACACCCTACTGTAGAATATGTCTTCTGTCACTATAAATAGTCATGCAGAATATCCCTGCAAATAAAGCTTTATGAGTCTTCCTGGTCATCTCTTATGTAAATTCTTAGAATTTGGTATAGTACAAATTTTATTTCATTACGCCTGTCTGTATTTTTGTTTGTTTGTTTTTGTTTTGTTTTGTTTCTTGGTACCCGGGATTGAACTCAGGACCTTGAGCTTGCACAGCAGGCGCTGGAACCACTGAGTCAAATCCCCAGCCCCAACCTGTCTGTATTTTTGGAGTGATATTGAACTTCCTTTCCTAAGTACACGTGTTGTTTGTATTTCTTTCTCGGAAATGGCCTGTTAATGCTGTGGCTCATACTTTCTCTGGGGTGCTCACCTCACTTTCACCACTTAATAAGAACAGCTGTTATAATCACAACCTCCACCCTCTGTCTGACACTGGCTGCAGCCAACTTGTCCCAGTATTTATTTTATGAGTTAGTAATGGAGGGTTAGGATTTTTTAATTATAAAATATCTAAAGCGTATAGCAAAAATAAGCACCTCATATTTTACTTCATGAAGTCTGAACATTATTCTATACTTAGTTGAAATTTAAAGAAATAAAATTTGGGGCTGGCGATTTAGCTCAGTGGTTTCGCTGCCTGTTGTGCAAGCACAAGGACCCGAGTTCGATCCCTGGTACCAAAAAAAAAAAGAAAAGAAAGAAAATTTTGTGCAGTTAAACCTACAGTCTCCACGCTCCCTCCCCAATCCCAAGGCTTTCCCTACTCTCCCATTTTAGTAACCATTATCATGAATTTGGTGATTTCATTCTGGATATTTGCTACAAATTGAGATACTCACAGAGCTTGAATGATACTCTCTTCCCTGATTTAAACTTACACAGCACATGTATAATGTGATTTAGGATACACCCTCCACACACATGATTTGCACACACCTTACAAGTGTATATCTTTCACTCAACATTTTTCCAGTATCGCTCAATACACATAGTTGTGGCTCCTTTATTTTAACTAAAGTACTTTTTTTCATGTCAACATGCTACAAATTATGTACCTATTTTCTTGTGACTTATATTGTTTCTCTTTTTTATTTTGCAATTGTAAATTTGCAATAAGTATTCAAAAACATGTTTCCTTTAGCCCTCATATGAGAGTTCATTTCCTGAGAGTATAAAAAATCTTCTGCTTTATTAGATGCAATCACATTGACCTCCAAAGCTGTTGTATCAAGTTACACTCCTAATAGCAGTGTAACAGAATTTGTTTCTCCATACCCTCCACCCACACTACGTATTGTCAAACTTTAATTTTTGCCAATTGGATGGATGTGAATTGGCATTCATTGCTGTAATGTGTATTTCCACAATGATGAAGTTGGGAATCTTTCAATATGCTTATTGATCTTTCAAGTTTTCTCTTATATAAATTGCCTCTTTGTATTATTTGCCAATGTCTTAGTATGTTTTCTGTTACCATAAAAGAAGCCCAGAGTGTTATAGTTTACATCTAGATGTCCCTCCAAAGCCTCATTCTCTCAGAGGCAGGGCTTCTGGGTGGTGACTGGATTACAGGGACATTGCAGATAACTTGCTGTTAGGAAGTGGGCTATGGTCTGAAGAGGCAGGTCACTGGGGCATGACCTGGAAGGGTGCATTTCCCTCCCCAGCTCCTCTCTTTATTCTCTGCTTCCTGGTCACCATGAGGTGGGCAGCTTTCCTCCACCAGACCCTCCCACCATGCCTTCCTGCCTTGGAAGCAGTGGACTATGGACTAAAATCATGAGCCAAAATAAATCACTCCTTGCTTAAGGTGCAGGTGTTGAGTATTTGTCCCAGTAATGAGAAAAATGAATCCAACAAATGGACTGGGTAATGTGTTTCTTACAGTCCTGGAGACTAGGAAGGTCAAGGATAAGGAGCTCCATCTGTGGGGTCCTTCTTGCTAGTAGGGACTCTTGGCAAAGTTCCAAGGCAATGCAAGGTGTCGCATGGAGAAACAGAGCACATGAGCCAGAGTCACTTTTATAACAAAGCTAATCCTCTGATAACCCATTAATCCATGAATGGGTTAATCCATTTATGAAGACAGACCTCTTATGACCCAATCACCTCCCAGCAGTCCTACCTCTCAAATGTTATTAATATATGACTTCGGGGATGAAGTCCCCATCACATGAAACTGAAGGGGGACACACTCAAATCATAGCAGCATATTTTTCTATTGAGCTGTCTTTTTGTATTAGTTGTAGAACCTCCTTAAATGTTCTGCAAATAATTATTGTTCTGTTTTGTGCATTGCAAATATCTTAAGCGTGTGACTTGCCTTTTAACATTCTTTTTCTATCTTTATTGTGAAGAAGCTTTATATCCAGTGTAGTCTAATTTGCCATCTTTTCCTTTTCCTGTGCCTTCTTTTAAAGTGCTTCCTATAGATACTCACCTATATTTTCTTCCGACGACTTTTAAAGACTTGCTTTTGAAATGTACATATTTAGTCCATTTAAGATTCATTTTGTTCAAAGTATATACTAAGAACATATCCTTCATATACCCCCACAATAGTCTTTTATTTAATTTATGTGGCTGTCTCTTTCATAGGTTGAGTTTCCATATATCCAAGGACAAGTTAATGCCTTTTTTATGGAGCTTTATCCTGTATAATACTTGGAGTATACCTCAAAATTGAAGGCTATTTTTATTCAGTTCTAGAACATTCTTATGAATTGTTTCTTTAAAAATAGCTTCTCCATCACTGCCATCATACTTTTGCTCTGGGGCTCCTAGAAATCCTGCCAAATGAATCTTGAAGCATTGCAAGTTACCCTGCAAGCCTCTGAACAAAGATATGTTGTGCATCTTTTTGTCTTTCTATGATGTATTTTATATGAATTTCTCAATTCTGTCTCCCAATTAACTAATCTTTCTTTGTTTCCAACTTGTCAAATTCGGTAGCCATGGTTTTTCTCTTCTGGGATTATCCACAGTGTGATCAAAATATATGACCAATGTTCTACATTACAGTAAAAGACACACTGGCATTAATCCCCCCTCAAAATGCTCCTCTTCACTTCAAATACATTTATCCCATTGTTCTTGTCACTTTCTTAAGCAGTTCTGGAGGTCTTCTCTCATGAGTGTTTTTTCAAGCTGTGATCAAATTACAGTGAATATTGCTGCTGAGTACCTCCCAATAGAAAGGCTGCTCATAAAAACATCACACTGTGTCCTCATCCACCAGATTTGGCACAGTGTGGCTTCTGGTTCTTCCTCAAAGTCAAAATGACCGTGAAAGGTACATGTTTTAAAGCAATTCAGGATATTGAGGGAGCTATGACAGCACAACTAAAGACACTCAGGAAAGAGAACTTCCAGAGCTGCTCCATTAAGTGGAAAGAATGATTTGCTAAGTGTGTTTGAAGTAAGGAGGAGTATTTTGAGGGGGATTCATGGCAATGTGTCTCTTATTGCAATAATATTTTTCATTTAAACACTCACCATATTCTTAGATCATGACTCCTATTGTCTTAAATTTTGTATCTGCGTGTTCTGTTTTAGCTGTCTTTTTATTTCATAATTTCTTATTTTTAATGGAAAACATCATTTTTCTCTTCATTTATCATAATAATATGTACTTTAAAGTCTTTATCAGACTGTTTATACATTTACTGTAACATGAGTAAATGCAGCTGTCTTGAGTGTTGATTCCCTTGTTTTCCATTATTTTTCTTGCATTTTGATATTTTTCATTTTCCACTAGAAAGATATTTTTTGCATTTTGATATTTTGGTTTGGAGTCTAATTTTCCATGGATTGTGGTTTTGTTCAGTTCTCATTTGTTTATTCCTCTCTGTATACTGGTTTGCAGTTGCCTCCACTTGGTCTCCAGGACCTCAACATAAAACCATGCATGCATTGAAATTGGGACCATCACATGTCCACTCTCAGAGCTGGTCCTTGGGTGGATAGGCTCCTAGTCTGGAAGTCAAATCTACATTCACCTTTTTCCATAGTCTGAGGCTGGACAAGAGCTGCAGCCTATGGTATTTTTTTAAAGAATGTTTTTCTTCAGATATAGTTTACATAAAATTAATATTTATAAAATGTTCAATTCAGTAGTTTTTGTTTGTAAGTCATCAAAGTGAGCAACTGTCACCACTATCTAATTCTGGAACATTTTAATCAACCCCAAAAGAAATCATTACTTTCTGTCTTTATGGAATTAACCTTTCTGGACATTTTATGTAAGCAGAACCATGTACTATGTAGCTTTTTGTGTCTGTCTTCTTTCATTTGGCATAGTGTTTTCAAGGTTCATTCATGTTGTACCACTACTTTATTCCATTTTTAATGGTCTGTTGTATGAATACACCATATTCTCATTATCCACATATCAACTGATGAACATCTGAGTTATTTCCACTTCTTAACTATTATGAATGCTACTGTGTTAGTAGGCCCAGGCTACCGTGACAACATACAATAGACTAGTTGGCTTAGTCAGCAGAAATTTATTTTCCATAGTCAGGAGACTGAGAGTCTGAGATCAGGGTGCCAGCATGGTTGGTTTCTGAGGGCACCTTCCTGGCCTGCCAATGGCCACCTTCTCCTTGGGCTCTCTAATGGTAGAGAGAGAAAGCTTTCTATTATTTCTTCTTGGAAGAGAATTAATCCCATCATCAGAATCTTATCACCAAAACCTCAAAAGAGTTATCTCTCAAAAACACCTAATTACCTCTTAAAACCCCAAATACTACCCCACTGGGGCTTCAGCATATGAATTTTGAGATTGCACATATCTGATATAAACTATTGTGTTTAAGGAGTTTTTCCCATTAAGTTTATTGGTACATTTTAGGTATACAATATATTTACATTTATCATTGGGTACTTGTACCTTTACATGAGGTATCTTGGTTCTTATTATTTCCCCATTCCCCCCTGCCCTCCCTTCACCCCTGCCACCCCTCCCTATTTACAAAGACTTTGTTTCCATTTTTTTCCTTTTCTCATATTTTTTCTTTTCCCTTCTTTCCTTTCTGCTACCCTTCCCACTTCCCCTACTCCTTTAGACCTTTTCTTCCTATTATACAATTTCAATTATACATTTTGATCCTTATTTACACTTTTAGTTTTTCACAGCAGAGAAACTATTCGGTATTTACACATGTGTGTCCTATTTATTTCACTTAGGAGTATGGCCTCAATGTGCATCCACTTAACTATAAATGTCTCTAGTTTCTCATTCTTTATGGCTGAGTCGTATTCCATTTTATAAAAAAAAAAAATCACATCTTCTTTATCCAGTCTCCAGCTGATGGACAATTGGGCTGTTTCCAAGTTTTAGCTATTACAAACTGTGCTGCTATAAACATGGGTGTGCATATATCATTGTGGTATGATTCTTTTAATTCTTTTGGGAAGATACCCAACAGAGGGATAGCTGGGTCAAATGGGACTTCTAATCCTAGTTTTTTGAGGTATCTCTATATTGATTTCCATAGTGGTTCCACCAGTCTGGACTCCCACTAATAATGAAGAAGGGTTCTTTTCTCCCTACAGCCCCGCCAGCATTTGTTATTGGTTAATTTCTTGATAGCAGCCATTCTTTCTGGGGTGAGGTGGAATCTCAGTGTCGTTTTCATCTGCATCTCTTGAATGACCAGTGATGTGGAACATTTTTTCATATGTTTATTTGCTGATTTTACGTTCTTTATATATTCTACATAGCAGACCTTTGTCTGAGGAACAGCTGGTAAAAAAATTTTACCACGTTATAAATTGTCTCTTAGCTCTGTTGGTGGTTTCTCTTGCAGTGCAGAACCTTTTTTAAAAAGATGAGATCCCAGTTGTTGATTCTTTGTACTAGTTCCCGTGCTACTGAGGATTTGTTCATAAAATCTTTTCCTATGCCAATGTCTTCAAGAGTTCTACATATCTTCCAGCAAGTTTAGTGTTTCTGTTTTAATATTTAGATCTTTAATCCACTTTGACTTTAGTTTAGTGCTTGGTGAAAGATAGGGGTCTAGTTTTAATCTTTGGTAAGTTGAAACCCAGTTTTTTCAAAACCATTTATTAAAGAGGCTATCTTTCCTCCAGTGAGGATGGTTGGCTCCTTTGTCAAAGATGAGGTAGCTGAGTGTGTCTGGAGTTGTTTCTACATTTTCTAATCTATTCCACTGATCTTTGGGTCTGTTTCTTTGTCAGTACCATGCTGTTTTTATCACAGTGGCTTTGAGGTACAGTTTCAAGTTGGGGATTGTGATACACCCTGCCATGTCTTTGTTGCCTAGAATTGCTTTTGCTATTCTAGGTCTCTTCTGGTTCCAAATGAATTTTTGGATTGTTTTCTCTAGTTCTGTGAAATATACTGTTGGGATTTCAACTGAGATTGCACTGAATCTGTATAGCAGCTTTGGAAGTATGGCCATTTTCACTATATTGGTTCTTCCCACCTAGGAAAAAGGGATGTCGTTCCATTTTCTTATATCTTCTTTGATCTCTTTTTTCAGAGTGTTGTAGTTCTCAGTGTCTTTTGCTTCCTTCGTTAGATTGATTCCTAGATATTTCATTTTTCTGGATGCTACTGTGAAAGGGATTGTTTCCCTAATTTCTCTCTCAGTGAGTCTGTTATTTGTGTACAAGAAGGCTATTGATTTTTGAGTGTTTACCTTGTATCCAGCTACTCTACTGAATCTGTCAATTAAGTCTAGAAGTCTTTTGTGTTTAAGTTTTTATGTGAGCATGCTCTCAATTCTTTCGGAATTATCTGATCCTATGATAATTCTATGCTTACATTCATGGGAACTGACAAAATTATTTTCACAATACTAGCGTCATTTTCCATTCTCACAAACACCATATGAAGATTTCATTCTATCCACACCCTTGCCAACACTTGTTATTGCTCATCATTTTTATAATCACTATCTTGGTGTCAAGTGATATCTCATTGGGATTTTTATTTGTGTTTCCCTAATGATTAAGAATGTTTGAACATCTTTCATTTGCTTATGGTCTATTTGCATATCTTCTCAGAAGGAAATATCTATTCAAATCCTTTTCCCATTTTTAAATTGGCTTATTTGTCTTTTTATTGTTGAATTGTAGGATTTCTTCATATAATCCCAAGAAAAACTCCCTTTATCAGATATATGACTTGAAAATATTTTTCTTATGCAGGATCTTGCAGGATTTTTTCTAGCCTCCTTTCATGAGCATGTTTAGTAAACCCCCCTTCAACCCCCCATCTTCAAACAGATCAGTGATTTATCTCAGATATCCCACCCCTAGCCTGAATCTGGATCAAGGGTCCAGAAATCTCTGACTTCTGCTCAGGTTTCTGCGGTGTTCAATCTGCAAAGATGTTTGTCTTGTACTTGGGGCTCAGTGTATCTTTTGGCTTTCTGTTTATGTTTTATCCATCATTGCTGAGTTTCTAGCAAAGAGTACCTTTCAACTGTGAACTCACAGCATCAAATTGTCCCAAAGACCTCCAACAATAATGTTTATAAAATTTTTCTTTGTGTACTTTTTTAATGGTAAGTTTAGCTATATTGATATTTTATATGATTTCTTCCTCTGCTTTTATGTTTTGAAAAGTCTCTCCCAGCCTAAGAGGAGGGAACATGATCTTACAATTTCTTCTTGCAGTTTCCTGTCTTTTTTTATAATTAACTTTTATCCTATCTGAAATCTATTTTTTGTGGATGTAAGAATCTAAGTCTCAGGCCTCCTAAACTACTTGGCAATTATCTCAGCACTATCCAATTACTTTAAATGCCATTCCAGTTATTTGTCCAATTTTAATATCTCCTTTGTAGCACCTGAGAGGCTGAGGAAGGAGGAGCCCAAATTTGAGGCCAACTGGGCTACACAGCGAGACTTTGTCTCAAAAGAAAACCCCAAACTTTATTTTGTGTCTACTTCAGCATCTATTTAGATATTAATTCCATTCCATTATTTATTTTTTCATTCCTGCACCAAAAGCTGGAAGCATCTTTTGTTTGTGTGTTTTCCTATAACCCTAGCATAGGGCTATGTTATGCATAAAATAGTTGTACAATATAAATATCAGAACAATGAAAGGACCCAGAGAAGAAGTGTTACAAGAAACTGTTTGGCATCGTTGGAATGATGGGCCATGATGTTAAAGAAGAAAAGCTAGTACCCTGCACAATGCCTATGACATAATAAACATCCAATAAAATACTGAATATGTGAAAGTTTGGAAGTATTAAGTTGTATATATGAATCCATTTCCTCCAATAGAGTTTTGTCCCCTCTACTATTGCTCCAATATGCCTATAATTCCTAGCCAGCCTGATCGTTCACTTTGGGGGAATGCTGTGCCCTGCCTGCCTTCCACCAGCTCCCCATGGAAACCCATGATGTACAACGAGTCAGGTGATGAGGTAAATGTTGATGGGACAAGTTGAGAGAACAGAAGCTACAATAATAAGTGATGGTAAGCTTTGTGAGTCTGAGTCTCAGATCTTTCTCCTGCAAGGCAAGCCTGCCATTAAGGAGTCACACTGTGGTCTAAAGGTTTCCTCCAAAACTCATGTTGACCTTTGATTGCCACTGGCACATCACTGAGCATTAATAGATGGAATCTTGAAAAGGGAGTTAGGCCATGAAGGCTCTGCCAATGAACGGATTAATGTTACCACAGGGCTAGGGTAGTCATCATCGGAGTGGGTTCCTGGTAAAAATGGCTTGAGCCTGATTTCCTCTCTCTGCTTGACACCTGCTCACTTGCCCCTCTACCTTGTTACGATCACACAAAGGCCCTTGCCAGATGCTGGCACCATGCTCTTGGACTTCCCAGCCTCTAGCACCAGGAGCTGAATGGACTTTTATTGTTTATAAATCACTCAGTCTGTGGAATTCTCTCCCAGCAGCGGGAAACCAACCAGGATGGCTCACTCTAAGCTGGCTCTCAAAGCAGCACTGCAGAGTCCAAGGGAGCAGTGACTTCCCTGAGAAGCAATGGCTTTCTGCCTCTGCTGTCTTTCTATCTGTGATCATGAGAAACTTATTTAACCTCTCGGAGTCCCAATTTCTTTGTTTGTAAAATAGAGATGATGAGATTGGTGCAGAGGAATAAGAATCAAATGAAAAAAATAGTTAAGGGTTCTGTGTGTGTTTTATTGGTGAGTATTGATTACAGAGAGCAGTGAGGTTCACTGAGGCACTGTACACATGTGCAGAGCAAACTTTGATCTTATCCACCCCACTGCCCTTCATTACCCTTGCCACCATCCCATTCCTCTTCCCTAACAGTCTTCATTCTACTCTTTGTTTTTAGTTTCCCTTTGTATTAGTATATGCTTGCAGTACAAAATAATTGCACTCTTCGTGAGGTACATAGATCTATTGCTTCTTAATCATTTTTATTTCCCCTTCTCCCCCTAAGGTTCCCCCCCACCAGGCCCCGTTCCCATTTCCACAAAGTCCACCTCCCTGTGTACTGTCATCTGTCCTTTATTTTGATCTTCAAATTATTTGTATTTTGGCTTTCTCATGTAAGAGAATAACTTTTTTTTTTTTGTACCAGGGATCAAACTCGGGTCCTCGCACTTATGCAGCAGGTGGCGAAATCACTGAGCTAAATCCCCGGCCCAATGTAAGAGAATATCTAATCCTCTGCGTCTGTCCATTTCACTTAGAATTATGGTCTCCTAGGGCCGGGGATTTAGCTCAGTGGTTTTGCCGCCTGCTGCGCAAGCACAAGGACCTGAGTTCGATCCCCGGTACCAAAAAAAAAAAAAAAAAAAAAAAAGAATTACGGTCTCCTAGTGCATCCATTTTCCTGTAAATGACTCAAATTTATCCTTCTTTATGGCTGAGTAGTACCCCACCATGTATGCATATGTGTATTGTATAAATACCACATTTTCTTTACCCATTCATCTGTTGATGTGCATATAGACCACTTCCAAGATTTAGCTATTATAAGTTATAATGCTATAAAAATGGATATGCATGTATCACTCTGATATGATATCTTTAACTCTTTTGGGAAAATACCCAGAAGCTGGATCAAATGACATTTTTAATTTTAGTTTTTGAGGAACCTCTATACTGACTTCCATAGTGGTTGTACTAGTTTACATTCCCACCGACAATGTAGAATCGTTTCTTTCCCCCCACAACTTTGCCATCATTTGTTGTTTTTGAATTCTTGATAATTGCCATTCTTTTGGGAGTAAGATGGAATCTCAGTGTTGTTTTGATTTGCATTTCTCAAATGGCCAAAGCTGCTAAACATTTTTTTACATGTACCTATTAGCCATTTTTACTTCTCCTTTTCAGAAGTGTCTGTTCATTCAATTGCCCATTTTTCAATTGGTCCCTTCTATTTTCATGTTGTCTTTTTTGCCAGTAGATTTTATGTGGGAGGGGAAACATTTTATACTTGTCTTTCTGAGTGGCTTATTTCACTTAACATGATAACCTCCAGTTCCATTCATGTTCCTGCCAATGACATGATTTTGTTCTTATTTATGGCTTAGTAGTACTCCACTGTGTGTGCGTGTGTGTGTGTGACACATTTTCTTTATCCATTCATCCATTGACCACCACCTGGGCTGATTCTATTACTTGGCTATTATGAGTTGTGCAGTAATAAACATGGGTATGCACCTACTGCCATAATATGCAGACTTCTTTTCCCTTGGATATATATTGAGGAGCAGTATGGCTGGAGAAATAAAATCTAAACAAATCAACAACAAGCAATGACATAGTTACAATAATCTCCCAACAAAAAGAATCCCAGGACCCACAGATTTATTGCTTTTACCAGACCTTTAAAGAATCCTCCTTAAAATATTCCATAAAACTGAACTGGAAGGAATGCTTCCAAACTCATTGAGTGAAATCAATATCACCATGATGCCAAAATCTGATAATGGCACAACAAAAAAGAAAACTTTTATAGACCAACATCCTTAAAAGACTTCTAGACTATAACCAATATTCTTAAAAAGTTTCTTTAATGAGAAAATGATGTATTCATGTAGTTTAACCACAAGCATATTACTTTACCTTGGTCCCAATGTGTCATCCTGTTCCAGACCACATAAGATCTTCAGCATTGCAGGTTTCTCCTCTCCTTGATCTTCTTGTAGTTCTTTCTCCCTATACAAACTCCACCCATTCTTGAAGATTCGGACTCAGTCTCCTCTTGCTCCAAAATACTCATCTCCACCTCTGTCCATATGCATCTTCCCTTTCTTTGAACTTTCTTTATTCTTCTAATGCTCAGTTAACCCCTCCTTATTTTATGAGAGTTGAACACCCTTAAGTCAACCTTCAATTCTGTAGGCAGGAAGGGGCCAAATCGCATCAGTCTCTAGACAACTCTCCACAGTCCCCAGTGCCAAAGTCCAACACAGAAGCTTTAATACTCATTGCTGTCTGGGATGGCTTTCTCTGCATCTGTCCACTGGGTTGTGTGAATTTATTGAAATCACAATGGCATCTCAATAGTGGTGCATCACTGATATCTTCAGCTCTCCAGGCCTCTCAACTGCAGTGGATATAGTTGGAAAAGCATAAGAGGAAACAGGCACTAGGGGCCGTGGGAATTGAACCACAGACTGTTGGCTCTGAAAAGAGCAACGTTTACAGATCATTTATCAGAACCTTATCATTTTACAAGAAAGAAAAGGCCTGGAGTGGTAAGATGATTTGGAAGTTAAGGATCAGAACCAGGATCCAAGACACATGGCTTCTCCTTCAGAGCTCTTTCCTCTATGGTGAGTTCATCTCCTTATATAGTTTTCCAAGTCCAGATCCATAACTTAGAGCAAAGGCAGTACTAGGGCCTAAATGTGCACCCCAAATCCGTGTGTTGGAATATGACTCCCTGATGCAATGGTGTTGAGAGGTGATTCAGTGATGAGGGCTCCGTCTCCACGCACAGATTGATGTTGTTCTCTGGGGAGTGGGTTAGTTATTCCGAGAGTGGTTTCCAAGAGTTAGTTATTCCAAGAGTTATTCCATGATGGGATGAAGTCAGCCCCACCTTTTCTGTCTTGCTGTACCATCCTCTCTTGCCCTTCTGCCTTCCACTATAGAATGTTGCATCATTCTTGCATGAAGACCTTCACTAGACATGGTCCCTTGACCTTGGACTTCGCAGCCTCCAGAATTACGAGAACTATTTTTTTTCTTTGTGAATTATCCACTCTCTGGTATTCTGTTACAGCACACAGAATGGGCTAAAGTAGGTGGTCACAAACTGGGGTGGGGCAGAAACTAAAAAGTCTAAAAGGTTGAGAGACACAGTATGGAGAAAGTTTCGTATTCCATCACCAGGGCTGTCCTATTGCCCAAACCGCCTTGCTTGGAGTGGGGACATCTCTTGTTTAGCTTTCCATCAAAGTTCAAGACAATGAAACTTGTGCAAATCTACCCATTCTAAGAAACCAAAACCAAAACCAAAAAGAAGCTTTTGAGTAGAAATGAAGTGAAAAGCATCCGCCTCCCTACATCGTTTGTTTTTGCTGTTCATTTTTCATCCTGCTTCTCCTGATTATGGAGTAGCTGTCTTTCTGCAGACAGAAGACGACAAAGGAGGCTGTGCTTGGTTCCAGACAAATCCTGGGCCCCCAGAGGTGTGTGAGTTGTACAGTAATTATCCTATGGGAGAGTGTGCGTGTTCTGGCAAATTCAACCCTTCACTTCCCTCATTAAGCGAGGCCTGAACAACACCCTGAGGTCTCACGCTAATGATGCTGACAGAGGTTTACCTGAGATTCTCCAAGCAGCATGCTTGGGGTTGGCAGAGTAAGGGCTGTCTGATCAAACAATGGGCCCCTGTGCTCTCACAGACACGAGTGAAGAACAGGAAGTCAGCACGACCCAGAGGGCAGGCAACTGAGGCCAGGCTGGGCCACCACACACACGGCAGCAGCTGGCTGTTGGAAGTGTGCCGGCATCTCAAATGCACATGAGCTCTCAAATGCATATGAGTGGGGCTGTAGGAAGCAGGGGAGAGGCCAGAGTCAGGGTCATCGTCAGTGGAGTCAGAACCATAGGAGTTGACTCTGGAAAGAGCAAATTTTACAGATCATTTGCTCCAGCTTCATCATTCTGCACAAAAGGAAACTCAGGCCTGGAGTGCATGAACCCAGGCCACCTGACTCCCTGTGTCACTTATGTGTCACCTTGACTGGGTAAAGGATGCCCAGATGCCTGGTAAAACTATTTCTCAGTGTGTCAGTGAGGGTATTTTCGGAAGAGGAGTGCTTTCAATCAGTAGAGGAGTAAAGATGTGCCCTGCCTTGGGGCAGGGCAATGTCCCATTCATGATGGCCTAAGGAGTAGAACATGAAGGTATAGAGGCAGAAGGACCAGTGTTCTCTCTCTCTCTCTCTCTCGCCCCCCCCTCTCCTTCCCTCCCCCCTTCCTTCCTCTCCTTTCTCCTCCCTCCCCTCCCCCTCCCTGTGTTCTCCCTCTCATATCCATCTTCTCCCACCCTTGGACATCAGATTTCCTGGTTCACAGGCCTTTAGACTGGGACTAAATCACACCAATCTCTCTCCTGGATCTCTGGCAGGAGATTGGCAAATCACAGGGCTTCTCAGGCTCTATAATTGTGTGAGCCAACTCTTATACATGCACACACACACACACACTCATGCACAACACTGGTGTTCTTTCTCTGGGAACATTTTAAAATTTTTATCAGTTTTGTTACAAATAATGAATATATTCATTGGAAGAATTGGTGCGTATACATAATCACATCTTAATCCTTTCTACTTTCTCTCCCCTCTCTCGTGTCTTTGCCCTTTCCTTATCTCCTTCCCATCTCTACGAAGTTTGTCTTCCTGTTTCTTATCATCTATCTTTTATTTTTCTCTTTAAGTTATTTATGCTTTGGGTTTCTCATATAAGATAAATCCCATGATATTTAATCTTCTGGGTCTGATAGTGTTATGGTTTCAGTCTGCATCTATTTTCGTATAAATGACACAGATTTTCT
Organism: Heterocephalus glaber; assembly: GCF_053883595.1. NCBI lineage: Eukaryota > Metazoa > Chordata > Mammalia > Rodentia > Bathyergidae > Heterocephalus > Heterocephalus glaber. Next base: position 17,789,709 of record NW_028258381.1, read on the forward strand.
TTATTCATGATGGACGTACAGGCCACTTCCAAAATTTAGCTTTTGTTTTATTTTGTTTTGTTTGAGACGAGATCTCACTGTGTAGTTCAGGCTGGACTTGAACTCATAGTGATGATCCTGCCTCAGCCTCCTGAGTGCTGGGATTTTAAGTGTGTGCTACCATACCCAGCCAGAAATTCTCTTTTTAATCAGCTCCCCATGTAGTACTCTTTCCTCTGTGAAGAGTTCAGCTCCTAAATATGTTTCCAAGCTCTGATTACCTTGTAGGCAGGCATGAGTGTGGAAGGATTTTGGAGGCTGACCTCGGCATTGGGATTCCACCTTTGACAGGGTTTTCCGAGTGTCCAGGACCAGGTAGGGAAAAGGGCTTGGCAGGTGAGAATGGCACTTCAGAGCCCTCGAGGACACTCAGGGGGAAACTATGGAAACTACACCCACAGGACCTGAGTCTGTGTCTGACACCAGAAAAGACTACTTGAAGTAATCTACTAGATTGTCAGTGGTTGGTTATGCATCAGGGCCAGAGGGGGCTTTGCTCTGGAAGCTGTGGGCTGAGCCACCATTTGGACAACTTTGACTCTGTGTTCAATCTCTGCCACCAAACCTCCCCGTGATAGTTGAGTTGTTATTTTTTCTAGCCTCAGCCTCAGTACCTTCAGGTGTAAAGCCAGGTTCATGAGACTTGGTCAGTGTTAGGATCTCCAACCCTTATAGAGACCTAGCAGAGTATCTGGAAAAATATCCAGAGGGTTGGTTGTGTGTGTATTATTATTGTCATTGCTATTATTCAGGTGGTAGGGGAGTAAAGTCAAAGCTACAAAGCTTTGAGTCCCAAACTCAAAAGCCCAACCTACAGAAGAATAGAAGCAAATTGCTAGGTGCAGTGATGCGCACCTTTAATCCCACCACACAGGGAGGCTGAGGCAGGAAGATCAAGAGTTCAAGCCTAGCCAACCACCCTCATTGGAGGAAAGATAGCCTATTTAATAAATGGTGTTGGAAAAACTGGATTTCAACCTGCCAAAGATTAAAACTAGACCCATATCTATCACCATGCACTAAAATAAGATCGAAGTGGATTAAAGACCTAAATATTAAGACAGAAGAACTAAACTTGCTGGAAGATAAGTTAGGCAGAACTCTTGGAGACATTGGCATAGGAAAAGACTTCATGAACAAACCCTCAGTAGCACAGGAACTAGCACAAAGTATCAACAACTGGGATCTCATCTTATTAAAATATTCTGCACTGCAAGAGAGACCACCAACAGAGCTAAGAGACAACCTACAATGTGGGAAAAAAATTTTAGCAGCTGTACCTCAAACAAAGGTCTACTATCTAGAATATATAAAGAATTGAAAATAACCAGACCCCCTAAATTCAAAGATTCAATTCAAAAATAGGCATCTGAAATGAGCAGACATTTCTCAGACAAAGAAGTAGAAATAGCAAATAAATATATGAAAAAAATATTCAAAATCACTGGTCATTCGAGAGATGCAGATGAAAACAACACTGAGATTCCACTTCACCCCAGAAAGAATGGCTGCTCTCAAGAAATCAACCAATAGCAAATGCTGGCGGGGGTGTGGGGAGAAAGGAACCCTTCTCCATTGTTGGTAGGAGTGCAGACTGGTGCAACCATTGTGGAAATCAGTATGGAGATACCTCAAAGAACTAGGACTAGAGGTCCCATTTGACCCAGCTATTCCCCTGCTGGGGATCTTCCCAAAATAATTAAAAGAATCATACCACAGTGTTATATGTACAGCCATGTTTATAGCGGCACAGTTTGTAATAGCTAAAGCTTGGAAACAGCCCAAGTGCCCATCAACTGGAAACTGGATAAGGAAGATGTAGTTTTTTTTAATAAAACGGAATACTACTCAGCCATTAAGAACAAGAAACTAGAGACATTTATAGCTAAATGGATGCATATTGAGGCCATACTCTTAAGTGAAATAAATAGGACACACATGTTTAAATACCAAATAGTTTCTCTAGTGTGAGAAACTGAAAGTGTAAATAAAAATTAAAAGGATTACAACGAATAACTGATAATTTGAAATAGGAAGAAAGGTTCCAAAGGGGGAAGAGAAGAGGGAGGGGAAGGGGAAAGGTCAGAAGGGAAAGGAAAAATTATGAGAAAAGGAAAAAATGGAAACGAAGTCCATGTAAATAGGGAAGGGTGGAGGGGGTGAAGGGCACACAGGTAATTGGGAAAAATTATGAACCAAGATACAACTTGTACAAGTACAAGCACCCAATGATAAATGTAAACATGTTGTATACCTAAAATGTATCAATAAAAGAATTTATGCCCCCCCCCAAAAAAGAGTTCAAATCTAGCCTGGGAACTTAGCAAGACCGTGTCTCAAAGGGAGGGGGGTGCATAGCCGAGTACAAAAGCACTTGGTTCAGTTCCGTGTACCATAAGAAAAAGAAGAGGAAAAGGAAATCACTCATTCATTTACGCAAAAATAATTTAAACACCTATTACATGCCAAGAACTGCGCTGGATCTGCAATAAGAAGTCAGATAAACCCAGCTGTTTGCTTTTAGAGCCCGCAGTCTGGAAGGAGGAATTACTCAGACAGTAAGCAAATGTTATCTGTCCTCAAAAAAGGAGAGGCCCATGAGCACTCTATCTGTAGGATCATGTTGTCAGCAGAGAATTTCACTTCTTCCTTTCCTATTAGGATGCCTTTTATTTCTTTTTCTCAGTTAATCGCTTTGGCTTGGACTTTCAGTACTCTATGGACCGGAAGTGACAAGAATGGGTATTCTTGTCTTGTTCTTGATATTAGAGAAAAAAACCTTTTACTTCTCACTACTGAATATGATGTTAGCTGTGGGTTTGTAGTTTGTGGTGTCCGTGGTGTTGAGGCAGTCCTTCCTCTCCTATTTTCTTGAGTATTTCTGTTACAGAGATGTAGAATTTTGTCAAATGCTTTCTCTGCATCTAATCCAAGATCCTATTTTGACCTTCATTTTTTTAATGTCGTGGATCAAATTTATTGATTTATATATGTTGGGCCATCATTCCTGCATCCCTGGGATAAACTCCACTGAATCACAGTGCATGATCCTCTTAGGGTGTTGTTGAACTTCATTTGCTAATGTCTTACTTGAGGGTATCTACCCCGATAGTCATTAGGAATATTATTCCTTGAATTTTCTTCCTCACAGTGTCACTATGTGGCTGTAGAATCAGGTTAATGCTGGCTTCACAGAATGAGTTTAGAATTTGAGACAGATTGGTTTTAGTTTTTCTTTAAGTATGTGGTGGAATTTTAGCATTGAAACCATCAAATCTGGGAATTTTCTTTGAAGGTAGACTTTTTATTATTGACTCAATAATTTTACTCCTTATTGGTCTGTTCAGATTTTCTGTGTGTGTGTGTGTGTGTGTGTGTGTGTGTGTGTGTGTGTGTGTGTACTGGGGATTGAACCTAAGGCCTTTGCAGTGAGCTATATCTCCAGCCCTTTTACATTTTTTTTCTTTTGAGACAGGGACTTCCCCAGGCTGGGCTCAAACTTGCAATCCTCCTGCCACAGCCTTCCAGAGTATTGGAATTACCAGCTCAGATTTCTGTTTCTTCACAATTCAGTCTTGACATGTTGTGTCCAGGAATTTATGCACTTCTCTTAGGTTTTCTAGTTTATTGGTGTATAATTGTCCACTGAAGTTGCAACAGTTTGGATATGTCATCTAAAGTTCATATGTTGGAAATTTAATCTCCAAATTCATAGGTTAAAGGCATTTGGATATGAGACCTGGGAGACATTACTGGATCATGAGGGATCTGCCTCCATGGATGGATTAATCCACTCATGAATTAATAGATTATTAAGTGGTTCAGGGAGGGCTTTGTTATAAAAACGAGCTCTCTGGCATATTTCTTTCTTTTCTTTCTTTGAGACCAGCTCTTGCTGTGTAGTCCAGGTTGGCCTTGAACTCGAAGTGGTCCTTCTGCCTCAGCCTCTGAATTGCTGAGATTATAGATGTGCACCACAACTCTCAGCTATTTTTCTGTCTTGCCGTGTGATGTCCTCTGCCAGGTCTGACCCAGTAAGAGCATCCTTCCCAGCTACCGAAGAGATGCTCTGAGACTTCACCTCCAGGACCTTGAATGAAATAAATCTCTCCTCTCTATGCCTTACCCGAGGTATTGTTATAGCAACAGAAAATGCACTAAGACAATAGTATTTTATGAGCCTCTGTATTTTTGTGGTAGCAGTTGTAATGTATCCTCTTTTGTTTCTCAGTGTATTTATTCTTTTGCGTAGCTAAAATTTTGTTGATTTTTACCTTTTCAAAAAAATCAGCTATTGCTTTTATTGATTTTTATATTGTGTTTCTACTCTCTATTGCATTTATTTCTGCTCTGGTCTTTATTATTTCTTTCCATTTACTAGCTTTGGCCTTACTTTGTTCTTTTTCTAGTTCCTTGAGGCAAAATGTTGGTTTGTTCATTTGGGATCTTTCTTCTTTCTGGGTGTAAGTATTTATTATTATAAACATTACTCTTATAACTACTTTTGCTGAATCCTATGAGATTTTGTGTGTTGTTTTCATTTTCATTGGTCTAAAATATTTTTAAATTTCCATATTAACTTTTTCATTAAATCACTGATTTTCCAGAAGCATATTGCTTAATTTCTACATATTTGTGAATTCTCTAAAACTCCTCTTATTGATTTCTGATTTAATTCCATTATGTTTGTGAAATACACTTGATATGACTTCAATCTTACTGGTTTGTTAAGACTTTTTTGTGACCTAACATGTGATTCTATCTGGGAGAATATTCTGTGTGTACCTGAAAATAATGTATATTTTGCTGCTGTTGAAAGGATAATTTGATGTGTTTTGTTAAGTCCATTTGGTTTAAAGTTTAGTACAAGTCCAATATTTCCTTATTGATTCTGCTTGGATTATCTTTCCATTTTTAAATTGGAGTTTCCTATTATTACTATAATATATACTATTTCTCTTATCTGATCTATTAATATGTATTTTATATGTTCAGGTGCTCCAATGGTGAGTGCATATATATTTAAAATTATTATATCCTTTTGATAAACTGAACTGTCACAATTATAATAATGACCTTTTTCTGTATAATTTTGATGTAAAGTCATTTTCTCTCATATAAATGTAAGTACTTCTGCTCTCTCTTGGTTTCCTTTACATGGAATATAATTTTCCATCCCTTTACTTTCAATCTATGTGTGTCCTTAAAGTTGAAGTGTTCCACCAGCAGAATATACATTGAGTCTTGTCTTATTTTCATCTATTCATCCAGAATCAATGAATTGAAGAGCTGCTTCTTCAAAGGAATAAACAAGATTGATATACCCTTAGCCAAACTTAACAAAAGAAGCAAAGAATCATATCAATGTAATTAGAAAGGAAAAATGGTGAAATCACAAACAACACTGTTGAAATCCAGATTATTAGTAACTACATCAAACACCTATACTTGAATAAACTGAAGAATGCAAAATAAATGGATAGATTCCTAAATATACATGAATTACCAAAAGTGAAGCAAGAAAATGTAAAAACCTTGAATAGTCCTGTAACAGGCATGTAAATTAAAAAAAATAAAGTAACTACTGAACAGTAAGAATCAATAATAAGTGAAGATTTTATCAGTAAGTAATTAACCAGTAAGAATTATTACTGCCATTTTGTCCATTTGGTTTCTGGTTGTTTGGCAAATATTTTCGGTTTTCTTTCTTTTCCTTTTACTGTCTTTCTATGTCACTTTCTATAATAGCTTTGATTCCTTTTCATCTTTTTTGTACCTACTATGGTTTTTTTTCTTTCCAGTTACCACAAGACTTTCATGTTATAAAACATCTTGTAGCTATAGATACCTTGTCAGCTGTTTTCAGCTGGTAATACACTTAATCATATCAAAAATCTACACACCAACCATCTGTAGTTTCATGCTCTTCATATCACAATTTACATGTTTATGTTGTTTATTCCCTAAGAAGTTATTATAGTTATTATTAGTTTTAATGATTTTTAAATTTTTTTATTTTTGAAGTACTGGACCTTTGCACTGAACTGTATCCCCAGCCCTTTTTTATTTTTTAATGCTGGGCTCAACCCTGTGATCCTCCTATCTCAGTCTTCTGGAATGCCAGGATTACAAACATATGCCACCACACCTGGCTAGGTTTGTCTTTGTGTGTGTGTGTGTGTGTGTGTGTGTGTGTGTGTGTGTGGTGTGGTGGATCAAACCCAGGGATTTGCTCATGCTAGGCAAATGCTATACAACTAATCTACGTTGCCAACCCAATCGTTTAATCTTTATACTACTGATATAAATGATTTATACACCACTATTATAGTATTAGAGTACAATTAACTCGACTATATACTTATTTTTACCAATGAGTTTATGCTTTCATATGTTTTCATGTTATTTATTAGCACCTTGTTCTTTCAGTTTGAATAACTCTTTTGTTATTTCTTATAATAATGCTGATGAACTCCACAGCTTTTTTTAAAGAGCATTTTTCTCTCCATTTCTAAATGAAGTATAGTATTTTCTTGGTTGGCTTATTTTTTTTCTGTTGAATATATCACATCCTCTCTCCTAACCTGAACATTTCCTGTTGAAAAGGCTGTTTTAAGTCCTATAGAATTTCTCTTACATGCATCATGTTGCTTTTTCTCTTTCTCTTTTCAAAATGCTCTTTGTCTTGGACTTTTGAGCACTGAGGATAATGTGTCTTGGTGAAGAAATCTTTACATTTAGTCCAGTTGGGGATTCATTTGGATTCGTGGATCTGGATGTTCATTTCCTTCTCCAGGTTTGAGTTCTCTTCTGATCATTATTTCTTTATGTAAAATTTCTAATCCTTCCTCTGTTCCGTCTGAGACTCCCATAGTAAGCACAGGCCTACCTTTCTTTGTGACCCTGTGTTTCACAGATGTTGCATTTGGTAAAAATTGAAAGTTTGTGGCAGTTGTGTGACAAGAAATTCCATGGATACCATGTTTTTCCAAGAACTGATAACTCCCTCCATGCCTCTGTGTCACATTTTGGTAATTCTCACAAGATACCAAACTTGTTCATTATTATTATATCTGTTGTGGTGATCTGTGATCTGGTCTTTGATGTTACTGCTATAATTATTTTTGGGCACTGCAAGCCAAGCCCATGTAAGACAGCAAATTAGTCTATAAATGTTGTCTGTGTCCTGCTGGTCATTCTCCCATCTCTGTCCTTCTCCTGGGCACCAAATATTAGAAATGATTAAGCTTAGTCAGGCCAGGGATGTAGCTCAGTGGCTCTGTGCCTGCCTTGAAAGCACAAGGTCCTGAGTTCGATCCCCGGTACTGAACTAAAAAGAAAGAAATGACTAAGCTTAGTAATGAAGGCGTGTCACAAACAGAGATAGGCTGAAAGATAGACTTCTTTGTGCTACAATTGGCCAGGTTGTAGATATAAGAAAAGGTTCTGGGAAAATGCTACTCTAGAGAGCACATGGAGTTAAAAAACCAAAAGAGTTTTATTACTAACATGAAGAAAGTTTTAGTGTTGTGGATAGAAGATGAAACCAGCCACATCATTTTCTTAAACACAGACTAATGCACATCAAAGCCCTAATCTTGATTCTATGAAGACTAAGAGAAGTGAGAAGAAAAATTTGAAGCCATTGGATGTTGTTTCATGAGATTTAAGATAAGAAGCCACCTCTGTAACATAAAAGTGCAATGTAAGGCAGCAAGGGCTAATGTAGAGCTACATAAAGTTATCCAGAAGATACAGCTAAGGGAATTTATGGAGATGGCTACACCAGTCTAGAGGGAACAATCTTATGTTGGAAGGAGCTGCTATCTAGGACTTTCATAGCTAGCGAGGAGAGGTCACGTCTGGCTTTAAAGATTTAAAAGACAGCCCGACTCTAATGCATCTGATGACTTTAGGTTGAACCCAATGCTTATTTACTGCTCTGAAAACATCAGGGCCCTTAAGAAAACTACTAAATCTACTTGGCCTGTGTTCTACAAACCGGACAAGAAAGCCAAGACAGCAACCCATCCTTTGACAACATGATTTACTGAGTAGTTTAAGCCTACCATTGAGACCTACTCTGCAGGACAAAAGAAAGATTCATTTCAAAATACTATTGATGGGCCAGGGATTTAGCTCAGTAGTGCCGCTGCCGCCCTCGCAAACGCAAGATCCTGAGTTCAATCCCCAGTACCAAAAAAACCCACTTACTGCTCACTGGCAATGCACCTGGCTACTCAAGAGCTCTGATGGAGAAGTACAATGAGGTCTATGTCATTCTGATGTTTTCATTAATGCTGATTTACTCCTGTTAACACAAAACCCATTCTGCAGCCCATGGAACAAGTTTTATTACCTATAAAATACATTTCATAATGCTAAAGATGTCATAGATAGTGATTCCCCTAATGGGTATGAGCAAAGTAAAAGGAAAGTCCTCTGGAATGAATTTGCTATTCTTAATTCCATTTGGAACATTTCTGATTCATAAGAGGACATAAAAATATCAACAGGAGGTTGGAAGAATTCAATTCCAGCCCTCATGGATGACTGAGGGGTTCAAGACCTCAGCCCAGAAAGTACCTGCAGATGTGGTGGAAATAACAAGAGAAGGAGAATTAGGAATAGAGCCCAAAGGAGTGACTGAATTGCTGCAATCTTATGACAAAATGTGAATGAGCGAAGCCAAGGGTCCTGCAGTCCCAGCTGTTCAGAAGCCTAAGACAGGAGCATTGGCTGAGGTTTAGGCCAGCCTGGGCAACACAGCAAGATCCTATCTCCGACAAAACCAGAAAAACTTTAGCAGTTGAGAGGGGAAAAGAAACAGACGGGGAGCTTCTTCTTAAAGGGGAGCAGAGAAAATGGTCTCTTAACCTGAGATCTACTCCTGGTAAAGATTCTGGGAACATCTGAACTTTGTAGAAATGACGACAACGGATTTAGAATATTACATACGCTTAGTTGATAAAGTGGAAGAAGGGTTTGAAAAGACTGACTTTAATTTTGAAAGAAGTTCTGCTATGGATGACTTGCTTAGTAAATAGCACTGGATGCTACGAGAAGTTTTTTATGAAACAGAGTCAATCGGTGCACAAATTTCACTGTTGGCTTATTTTAAGAAATTGCCACCCCCCACCCCCACCCCCTAAAACCACCACTTTGATCAGTCAGCCACCATCAACACTGAAGCCAAAACCTCCAGAGAAAAGGTTAATCGTTTAGGCTCAGGTGATCATTAGCACGCTTTAACAATAAAGTGTCTTTAAATTATGGTGTATACATTGCTTTGTTTTGGTTTGCCTTGTTTTCACAACTAGAGATGAAAGCAGGAGACTCTCCACTGACCTACATCCCCAGCCCTTTTTTAATTTTTTACTTTGAGACAGGATCTCTCTAAATTGCCCAACTTGGGCTCAAATTTGCAATCCTCCTGCTTCAGCCTCCCAAAATGCTGGAATTACAGCTTGTACCACCACGCCCAGCTCACAACTTGCCTAAGTGTGCTATTGCATACTTCACAGGCTGCAGTATAATGTGAACATAATGTGTATGTGCATTAGGAAACTAAAAAGCTTGATGTGGTAGTCCACTTCACTGGCCTGAAGCCAAATCTGCAATATCTTCCAAGTATTCCCATATACTGGTTGGCTTGTCCATGTCTTGTATTTCCTGTAGGCTTTCTCCACTCTTTTTTCTTTCTGTTTCTCTGAGTGAGTAATTTTAAATGATGCATCTTTAAGCTCACTGATTCTCTCTTCCGCCTGGTCAATTCTGCTGTTGAAATGCTCCATGGAAATTTCAGTGCAGCCATGTGTTCTTTAGCTCCCCAATGTGTTTGGTTCTCTTTGCTAAACTTCTCATTCTGTTGGGGTATTGTTTTCCTGATTTTGTTTATCCACCTGTGTTCTTTTATAGCCCACTGAACTTCTTTCGGATGATTACTTTGAAGCCTTTGTTGGACCTGGTGCCTGGGTCCACAGGGACGGGGTCTGGAAGCTGAGTGTGTGGGCACCAGCTCGAGTCCTTTGTCTCCGGGCCTGTTCTGGATCCTGGGTCCACAGGGGTGACCATGGAGGTGCAGTTTATGGAAGCCACCATGGTACTAGAGTCTGCTGGGGTGGACTAGACTTTGAGTCTGCTAGGGCCAGGGGTTGTGAGGACTGATCTAGATCCCCGGGTGTCCGGTCCTGGGAAGGCCTGGGGGCTGTGCATGCAGGTGCTGGCCCATCAGGTTGGCATGGATCCCGGTGCCTCGGGGGCCAGCTTGGCTCTGGAGCCTGGGTCCACAGTGGCCAGTCCGGCCTTGGGATTCCCTGAGATAGGACTGGCCCCTAGGTCTCCTGCAGGCCTGATCTCTGCATCTATTAGACCTTCGGACATAGGAACTGCCCTGGAGCCTCTGACCATGAGGGTCTACCAGAACCTGGGGTCTGCAGGTGCAAATCTGGCCTTGATGCAGGTCTAGAGTCTTAGGCCACTAGGGTCACTGAAGTGGAGGGACAGATCTGGAGCCTGAGGCTGTGGGAGCCAAACCAGCCCTGGAGTGGTCCACTCCCTCTAGGGTGGAGCTGGAGGCTGAGTTTTGGTGCCAAACCGAAGCCCAGGGTTTGAGGTCCTCCTGTCACAAGGTTTTACTGGATCATCCCAGTTATGGGGCCCAAGGCAAAGTTCAACACTCATCTCCCCCTCCCTCCCCAGGTGGGAATTGTTTCCATCTCTTTGCTGCCTGGGCTTACAGGTGATGTGAGTGAAGTAAGTCTGCTCTTCCCCCTCTTCAGAATACCTTCTTTTATGCCTGTGTTATGCCCGGATGCTGCAATCTCTCCCCTGACTCCCTTCCCTCGCTCTTATGAAGGTGCTTCTCATGCATGTGTAGTCACTCATATTGAAGTTTCTGTGAGAGGATGAGAGCTGGAAGTCTTTTTCTGTCATCTTTCTGATGACACCCACTTAATTAACTTTTGGCTAGGCAAAGTGACCTGTTTCCAGCTGGTGATTTTAGTGGAATTGCTGAACTGGGAGCCTCCCATAGACATGAACCAAATATCCCGGGAAGGAAAAAGTTACAATGAGCAAAGGGAATGAATCCAGTAGAGATTCTAATATGCCTTTCTTCCTAGCCACAGGGGAAGACACTTACATCTTCTCAAACATAATTACCTTCCTGGTGTTTAATGAATACAACTTTAATACATGCTATACAATTGAAATCTGCTAAAACCCAAGACGTGGGGGAAGTTTTCTTGCACTTGCTGATCTGGTGTATAAAAACGAAGCTTTAAACATCTGGAAATTATTGATTTGGTTGTTTACTTGGAGTGGTCCGGTGGGGTGTCTCTGTGAACAATTACCTAATGTATCTCAACATGTTAAACAAATCTAAAAAGAAGGCCCAGAGAAGGGCCCTGGCTGCTGGGCCCAGCAGGACAGCCAAGCTCAAGGAGCTCTAGGACCAGACCAGACCATTATTAGTCTCCAGGCTTTAGCAGTTCCAATGGTCACCTGGGGAGATTATTAAAAATACAGATGCCTGCCCCAATTTGCTACATCTGAGTCTATGACAAGGGGCCTAGGCATAACAAGGTCCCTGGGCGATTGTGACCCACACCAGAACTTGCTGTTTATTAGACACAAGTGTTGAGGACCTCTTTCTACTTTCACTCCTCTAGCAAGAGAGGTTTTCCTAAATGGCCCCTCTACTCACACAGAGGGATGCTACAAGACCCCGCTGGGCAAAACCACTCCCACAGGAGTGCAGACACGACACTGAAGCTGTGGCTCTGTCATTCTTTCTATGAAACGCCAGGTAGAAGAAAAACTTCAGACCTGCTTGTCCAGAAAATTCTGGTCTATCCTGATGAATTAACATAGTTTGAGGAAGGGGAAACAAGAGCAATGGATTTTTGTGGTGTTCGTTTGCTTACTGGTGGTACTGGGGTTTGAACCCAGGGGCACTGTACGCTGAACTACATTCCCAGCCCTTTTCGTTCTTTATTTTTGTTTTGAGCCAGGGTCTTGCTAAGTTGTATAGGTGGGACTTGATCTTGTAATCCTCCTCCTCCAGCCTCCCTCAGTGCTGGGATTACAGGTATGTGCCACCATGCCCAGGCTCACAATGAGTCTTTGTAATAAATGATATTTCTAAATTTACTTTGGTAGCCACGACCTCTTCTCTATCCAATTTTAGTTTTAACAGTTATCTTTTCCTGACTGAACCATATAAAACTCCTGAGCTTCCACCAGACATTATATCTATAATTTCCTATGCCATAATTTAAAGTTTCTCGTCTATTTATTAGAATGTTTATGTTCTTGCGTTCCTTTTCAGAACCTTTTGAGGATGGGAGATAGAGAGAGGAGAGAGAGAGAGAGAGAGAGAGAGGGAGAGAGAGAGAGATTGTGCATGTTTGTGCTTGTGTGTAAGTTTATCTGCCTACTTGTATTTCTCAAGAGCTGTCTCATGTAATCATCTGCACCATGATGTCTCTCTCTATCCTCAAATCCCTTTAGCATTTCACCAAAGAAAGTGCTAAGGATCTTCTTAAACGGAAGGATGGAGCCACTGATTAAAAACTCAGAATGCTGCGATTAAAATGAATGGCTGTGGGGAAAAAATAAGAACCAACATACATCATGGAAAGGTACGAGATCCCAATGATGAATGTAACTGTACTGTATACCTAAAATGTACCAATAAAGTTAATGGGGAAAAAATAAAATGAATGGCTATGAGAGCTTGTCATAAAACAAATGGAGATGGGGTTTTCCACAAGCCTCTTCCCTCTCCCTGTCTTTGTCTCCATCTCTGGGATTTGATGAGCCTGGCTGATTCAAGGGATCACAGCCTCACATCCTTCCTCCTCCAGTTTGCTAAGTGACCTTGCCCAGCGCCCGACGAAATGCTTGTAGAAGCAGCCGGCCAGAACGTGTGGATGGAACAGGATAAATCCCTCCCCACTCCTGGGAAACAGCTCCTAGTTTACATGCTGGTGGCTGCAGCTCAGCTATGTCATCTGCAAATGGCAAAGGTAAGGCGGCTTTAAGTGAGGAAGAGATTTGCTCTACCGCTCACACCTTTAATCTGCTCTGGCAGAACTGGCTTCCACAGTGGGCTCACATCTCCAGACTTTTCCCCCAAGGCCCTAGAGAAGTGCTTACACAGCCGGTAGCATGTGGACTGCTAATGGCCTTCGCACATTGTGCGGATCACAGGATACCCATGAAACCCAGTTACCCATAGAAGTCCTGTACACACTCCTCTGGCTGGTCTCTACATTGAGTCCTTAGATCAAACACATCACATTCGTACAGAAAAGGCTCAAAATAATCAGACAACTCTTCTTTCTGTTTCCTGACCCAGCAACACTGTTTGAGTTTCGAATTTAGCCATGTCCATGTGTCCTTTCGGAAATGAATCATCAACCTGGCACTGTGTGCTTCCTACTGGTGTCTGCCTGGCCACAGCACTTATTTCCCTCATTTTGATGAGTCAGTTTTTTCCTAGGGAGCAGGTGGGTTAAGTGGCTCCCAGTGTTCGTGGTAGCAAACTCTGAACTGAAGGAACAGGATGGCAACGGCTCCAAAGAGAAATAACAAACCCACTGGGGTCCTTTATGGATGTATGCAGCACATGTGTATTGATTTATCTCTGAAAGGGTTAAATATTCTCTCCTTTGACGACTAAGGCACATGAGGATCAAAAGATGAGTCTGGAGTTTTGTAGTAACAAGTAAATCAGGATCCCTTCCACATGCCAAGACTCTTGTCAATCCGGCTGTATTATTTGGTGACAGGTGACAAGATGAAGACCAGAGAATAGAGTGGGGCTTGGGAAAGATGTGTGTGGACTGGATGCCTTCCAGGCTCAAGGAAAACCATGCACCCCACAAACAGCATCCTCTGGAACAGACGCATCATGTCTTCACCGACATTCTTTCATCGCTACTAGTTTTTCCAGAAACACATAAAAGAGTGAGCTTTTTGAAATAACCAGTGTGGTTTTTGTAATTCAGTAATGTGTTTGTTTTTGCCTATAAATGATTTGACTTCATTGTGTATAAAACAAATGGGAAATCTCAGCCTCATTCTCATGCTAGAGACTGCCATCCAGAAATATCTATTTTGGTATCCACAAATTTTTTTCCTTTCTCTCTTATTTGGGGAAGATGAAAGCTGTAAAGCCATTTGTCTCCCCTAAATTAGCCATGTGACAACTCTGAGCTATTAATAACCACTCCCTACAGCATTAATGTTTATGTGTGAGAGGGGTCAAGTGGCGATCGCCATGGAGGGAGAACAGCCAAGATAAATGCCAGCGATGCAGCAGAAATTCATCCCACATTGTCACAGACATATGGGGACAGGGGAATAAATATAACCCAAATGCCCCTGAGCCACAGCCAGCTTGTAGGTACAAGGGGGCTCCCTGATGCCTTCCTGGCCAAGGCAATGATGCCAAACCCCTCCGGCTTGACTAAGTGGAGCCCTTGTGGCTGATGGTCCTCCAAGCTTGCTCCTGTAGCCTTAGGCACTGCGGTCTCTGCCCTTGACCAAGCCCTCCCATGACCTACCTGTCATGCCCTGCTCCTAGCCTGCCATTCAGAGACTGATTTCTCAGCCACTCAGGACCTAGAGGGGCTGCCACTCTATCCCAAGTCTTAAACACAGAACAACCTTACAGGCCAGATGCTCCTGTTTCTTAGGTGGGCACTGCCTGAGCCCAAACCAGGATCTTCAGTTGCTTCAAACCCTTGCATTCTTTCACCTCTGAAGGTGTTTCTTTACATCACTGTGGAAGGGTCTAAAGCAACTCAAGAGCAACTCAAGGAAATGCTGAATGTGAGCTCTGCCTCCACAGAGAGGGTAACACAGCCTGGTACCAGACCACCTTAGTTCCCAGCCTGATGCCACTTCTCAGTATGGACAAATCAGGCAATCTCTCAGTGTCTCAGTTTTCTATTCTGTGAAATACATACACACACACACACACACACACACACACACACACACACCTTCAAAAGTCTGTTACATCATTTAATGAAGGGAAACTATGGACCTTGCTTCATTAAAAAAAAATAGTCATACCTTGGTATTTAACTGCTTTGAAACCGTGGAATTTGGTACTCAACACAGTTTGCACAAAAATTTTGGTCCTGTGCTTGTTGTTTGTTTGATAAATGACACACACGCTAGAATTTGTGGGTGTTGATTACCCCTGACTCACTACCCTTTTCAGCCAGAACAACTGGTTTGGTACTCATCATTTTGGTACTTGTCATACCTCTGGGAACCAATTACCAATGAGTACCAAGGTAGCACTGTAGTTATAACAATAATGACAATG
The DNA here is from genome assembly GCF_053883595.1 of Heterocephalus glaber. NCBI lineage: Eukaryota > Metazoa > Chordata > Mammalia > Rodentia > Bathyergidae > Heterocephalus > Heterocephalus glaber. The sequence goes on from NW_028258381.1 coordinate 17,805,094, forward strand.
ATGCAATGATGAGTGACTTCCAGTTTGTTGAGGAAATGGGGATCTTTCCAGTGTCTGGATTTGTGAAAATCCTTGTGGAGGGAGCAGCAGGAAAAATCCTGCTCCAGAGACAGCACTTTTCAAGATGCCCCTGATGCCCTTGAGTCTCTGTTAGGCATGAAGTAGCCTCCAGAATGATCTGTTCATCCTTCTGAAACACTCAGGATAAAGACATTAATAATCACCTTCTGGGTTGAAATATAAAATACTTAAAATGTCAGCTTGAGCTGATCAGGGAAGTAGCAATTGAAACACCTGCTGTTTCCATAATGGACGGTGGTTTGTAAAGTTCAGTGTCCCTATACTCTGATCATAAAACACTATGCAGCGACAGAGAGCTGCATTCAATTTGCAGCACCAAAGCTTCCATTTAGGCAGTGAAGGGCTTTCCTTAGGAGTTAATAAAATCATAATGGCCAGGCATCAGGGTTTCTTAATTTCCTTCAGTAGTCGGGGCACTTGCTCTCAGAGGAAGTCTATAAAGCCGTTTAAATCCATTCTTCCATTTCCATTCCTAGAGGAGTGATCATTGTCAGTCTTTTTGGCTCTAGCATCTGATTTCTCTTAATAATTTTGGACTAGTAGCCCATCACTAACATACAAGCTAAAAGTGCAAGATACTCATTTCTTCTGCCTCCCTTGCAGCTAGGTGTGGACACATGACCTGGCACAACTGATCACATGTCCCTGTCTTGACTCTGAGTCTCAAGTCAGAGATGTGAAGAAGCAGGGAGTATAGTATATGAGATCATTTTGCAGCTGATGTGGCAGGTGCATTTGTAGCCACGATCCCTGAGTCACAAGCAGTGCACAGTGGCCACTGCGTCTCCATGGAGCCATTGCACAATGCAATCAATCACAGGTACCATTCCCATTTGCATAACTCCAAATGTGGTGCTCAGAAACTTCCAGAGCTTCTGGGGGCTCCTTGCTCTATGGCCAATATACCTCCTCTTTTTGGCCTGTGCATCCCTCTCCTCACCTAGCGGCTGACTCCTGAACATGCTTTCAAATTGACCTTAAACATTATCTCTCCCAAGAAGCCTTCTTTGACATACAGTTTCTTCTAATGTATTATTTAGACTTCTTGGCATTGTGGCTATGCTGTGCTTTGAATTCTTCTGTTTCCAGAATTCTATATTGACATTTAATTCCCATTGCTGGTCTATTGGGAGGTGTGGCCTTTGGGAGTTGATTAAGTCATAAGGGCTCAGCCTCTTGAATGGGATTAAGTGCCCATACAAAAGGCTCTGACAGAGGGAGTTCATTCTTTTTTACCCTCTGCCTTCTGCCATATAAGAGCAGTGCTCCTCCTCTGGAAGGATACAACACCCATGGCACCATCTTGGAAGCATAGAAAAACCTTCACCTGCCAACTCCTTGACGGTAGACTCTCAGCCTCCATAACTGTGAGGAAATAAATTTTCTATAAGTAACTCAGTCTCAGGTATTCTATTACAACAATGCAAATGTACTAACAATCTTATCTATTCTTTTATCAGAAGGATCCAAAACTATAGATGCTCAATAAATGCATCTACATTGTTTTCCTATGGCTACTATACAAATTACCACAAATTTGGTAGCTTAAAATAAATTTATTCTCTCACTGACTTTAAAAGCCAAAAGTTCAAAATCACTTTGGCTAGACTAAAATCAAGATGTTGCCAGGGCTGTTCTGCCCCTGAAGTTTCTCAGGGAGAATACAGTATTTGCCTCTTCCTACTTCTGGTGGCTGTTGGTCTTTTCTGGTGACATTGTCTTATTCTCTTCGGTCTGTATTCTTCCTCTGCTTCCCACTTACACAAATGTGTATGATTATACTTAGGATCCACCAGAATAATCTAAAATAATTTCCCTACATCAAGATCTTTAACTTAATCTCATCTGCAAAGTCTTTGTCAAACAAAGTGACATTCCCAGGTTCTGGAGACTAGAATGTGGACATGTTCACATTATCCATCTTACCTTGATTATAGAGCATGTCTTGCAAACATTTCTATAAAGTCAATCATTAGCCCTCCCTTCCTAAAACACTGTGCTTGCAATTGCTCCCACAAGGCTGTCTTCTGTGTGACAATGTCTTAGAAGAAATTATTTTGACCCTTCACAAACTAAAACCCCTGCTATGGTTGGACATGGTTTTTTCCCCCAAAGGTTCACATGCTACAAGCTTGGACCTGATATAATCATACTGAGAGGTACTGGGACCTTTAAGAGGTGGAGTCTACTGGAATTAGATTTTTGGAGGCACTAACCCCGTGAATGCATTAATGTCTTCCCCAAGAGACTAGATTCGTTGTCTTGAGACTGGATCAGGCTTTCCGGAGTGAGTTAGTGAGTTAAGTCTCATAGGACTGGATTAGTTACCATAGTTACCACTGGAAAGAAAAACAACCTAGGTTAACAATTTTGTCTGATCTGGGGAAGGCACAGAGAGATAGGTTTGAAGGTGGGCAATTTTTTATTTCTTCATCTGAGTGGTGGTCAAAGTATTTGCTAATCTGTATATATATGCTGAATTCATTATTTATTATTTTTATTTAACTTTTTAGTTTGGAAATTTTCAGCCATTCCCCAAATTGGAGACAATAATACAATAAACCCAACTACAGTGGTTGTCCACATTTTATTTTTCTTTCACTTATGTTCACCTCGTAATCAGATGTGGGAGTGGATGGGATAAAGCCATCTCCAGGTGTAACATCACTTTACCTCTACAGACTTTAATATATATATATGGAGAGAGAGAGAGAGAGAGAGAGAGAGAGAGAGAGAGAGAGAGAGAGAGAGAGATTTTACTCATTTGGTATGTATATACACTAAAAATGCTTAAAGTAAAAAGAGGGCATGGAGCTGGTGTTGAAGACAAAAATTCCCTGTAGAGAAGATACAGTGAGTGTGTGCACCCTTGGTGTATCATGGCCGCATGCCAGCAGGAGGCCTGATTTGGTGTGGAGGAACAGCTAGCAATGCCAGTGGCTCTCTACCCATCTTGGGGACCATGGTTGTGGCTCCTAGTGGTGGAACCAGGCATGTTAAGTGTCCAGTCCAAACTTCACATCAGTCTTTGCATTTCAGTCTGCCTAGCACCCAGCATGGTGAATGTTCCAGAATCCGATCTTGATGTTTTTAAATGAATAAATGTCCAGGGAAAAGAATGGCTCTAGAGAACCCCATAGTTTGGAAGGGCAAGATTTTTTTTCATGACCTTAAACAAACTGCACTGTTTTTCTTGGATGGAGGCAAGAGATTGTGAACTCTTTCAAGGAACACTGACAACCCCACGTGGCAAGTGGGAGAAAAGAGGAGTTTGTTTGTCAGCAAAAGTAGACAGGAACACCGAGGGAGACATCATGTGGTCCCTGATTGGCCTTGTCACTGGAGAACACTGAAATGGCCAATACCAGATGTGAATGTCCCAATCTTATAAGGCAGAGGTAGAAGTGGGAGTGTGAAGACCAGTTCTCAGACTCTGGGTCTACAGTCTTGGTCCTGGATGTGATTATGCCTTTACAACAGGTCTCTGAGCTCCTGGGCGCCATACAAAGAGGCCAGTGGAGGATGCCAACCCTAGGACCACACAAAGTTCCTTTGGTTAAAACCTTGGTCATTGCTCAAGTCAACTTGAGCCTTCATCTTTACAAGCTTGAGGTACACGGTGGGCTCCCACCCTCCCTGCTCCTGCTTTTGCCCTGGCTGTTCCCTCCATGAGGAGTGTTTTCCTAAGATTTGCATGTGCTGCCTCCTTGTGTTCTTTAAGTTTCTGTTCAACTATCTCCCTGGTAGAGACTTTCTGTGCTATATAAACAAGATACAATCCCACTTGGGTCCTAGCTGTCATTTCTTGTCCCTGTTTATTTTTCTTCATAATCCCCATGGCCAGCCTCCCCACCACAGAATACAAGCTCTATGAGGGCAGAGATTTCATCCTTTTTTTCACAGTCGTGTCCTATCCCCAGAACAGTGCTTGGCATATGGAGGGAGCTCAATTCCTATTTGTCAAATGGATGAATGATTGACATGTTTGTATCTTTCACCTCGTCTCCCCAGCTGGACTCCTCAAGGGCATGGCCTGCTCCTGTTTGAAATGCCTCTCTGTCACCCCATTTATGAGGAAGGGATCCCTGCCCTATGGTTATGGGAACAGCCAAGCATACAACGCTGGAAAGATGAGGTCAACAGCAGCTCATTAATCATACATGAAGTGTGATCAAAACATAAGGTGACTATTTAAAATTTTTAAATGCTTTACAGTTTATCTCCCTCAAAATCCTCCCCCTTGCCTCTAGCACACTTACCTAATCATTCTTTCCACTCTCCAAAGCAGTTTGGGAAGTCCTCTTTTGTTGAGCTGCCCTGGCTGCTTTGACATCCTGAATCAATCCAAAACATTTCCCTTTCATTTTCGACTGTGGAGAAAAAACAGAAGCTACATGGTGCCAGATTGAGTGAATAAGGTAGATGAGGATGCACCATAATGTTTTTATGAGCCTGCCTTTTCCTTGGATGGCACTCAACAACAGTATTCACATTATTTTTTGTCACACCTCATAAAAGACACTCAAGAAAGAGGACCTCCAGAACTGCTTCAGAAAACAGGAAGAACAATGAGGTAAGTGTCTTTGAAGTGAGGGGGAATATATTGAAGAGGATTAATGGCCGTGTATCTTTTACTGCAATGATTTTCATTTAAACATTCACCTTATAGTTTTATCATACCCTGTATGCTCACAGGGTGGTGGAGGAAAAGGCCATCACACATCACGCAGGACAATAGAGGGGTGCACTTGGGAACACAAGGAACTTGCTGTTAGGCCATTCACAGCCCTCCTGACTTCCCCAGATGCCTTACACTGCTACTCCTCTGCAGTCTATGGGCTTGGACTGGGATCAGTGACCTGTCTTGGAGGCCCCGGGGTCTCTCTCTGCTCAGCCCAAATTTGTCTTTCACTCCTACTTTGTCATGTTGCCTAATGTATCAGTCAGCTTTCCTGTCACTGAGACAAAACATCCGACATCCACACCTTACAGGAGAAGAGGTTTATTTTGCTCAAGGTTCAGGGGATTCAGTTTATGATTCATTCATTCCAAGGCAGAAACAGCCTGGCAGAAAGGCATGGTGGAAGAAACTTGCTCATGTCCTGGGAGCCGGAAGGCAGAAAGGGGAAGAGCCAGATAGAAAGATCATAGTCCCAGTAACACAACTCCAAGCAGGTCCCACCTCCTAACAGCTCATTCACTTATGAACTCATCAAGGATTAATCACTGATGAGCATAGCTCTCCCATGATGCAATCACCTTCCAAAAATACCACCTCTGAACACATGAGATTCTGGGGGGGCATTCTAGGTTTAAAACACAACACCTGATCTCATCAGCACATAACTGTTCTAACAGTCCCAGGCCATGGAGTCCTATCTCCTTAGGGATCTGGCTCAGCTCAGCTCATTCCTAGCCTGCCTTCCTGCTTTCTGTTCTAGCTTCCTGGGTGTGGTCCTAGACCCTTGTCTCTGATCTAACCCTCTGACATGCAGTTGGCCCAGAAAGACAGCTCCCAACAACCTTCCCAGAAACCTCACTCTCTTCTTCTGAGAGCTTCAGAGACCATGTGCCTGTGGAGAGAATCAGATTGGAGCTTGAAAGTGAAGAAACAGAACAGACAGTGGTATTGTTTGTGTCTACCCATGTACACCAACTCAATCACGGTTCCATCCCTGTGAGCCCAATTCAGAGGGTATTTACTTCTGACCCAGTAAGATGTTCCCTGAGGGGGCCATGTGGCAGCCATGTCAGGGCACCTCTCACATCCCCTGCTGTGGCCCCAGCTGGTTCTCTCAGAGGTCTCTCATGCCTTTGCACCCCACAGAGACTGAGCTTTCCAGCTGTCTGGCATTCAAAGGATAGGAGAACATGTCTCTTGTGTCTGCAAGTCATGGGTGACTTTGGCTCAAGACCTTCCTTCCTTCTTTCCTTCCTTCCTTCCTTCCTTCCTTCCTCCCTCCCTCCCTCTCCTTCATGAGGCTCAGACTTGCACATAGTCCAACCTCTGCTACTCACTTTCCTTCACAGGCGTTCTCTCCATAAATCTCCTGCATGTCTAACTCTGTCTTGGCATCCGCTTCTTGGAAGACCCAGACTGGCATGGCCACTGCAGTAAGAAAGTCTTATGGCCCCAGTGTCTCACAGCAGGTGAGGAGACCTGGGTACCCCAGAAAGTCTGATCAGGAGTCAGCTTCACTTGCTGGGCCTTGGGAGAATGGAACCTTCTATCATAGTCATTAAAAGCAGTTTTAGGATCAGACAAACATGGGCTCGAACTCCAGCTCCACCCTTGAACAGATATGGAATCCTTGATGAGTCTTGTGGCCACTTTGTGCCTCAGTTTCCAAAGCTGCAAAATGTGATTGTAAGAATTTGCTGTGGCAACGTGTTTAAGATAGTGTGGATTTGGGACACAGTGGGAGGTCCAGAAGGGCAGTGGTGGCTGGTCATACTTCTCCTGCTGGTGGAGGATGACATTCTCTTTTTAGTAGGAACCTGTCCACAGACCTTGAAGACTAGAAGTCAGTCCTCAGACTCAGAACACCTCCAATCACACCCACTGGTCCTTTTCCATTCCCAGTGCCCAGCAAACCCGTGGAGCCTTCAAAGGCAAAAGGACCCCTCTTGCAAAGAGACTTCTCTGCCACCATCCACCAGACCCCTTGAAGTCCTGCCACAGTCTTTCAACCACACACTAGACCACTCATGCAACCTTCTTGGATTTCAGGTTTTGTCTGTGAAACGGGGAGGCCAGAAGGGATAAGACAATGTCACCTGGCCTCCCGGCTCCACTGACGGCTGTGGACTGTACTTAACTGCATCCAATAATTTCTGCTGCAAGCTTGGCCTGCCCTTGCGTTTCAGGGTTGACACTGTGTGCTGGCAGAATTTTAGGCCGCTTATTCTGTAAGACACATTTTACCTTCGATCGTCTTAGCACAAGATTTTTAAATGGTAAATTTAAGCATACTTGAGCTATAACTTTATAAGAGTTTTTAAATCACAATTTTCTAGAGACAAAGAGGCAACAGCTAAAAGGAACTGAACAAAAACCCATCTGACAGGGAGGAGGTTTCAGCCCCCTGATAGACTGTCAGGGCTCCCCCATCCCCCTCCTGCCTGAAACTGTCTTGCAAGAGGAAGCAAATCTGTGTGATGTGGCACCCAAGTAGGCACCCTGCCATCCTGCCCTGTCTCTGGAACTCCCCAAGGGAGGCCTAGATTCGGGTTCCCAGAGAGCAGAGGGCTCTGCTTAGACACAGTAACAAGTTCAGATGGGGTTAACTGGCCAGGCCCCACTCCATCTTCTCCTCCAGGATCCAGCCCACCTGCCTCCCTAGCTGGCCTTGCTTCTTGTCGTCTCCTGCCTGGAACTGAGCTTGAGTCAGCCTATCCACTTCAAAGAGGATGCAGCCTAACCAGGAACAAGACAGTGGACAGACCGATCTCTGGCTGCTCAGTACCCAGGGAAGCCTCGACAGATTCTGCTGCTGCAGGTGTCAGAATCCTGCAGCCAAGAGCAGGCTGCGTCCGGAAGACACGGCGCGAGATGCCCATGCCCAGCCTCTCACCCCCACACCCTGGGCTTCTCATTCCGAACTTCGGGGTTCTGCAGTGTCCTGAGAATCCCAGGTCCTCACAGCAGGACAAGGCCTGTCCTTGTCATTTCCTCCTCACACGGTGCTGATCCCCAAGTAGAGTAGCACTCATCAGGCCCTGTGGATGCCGCGCCCCCTTTCCTCTTGCTCCTGGTGGAACGGGCTCGGACTGTGGAATGGCCAAGGACTGTGCTGGGCTCCCCTCTGTGTCCACACCCAGAGGCACAGCCCCTGGCAAAGGGACACTGCAAATACTTAGCAGAAGCCAGGAAAGAAGGGCCCTTGGGCTGCATGTGATGGGGCTGGGGGTCACATTCACCATAGGCCCACCTAGCAATTCCCTCTCCAGCTGACTCGGTTTCCCCTGAGCAAGCAGCGTTCCTTGGGGGATCTGCCAGCTGGAAATCCAGGCCAAGAAGTCAGCAGCCAGAGACAGACCTGGCTGTCCTTGGAACAGCACCGTGTGATCTCAGGTAGGTTGCACCCTGTGGTCCTCAGTTTCCCCTCTTGTGAACTCCATGCAGATTGAGAATATCCCAGGGCCTATGGTTCTACCACGTACACCTGTGCTGGGCTTCAGGCCAGAGCTGAGTTGTTGGCTGTGTTAGCCATGGGCAACTCATGGACAGTGAGCCTGGGCTGGGCATCCTGCCTCCCCAGACAGCATCCATGACAAAATCTCAAGAAGAGAAATCCCAGAAGCCAGCAGCTACCAGATGACCTGAGGGATGGAGTTCAGAATTCCAGCAGCACATTCCGGTTTCCACATTTCCAGCAGCCCACCCCTCAGTCTCCAAAGAAACCTGGCAGAAGCCAGATAGGGATCATCACCTAGTATTTATTCAGGAAAAAGGGATTGTAAAGTTGGGCACTTAGTGCCAGGATGATTGTACACACCTGTAATTCTAGTTACTCAGGAGGCTGAGGCAGGAGGATCATGAGTTCAGGGCCAGCCTGGACAACTTAGTGAGACCTTGTCAAAGAGGAGAGGAAGAAAGGAAAGAGGGAAGGGAAGATGGAAGGGAGAGAAGAGAGAGATAGTAGGAGAGAAGAAAGAGGTAGGAGGGGGAAAGGAAAGAATGAAAGAAATGGGAGAGGGAGGGAGAGAGAGAGAGAGGGAGAGAGACAGAGAGAAAGAGAGAGAGAAGTTAAGATGATTTCTCAGGTATACTTTAGTCCAGCAGTTCTCAAAGTATGGCTAGGGACTTCTGGGGTCCCCACGAATCTTTCAGAAGGCTCACAAAGCCAAATTTACTGTATAGTAATGCTAACATGGCATTTGCTTTTTCATTCACATTCTCTCACAAGCACACAATGGAGTATTCCAGAGGCTCCATGATGTGAAATATCACAACAGATTAAATGCAGATATGAGAATCCAGCTGTCTTCTATTCAGCTAGGGAGCAAAGAGATTTGCAGAAATGTAAAGCAAGGCCACACTTCTCACCAGATTCTTTTGTTCCGGAAAATCTGTGTTTTCTTAAAGCACATAATTTATGTTAAATGTGCAATGAGCTTATTGTTTAAAATGAATTATTATTTTAAGAACTTCTCAACTTTGATTTCTAGTATGGTAAATATCACTAGATGTAATGTACAGAATAAAAGGTTTTTGAGGCCCTCAAGAACTTTTTTCAGTACTGGGGATTGAATCCAGGGCCTTTGCACTAAGCTATACCCCCAGCTCTTTGTTTTTATTTTAAGCAGGATCATGTTAAGTTGCTAAGTTGATCAGAGTGGGCTTAAACTTACAGTCCTCCTGCCTCAGCTTCCCAAATGCTGGGATTACAGGCATGCACTACCACACCCAGCAAGCTCCTCAATAATTTTTAAAGGTGCAAAGAAGTCCTGGCAACCAAAAAAAAATGAAAACCACTGCTCTCCTAGGAAGGAGAGAGCTGTTGAGCTTGAGAGAGCAGCAAGTGTTGTTCAAATGCCTCTGTCACTGCTCCCTGGCTGTGCAGCCTTGGAAAAGTAGTTGAACATATCTGAACTTCAGTTTCTTCCTCTGTGAAACAGAGGTACTCTGTGAGGTGCCTACTTCCATGCCTGGCCCATAGGATGTTCTTGATTTTCTCCCTGTTTCCTAAGGACAGGGACACCTTACCTGTCATCCTTTTTTTTTTTTTTTTTTGGTACTGGAGATCGAACTCAGGTCCTTGCACTTGCACAGCAGGCGGTGAAACCACTGAGCTAAATCCTCAGCCCTTAGGGACACCTTACCTGGACACTGCAGACCAAGGGTATGGCTGAAGGAGAGATGCTTTCTAGTCCTTGCTGCCTCTGCATTTCTCACAAGCTCCCGGGTCTTGCTGATGCTACTCACATTTTGAGAACCACTGATGCAGCCCTTTAAGAATTCAAATCTTGCAGATGATTGAAAAGTGTTTTACTTCCTTGGTGTTTAATGAAATCCTAATCCTGGAAGGAAAGGGGCTCCTGGGAGTTGGAAGTTTCCAGACAGAGATGAGAGGGGCCTCTGGCCAGCCTCATTAGCTATCCTTTTGGATTTCTATCAACAAATCCTTCCCACACAGTCCCTGCCTCAATGAGCCTCCTTGGCCAGCAGGGAGGGGAAGGCAGGTGCTGTGGCAGAGGGGTGTGATGAGTGTCCCTCAGCCCCTCCGTCATGCCTGGCTCCTGTCTGCCTGTGCCCTGTTCACTTCCTTCATCTTTCTCCCTCCATTTCAACCCAAAAGCTGGCTGAGGATTGGTGGCTTGGTGCCCTCCAGAGCTCACAGCAGGAGCCCCAAAGTAGCATTCTCAGACTCACGGGAAGGCTGAGGAAAGAGGTTCTTTGGGATAGAGTCATTAGCTTCCCCCAGAAGGGCTCACTTGAGTCTCCTCACCAAATCTGTCCCTGTGTTCCTCTTTAATACATGAAATGGTTTTCTCTTTTCTCCTTATTGCCAACTTTCTCTTTTCTTAAGCAGGCTTAAGTCATCCCAAAAGAGCTGTTCCCTCAGGCCAGCATCCAGCTATCTCACGATGAGATCCTTCAGACAGAGCTGCTATTTTTTCTCTTTAAGCCAAGCCCTCCCAGAGTTAGTAGGGAAGAAATTCCCCATATAACAGTGCGAGTAGCAGGATGTCATAAGCACTTTCTTGTCACTGGAACACAATACCTGATACCTGCAACTTAAAGAAGGAGAGGTTCATTTTGGCTCACAGTTTCAGAGGATCCAGTCCATCCTCAGCTGGCTCCAGGGCAGAAACAGCATGGCAGAATTAGCACAGGGGAGGATAGCTGCTTGTATGATGGCAGCTAGCCAGGAAGCAGAGAGCCAAGGGAGGAGCCAGGGACAAGAGTAGACTCCTCCAGATCACACCCCAGTGACCACCTCCAACCAGGCCCCACCTCCTAACAGCGCATCCAGCTACTGAACTCATCCATAATGAATCCACTGATGAGTATAGTGCCTAGTGATCTGGTCACCCTCCAAACACACTAGGCTTTGGGGGCCATTTTAAAAAATCTAAACCATAACACAGGGAGCAAATGGCAGAGGCTGTGAAAAGTGTCAGAATCAAAATGGAGTCACTTATGTCAACCTAATAAAATGCAGTCAGGAGATCATGCAAGGAAGGGTGTCACACATACATACCTATGATAAGAACCATTACAAAGACTCTCTGAAAGCTAAAAACTCTCACAAGGGCCACCACAATATTACACAAATAAATACTTCTGAGGACATCTACCCAACAATTGCCTATCCAACCTTGGGCAGACACCATCTTGTATTGATCCTTGCAGCCAAGGATAATCATTTCAAAACAACTTATGCAACCTGCCTTATCTTGTCTTTAAAAATCCTATCTTTTTTTTCCCTCTCCCAATATGCCAATGATCTGCAATAGCTGGTGTATCCCAGATTTGCAAATTCCCGGTGGATTCCCAATCAAAATCATTTTTGTTTAGAGTCTGTGTTCTTTAGGTGGATGAGGTGGTTAGCCATCCTCCTCCTCTAATAACCACAAAGCAGCTCTACTGAAGCCAGCATGGAGAGGGCTTCACCCAGACTGAAATGTTACTGAGGTAGGAGACAGAGTAAGACAAGAAAACAACAGAAAGCCATGGAGCAAGAATGGAGAAATCAGACAGAGCAAGGACAACTAGGTCAAAATATCAAAAAGCCAAGAGATAAAAGTCACTCTGTGCCCCCTAAGAACCCCAAGCATGTGCAAACCCCGAAGTGTACAAGGTTGTATGCTCAAAAACTCCCCTTCCCAACAGGTGGGCCAGGTCAGTACCCCATCAGGCCGTGACTCTTGTCAATCCCCAGATACAGATCCTCCCATAATCCCAGGACCTTAGGAGACTTGGCACCTGTCCCTGTTGGTCCATGGGCTCTTCTCAATGGCTGCTCCCACCCTGTGGACTGCACACTCACTTTTCTCTCTTGTAATAAATCTTACTCTTGTTACTCCTTTTGAGTGTCCTGCTCAATTCTTTGTTTGGGAGACCAAGAACCTGGAAATAACTTCCTGAAGACCCCCCATCTGATAACAGTACCATAGATACTCAGAAGAAAGGCAAATATCCTCTTCTAGGTTACAGGGCAAGCTCCATCCCCAGTGTGGGGAGACAGACTTCCCGTTCACCTCTGCTGAGCCAAACTATAAGCTTCCATTTCCTCTGGAGGAAGACTAGAAGAATAATATCTACTTAAGTGTTGGAGAATTAAGTGACTCACTATATAAAAAGCACTGTAGAAAAGAGTCCACGGGTGCCAGAGGAAGTAGGTGACCTGCAATTGTCCCAGCATGAATATCCCTTGCTCCTTCAGCTCAGAAGGAACCATAGTAATGGGCAGGTATTCGAGGAGCTGTAGAGCACAATCAAAATAGCTTCTCACTGACGTCAGAAGACCAGGTTTAATCTCACCAAGAACCAAGAAAGTAGTTGGGCCCAACTAGCAAGTTGTTTTTCTACTGTTTTTTAACATGATATGAGGATCATATGAGCCAAGAACCCTGGGTCCACTCTGGACAAGCAGCCCCTTTGAATGGGAGAAAGTTCCAGAAATCTGTTAGGTGTCACTTAAAGGCCCACTCTGGTTTTAGTGACAGATCTGGGGGTGCTGAGCCCCTCCACACTTGTCCCTCCCTCCATTTAGCAGCTCAGCAGCTGCCTCTCATCTCCCCCCTCCCCCACTTCCTGGGCCCTTGCTCTTAGACCTTGAGCCCTGGGCCAGAGCTGGAGAGGCCTTGCTGAAGGAGACACTTGGAGCTTCTCCCTGGCTCTGATTTATTTCTACCATGGCCTCTGTTCTGCTGACCTGATCATATAACTGCATGATTATGTTATTAGCATATGATGGACCACAGTACACAGTGGGTCCTGCTGGGAAGGATTAGGATAAATCGCCACTTCAGTGGAGCTGGAGATAGAACAGCAAACGCCGCAAAGAGGAAGAGAAAAGGGGCAGGAGAGGGCAGGCTACAGTAGCAAGTTGCAGGCACTTTAGCTGTGGCACTGAAAGAGGCCCTCACTGCCATGGTCCAGGCCTCCCCCTTGGGAAGAAGGGGGCTGACACCCAGGGCACAGCTACAGAAAAAGACATGAACGCCTGCTGTTCAAGTCAGGGGTCGTGGGGTCACGGGGGCTCAGCACAGCAGCTCTGTGCTCCAGCTGCTCTGATTCGTTTTTTTCTTCTGTGGTACTGGGAATTCAACCCAAGGCTTTTACAGAGTTACATCCCTAAATCTTCAAAAAAAATTACATTTTGAGACAAGGTCTCACTAAATTGCTAAGTTGCCCAAGCTGGGCTCAAGCGTGGAATCCTCCTGCCTCAGTTTCCTAGAGGGCTAGGATTATAGGCATGCACCACCCCCACACCAGGCTCTTGCCTCTTTTCTTCACCTAGAACCTATGCTCTTTAGCTTCCTCCTGCCTGGAATGCCCTTCCCTCTCCAGCTGTCCCACAGGGGTCTCCACTAGGGCAGCTTTTGCAGACCTGTGTGTGCTGTGCTGGAATTATATGCCTGGTTGAGGTGTCAGTTACCCTTGTTGTTTCCTGCTTCCATAGACTGAATATCTGTGTCCCCACAATTCGTACAAAACCCCATCCTAGAGTGATGGCCTAGGGAGGTGGAGCCTCTGGAAGGGAACCAGGTCAGGGCAGTGGGGCCTCCATGCATGGATTAGTGCACGCTATGCTTTAGACCTAGAATATCCCCAAAGGCTCATGTGTTCAGAGATGGGGCTTTGAGGAGTGATTGGATCATGTGACTTGGCAAGATCCTGTCTCAAAAGTAAATTATAAAAGAGGCTGGGGATTACCACTCATGATCACCGGTGAGTTCAGAGCTCAAAGTGCTGTTAGGAGGTGTGGCCTGATGGGAAGAGGTGTCAATGGGTGTGGGCTGGAGAGGTGGCTCTCCCTCCCCTTCCCTCCCCGTGTCTCCTTCCTCTGTCTGCTTCCTGACCACCATGATCTGAGCGGTTTTCTGCTGCCCAACCTTTCTGCCATTCTTTCTTGCCTTAGAAGCAGTCCACCATGGACTAAATCCTCTAAAAACCGTGAGCCAAATTAACCTCTTTCCTTTAAATTGTGGGTGTCAGGCATTGTCTCAGCTATGAGAAAGTGATCAAGATAGTGCACTTGCCAGAAGAGGCCAGGGTGCTAGCTCACTCTCCTTCCACCAGGTGAGAAATGAATTCCTGCTGTTTACAAGCTGGGTTTTCTACCGCACTTTGTACAGCAGCCTGGGCTTCTGCAGGCAGAGGTTCGATTTGCTCCATCTCTGTGCAGACAGTCAAGACACCAGTGATCTGAGTAGTCGTGTGAGCGGGGCCTCAGGCACCCTAGCGTTCTTGGGCAGGGATAAATGGAGAAAGCTGAGTGCCTTGCTAAGTGCTTCAAGAACACAGAATGGCCAATTCTCAAATTTCCTCTGCTTCCTAGGAGCTGGAGCCCAGGGAAGTCTGTACCCAGAGATCTGGAAGCCCCAGGAAGAGAAAGTGACAATGATGGCAGCAGCCAGGTGGAGCCTAGCAGGTCCAGGGAGGCCGTAGATGGAAACAAAGAAGACAAAGTGAGCTCAGCCCAGCCCTCCTGTGCCCAGCCTCCAGTGTCCGCTGGCTGTGCCCCAGGCCTCTTTCTCTCTTCCCAGCTCTTGGATCCAGAACGCTGTTGGCAGAGCAGTGTGGCAGCCCCGACTCTTCCCCTACTTGGCTCCCTGCTGCTGCTCTTGTTGGCCTCCTGGTGAATTTCCCAGAGCCTCTGCTCCCGAAGGTCCCCCTTCCTAGAGGCCCCAAACTCACCCCAGTCCTGGTCCCTCAGCCAATGACCTCATCTCCTGCAGGGAGATCCGAGCCACATAAAGAAAGTACTTCAGGTTACATCCCTTCTGCTTCTGATTTTTGTCACTTCCCCCGGTTCTCCCCTCCTCTCTCATCTCCTGGCAAGAGATTCTTCCCCTCTGCCTCTACCCTCTGCCCCTCCATCTTCCGCTCACTTTCCCAGGTGTTCCTCAGTCTACAGGAGGACTGTCGCAGTCACATTTAAATCCAGATTCCTCCACTGGGTGTGGTGGTGCAGGGCTGTAATCTCAGCACACTGAGAGGCTGAGGCAGGAAGATTGCAAGTTAGAGCCCCACCTGGGGCAACCTAGGGACTTGACAAAGTCCTGCCTCAAAACTGAAAAATTTAAAAAGGAGCTGGAGATGTAGCTCAGTGCAAAGACCCTGGGTTGAACCCCTAGCAGCCCAAAAAGAAAAAGAGCAGGATTCCTTAACCCAGCTCATCCTCAGGCTGGTGCCTTACAGATAGTACTCCTTATCACCACAGAGCATTGAAGAAGAGAAGCATTTTAGTCTATTTACTGTTGCTAAGGCTGAATGCCACAGCCTGGGGAATTTAAAAGAATAAGGGTTTATGAAGATGATGGTTCTGAAGAATGGGAAGCTTAAGACCAGGTAGCCACCGTCAATGAGAGTCTTGTGGTACAGAGTCTGGGTAGTCCCAAGGAGGTAAAGGGCAACATGTGGTGAGAGTCACCCACACTGATGATAGAGCCAAACTGGATTCTGCAAAACTCTCAAAACTGCTCATGAATTTTCAATCTGTGAATACCAATCCATTTGTGAAGGCAGAGCCCTGTAACCTCATCACCCCTCAAAGGTCCCACCTAGTCCACAACTTGATACTGCACAACGGGGGTTCAATGTCAGCACAAGCTTGGGTGAGGAATTCCAACGATACTACCATGGACTTGATCCCAACTCCTCCATTCCACAGCCCTTGCAATCATGATCTCACCTAAAATATGACTAAACATGTGCAGGTGAATAGTCACTACATATTATGGAATGGAAAGTGCAGGCGATAAAATAAGATGCACACTGTGGTTCCATTTCCCATAAAAAGCACCATATTTCCATGTCTTTTCATACAATAATGATATATAACAAAATAATGATAGATATCTCTAAATGATACAGTTGTGAATGATTATTTTATTCTTTTTGGATATTTTCATTTTCATTGATGAACATCAATTGTGAAAAATGACAAGCTTCAGAAAAGTCAACATGCTGCTTTTCAGATGTGCGATCATAATCATAAAATGTAATGACTTAATCACTGCATATACCAAAGTGGATTAAAGATGGTTCAAAATGTTTAAAGTAAAAAATGTAACAATAAAATAATTAGAAGCGGGCCAGAGATTTAGCTCAGTGGTGCTGCTGCCTGCCTCGCAAGAGCAAGGTCCCAAGTTTGATCCCTGGTACCAAAAAAAAAAAAAAAAAAATAATAATAATAATTAGAAGAAAATATAGAATGATTGCTTCTACTAATCTTGAAATGAGCAAGATTTTCCTGAGCAATTCACAAAAACCAGAAGCCATGGAAGAAAAGATTAATAAATTCTACAGCAGTAGATATAATAAACAAAATTAAATTATAAGGGACAAATTAGGGGAAATTATTCAGATGTAGACATGGCTAGTTCACTTAAACTAAACATTTGAGCAGCACTTTTGAATCAATAAAGAATAAACCAATTAACAAGAAAGTGGATTAGCAGAGAGCCTGAAATGCATCTCAGATAAAGCTGTACAATTAGCTTATAAACATCTGAAGAGGAAGGCAAAACAGTTTCTTAAAAAGACACCATATCTGCTTATCATATTGGCAATAATAAAAATACTGATTATGTCAGTGTAGAAAAGAATGTGCCGAAACTGGAATTCTCACATACTGGGACAAGAGTATAAATTGATAACTGCTTTCATACAACTCTTTGAGATGATGTCTTTCCAAATTTAAAATTCATATGCAGCTGGGCATGGAGGCATATGCCTAGAATCCCAGTCATATGGGAGGCTGAGACAGGAGGATCACAAGTTCAAGCCCCAACCTGGGCAGTTCAGCAACTTAGCAAGACCCTGTCTCAACATTTGAAAAACTTTTTTAAAGGGCTAGGGATATATCTCAATGCAAAGGCCTTAGATTCAATCCCAGTACTACTAGCTCAATAAATAAATAAATAAAATTTAAAAACCCACCTGCCCTTCACCCTAACACACACACTCCTGGGAATTTATTCTAGAGATATATTTCAAAGAATCCACTGCTGGTTTCTTTAATCCTCCTTTCTGTTTTCCTATTTTAATCTCATTGACTTCTGCTCTCATTTTCATTATCTTCTTCCTAATGCTTCTTGTAGATTTAATTTGTTTCTCCTCTCAGGAGGCTCTGAAGGTGGAAATTTAGGTAATTCATTTGTGATCTTGCTCTTTTTCTACAAAGGTCTTCAGTGCTTCATGTCTCCCTCTAAGGGCTGCTTTTGTTGCATCCCACAGATTTTGATATACTACATTCTAATTTTCTTTCCCTTCAAAATACTTTTTTAAGTTTTATTAAGACTTCTTATCTTTGACCCATGGGCTATTTACTAATGTTTCCTTTAAACAATTGGGTTCTTGCAGGTGTCTGTTATTGATTTCTGGTTTAATTTGAATGTTATACATTAATGCACATTGTCTGGTTTCTGTTCCTTTAAATATTTTAAGGTATGTTTGGGGGACCAGAATGTGGTCTATTCTGATGTGTGTTGCATGCACACTTGGATGTTCATCCTGCTGTTGTTGAGTGAACTCTCCTGTGAATGGCAATGAGGTCAGGCTGGTTGGTGGAGTTTGTTCTGAAGTCAGTTTCCCCTGAAAACCAAGCCCTTTGTCCTGTAAGGGAAAAGCATCTCAGAAGCTGCAGTAGCTGCCACTGCCCTCCCAGCTATGGTCTCTGAATTCTCTCCACTCTTCCTAGAAAGGTCTGGGGCTTCTCCTGGAGGAAAACTTGGAAAAGGATGGGAATCCCTTTCCCCATGACTATTGTGTCTCTCTCTGTCTCATCTCGGCTTCCAGTAAATAACTACATTTTCTTAGTCTAGTGTTTCTACAGCTTATATGGTGGCATCAGTGGCTTCTGCTTCCAGTAAGTAGAGAAGCAGGCCCCAAGTTTCCATGAAGGCACATGCCTGTCTTCAGGACAGCTGTTCCATGACCTCTGTTCTCCAATAGGTTCACAAAAAGTCATTAACATATCACCTATCTAGTTTTTTATCTTGTTATAACAAGAGGAACAGATCTTTTAGAACTCTGTATCTCAGATACATCTTCAAATGTGAACCTGTATATACTTACATATATACAATATATCCATCTTCTGTCTCATTATTTGGACTAGGAAGAAAACTGAGAGCAACTCAAATGGTCTTTAAAAAGAAAGCAAAAGTTGGGGCTGGGGATTTAGCTCCGTGGTCCTGCTGCCTGCCTCACAAGTGCAAGGTCCCAAGTTCGATCCCCAATACCAAATAAATAAATAAATAATGAACTCAAGACTTACTGCCGAATGACCAGTTGGAGTAGAGACATGACACATGAATAACATGTGCTTCATTAGAGATGGTTGTATTGAATATGAATCTTCGTAATTCAATACATTGTGAAAAAAAAAGAAAGCAAAAATTAAACATGATATGGCCATATGACAGAAAATCATAGTAATAGTATAGAAATGAATTGGGTGGTGGATAAAAGGAATGAGAGAGTAGCAGCAGTTTAAAATTATGTACTGACCTGAGAAATTATTCTCATTGATCATCACCTTAAATTTGCTGTAGAGCTCTTTGGGTTTTTTCTCCTCATGTAGAGCTGTTCCCAAATACTCCAGCCTTCTCTGTTTCTGGAACCCTGATAGGAACAGACATCCCCATCTCCTTGAAATTTACTCATGTGCCCTGGTTTGGCCAATGGAATGTTAATGCAAATCACACTGCATCTCGGCCCCCATTCCTTCCTTCAACACAGTACTTTTCTGCAGGGCTCCATCTGCCTAGCCATACAGAGCAGCCCTACTGTGAGGTGGCTTTGTGGACCCAGAGCTCCATGCACATGGGCTGAGGGCCAGCATCTGAGATGTGAATGTTGCAGAGCAAGCAAAGAGAATGGAAGAGACAAAGGCACAGGAGGTGGAGAGGTGGGGTGATGGCAGGGAGAGAGTGTGAGGGATGCCCGGATGGGCACTTCTTTCTTCCAGTTTAAGTCTCTTGAGTAACCCGACCAGACTTTATCTCCATAAGCATTGTGAGAAGTCAAAATATCTTAAAATAAATCCCTCTTTGGTAAGTTAGCTTGAGCATATTCCCTCCAGGACACCTATGCATTAAAGATTTCTCCCAGTCTAGCCAACCTTGCCTTTCCAGCTGTCTTAGTCACCTTGTCATCGCTGGAACAAAACTCCACCCATATCCACAACTTAAAGGAGGAGAAATTTGTTTGCCTCACAGTTTTTAAAGGATTCAGTTGGTAGTCATTTGGCTCTAAATCAGAAAGAGTATGGTGGAGGGGTCTGGGTGGAGGAAAACTGCTCACATCATGGCAGCCTGGAAGCAGAGACAGGGAGGAGCCAGGGAGGAAGATGCATTTTCTAGACCACACCCCCAAGTTCCACTTCTTGTGACCAGGCCCCATAACCTAATGGCACACTGAGCTATGAACTGTTCAGAGGGTGAATCCACCAATGAGTACAGCACCAAAAGACCCACTTCTGAACACATGAGTATGTGGGGGACAGTGTAGATCTAAACCATAACACCAGCCATGTTCCCCAAAATTCTACAGGACAGAGCCTTTCCCAGGATTCCCTGGTTCCCAGACACCTCCAACTGGCTGCCTCAGTATCTCTCCACATCTCCCGTTCTTTGTAAACCCCCTGCTCCCCACGTGACCTGTCTTCCTGGTGTGGGACAATTCATTCCTCATGGCCTGGTCTTCTCTCTTCTCTCCCAAAATTGTTCCCTTTACAAAGATGTAGTGTCCTTCTTTGTCTCTCTTAATCAGTGTTGGTTTGAAATCTACTTGATCTGGCAAGAGGATAGCTACTCCTGCTTTTTTTCTGGTTCCTGTCGCATGGAGTATTGTTTTCCACCCTTTAACTTTCAGTCTATGAATTTCATTTTGAATTAAGTGTGTTTCTTGTATGCAGCATATTGTTGGATTTTGCTTCTTGACCCATTCTGCCAGTCTATTTCTTTTGATTGGTGAATTGAGACCATTAACGTTGATGGTTATAACTGAAACATATTGACATGTCATTGCCATGACTTTTTCTTTTTGTTGAGTTCTCCCCCTTTACATTTCTTGTCGTGCCAGATGGGTTCATTCTGCTTTGCTTCCTGGGGTTGTGATCCTCAATGTCTGTTCCTAGGATATTGTGTAAAATTCTTTGGAGTGCTGGTTTGGTATTCACGAAGTTCCTAAGGTGCTCTTTGTCATGAAAGTATCTTATTTCTCCATCCATTTTGAAAGATAGTTTTACAGGGTACATCCATCTGGGTTGGAGGCTGTTTTCTTTTAGGGCTTGGAATATGTCACTCCAAGCTCTTCTTGCCTTGATGGTTTGTGTTGAGAAGTCTGCTGTGATTCTGATGGGCTTTCCTTTGTATGTGATTTGTTTCTTTTCTCTAACTGCTTGTAGAACTTTGTTCTTCTGTTGAGTTTCTGGAATCTTAACAATTATATGCCTATGTGTAGATTTTTTTTGATCAAGGCTATTTGGAGTCCTATATGCCTCACTTATCTGTATGTCAAGTTCTTTTCCCCTGCTTGGGAAGTTTTCTGCCATTATTTCTGTGAAGAGTTTTTTTTTTTTATGTCATCTGCACTCTCTCCTGTTTCTTCATTGACTCCAATCAGTCTTATGTTATTCTTCTTTGCATCATCTAGCAGCTGCTGGATTGATTTCTCATGTTCCCTTATAATTTTGAAGTAATTTTTCTTTTCCTGGTCATTAATTGCAATCTTATCTTCTGTATCTGAAATTCTGTCCTCCCATTGGCTCATTCTGCTGTGTAGACTTTCAATGGAGTTTTTCATCTCCTGTAAATCTATTTGCATCTGTTTTATGGATTCCATTCGTTTCCTATGTTGAGATTCCATCACGTTCCTCAGCTCCTCTCTAGATTTATTAATCATGTCTTGCACTAGGAGCACAATTTCTCCTGTTATCTGAGAAATTATTTCTGATTTCATTTTTTCCAGATCCCCTTTTGTTGTCAGTTCAGTGGGTCTAGGTGGTTGAGTATCAGAGTGTTCCATCTCATTTTCTTTTGGGGTTTCTGTAGGTGATCTGGAAGTCTGGTTTTGAGACTTATTTATGTGTTTTCTCATTTCAACTGGGAAGGTGGGGGTGGGGTGCTGTTGGCGCCCACGTGGCTCACCTCCTCTGAGCTGGGAGAGGTGGGACAGGGGCCAGGAGTGGTGGTAGGGATGGTGGCCCAGAAGCCCCTTGCTCTGGGCTGGGAGCAGCAGGACAGAAGGCAGCCCAAAAGCCGTTTCCTCTGGGCTGGGAGCAGTGGGAGGGATGGTGGCTGGGAAGCCCCTTCCTCTGGACCAGGAGCAGTGGGATGGTGGCTCAGAAGCCCCTGCCTCTGGGCTGGGAGCAGCAGGACGGATGGTGGCCCGGAAGCCTCTTCCTCTGGGCTGGGACCTCTCTCCCAAAATTGAACAGAATTTCTTTCTCAGCCCTGGGTTTTTTTCTCTCTTGAATCATTCATCAGATCCTACTTTGCATTATAGGGTTTTTTCAGTTATTTTTATTTCTGGGGCTATCTTAAGCTAAATCCTAAGCTCCTTGATGGTAATAAGTGTATCTTAGTCATGCCATGAGTGTTTAAATACTTGCTGGATGTTTAAATTATTTAGGCCAAATCTAATTAGCTCTACTACCCTTTAAAACAAGAGGGAATAGGAAGAAGCGACCATAGGTCCTTAAAACAAAGCCTTCTTTTGTTCCTTTTTTAACTGAACAACCAAATAACAAAAAATAACTCATACTGATTTCAGAAAACTGAGAACAATGCAAATGTTCTTTAAAAGAGAGGATAAATTAAACATCTATCTGATAGGAACTGTATAGAAATGAGATGGGTAGTGGCTAAAATGAATGAGATGGAATATTATGCAGCAGTTTGAAAGAATGCACTACTATGGGAAATTATTCTCACTCAACACCACATTAAATTTGTTGTAGAGATTTTTGGGATTTTTCTCCTCATTTTGAACTTTGGAGCTGTCCCTAAATACTCCAGCTTTCTCTGTTTCCAGAACCCTGATAGAACACACATCGCCATCAGTTTTCTCATCTACAAGGTGAGATTGAAATAGTTCCAAAGGTGAAGGGCAGTCTTGTGTATTAAAGACACCTGAATATGCCAAGTGCTTGGGACTATGCCTGCCACAGGGTGCGCGGTTGAGAAATTTCAGCTACTGTTACGTGTGTGGCACACACCTGTAATCCCAGCTCTCTAGGAAGCTGAGGCAGGAAGATCAAAAGTTCTAGTCCAACCTGGGCAACTTAGCAACTTTGTGAGACTCTGTTTCAAAATAAAAAATTTACAAAGGGCTGGAGGATAGAGCAAGAGGTCTTTATCAGATGATCTGGCACCTTGGTCTTAGACTGCCCAGCCTGCAGAATGATGAGAAAATAACTTTCCATTTTTTTAATCAATTGCTTCATTTGTAATATTCTGTTAGATCTGTACACAACAAAGACAACATACAGAGCATCTCGAGGTTCTTCCCAGAAGGAATCCTCAGAGCAAGGCTGATGGGATTCAAGAATTTCCCAACCTGACCAGTGATTCACCAAATGCAGCCCAAGTCTTTGGATGAAGATGAGCTCTGAACAGCAGTAAGAAAAGCCTGCACTATCTGGATAGTTCTGGAAGAGAAAAGTTAATTATGATATTAATGCTGTAATTGTATCATAAACATTGCAATCTTCAAAGAGAACTGCTTTGTGTTTTTTTAAAGTATTTTTATCACTATAAAAGCAAAATAAGCACCTTGAGGAAAATTTGAAAAGTAAATTAACCCCTTTAGAAGGGCCAAAAAGCTTTAAATGATCCTCTTTCATAATCCCTCCATAAAATCCTATTTCTGTTATAATCTTATTGTCTTTCTGGTCAGCTTTTCTATATAAAAAATAGTCAATTTCTTATGGTTTTTTATTGAACACCATTAATATTAGCTTTTTTACTACATTACTAAGATCTCTTTGCTGACTTCCCCATAGAGACAGTAGAGCCTGGTAGGTTGGTGAGTCCCCTCTTTCCCAAACTAGCACAGTGAGCCAGAGAATATAAATAACTGAAAGGAATAAAGCCACCCCCAAATTCCCCAGGAATGAGGAGGGGCTGCAACTTCTTGGCTTATATTTTGGAAAGAGGTATAGAGGAAGATTCTAGAAAGCATGTTCCAGTGTGGCTTCTAACCTAGCAGTCACCAACAGAGTGTCAAATTATTTCCAAGAAAAGGGTACAACAACCTCACTGAGGGGGGTCTCTATGAAAGGGGGAGTCTTTTTTGAAAATGCATACACATCCCTGTGCTGCAAAACTTTTACTGACATTGAGGAGAAGACCCTTATTCCATAATTCACTCCTTTGCTCATTTTGGATATGTGATTCCTTTTTTCTTTCTTCTTCCTCGCTTTGTTTTTCTTTTTACTTTTTAAAAAACTTCTTATTACAACTCCCTATAGCTTTTGCTGGCCATGAGGACACACTGACAGGTCATGTCACAAGTTCTACGATGACAC